>NW_006408555.1:10312070-10358268 GCF_000296735.1 Chrysochloris asiatica
TACTGTAGAGTCAGTTCTGACTCATAGCAAACCTGTATAGGATTTCCGAGGCTGTAAATCTTTATGGGAGTAGAAAGCGTCATCTTTGTCCTGCGGAATTGCTAATAGTCCAAACTGCTGACCTTGAGGTTAGCAGCCCAACTCATAACCCCTCTGCTATAAGAGAGCCTTCTCGCCGAGGCTTAGGAAAGTAATATGTTACCCAGGTTATAGATGGCAGATCCAAGGTTCAAGTTCCAGTCTGCCGGATTCTAGACCTCCAGGCCCCATGCATCCTGGTTCTCTTCCTCCAGAAACCCCAGTTCTTTCTCTAGCTAAGTAGCATCTCACTAGAATCCACACACAATTACTATTCTTTCTTTCACTCACACACCTCTTTTCCAGTCACCAGCTGCCTCTCTTCACTTCATCTGTCCAGTGTTGTTACAAAGGGCCCTTACTGAGAACCGAACCCAGAGCTGCAGCCCCCAGGGGGGTCAGGGTCCACATTCATGGTGGACCCCTGGCCCTGGATGCCATCTGTGATATACCCCTGGCCCTTTTCCAAGGGAGATGATCTCCCCTGCCTCTTTCTGAAGCTCAGTTTACCACCAGAGTGGGGAGCAAGGGCTATAAACAACTGAACCCAACTGACCTTTGGTAGGGACTTGGCCAGTGAACATCCAATGGGTTTGCACATAGCCAAAAGGGCTGAGTCACCTCTGAGGTCTTTAGCAGATATCCTCTCCTTCCTCAGCCACTGTGGGCCTGTGACACCGTGTCCTGGCTCCTTGTTGTTGTTGTTAAGTGCCATCGAGTCGGGTCCGACCCATAGCGACCCTGCACAGGGTTTGGAGGGGAAAAAGTGGTTATTGAGTTCATACATACACCCCACCCCCCAGCTCAGAAATAGTAAGTATCTTCCCAACCCACCAGCAGTGGCCTGCTATGAAGGGATGCCATTGGGTGTCAGTGGCCTGGAGTCTACACCTGGCTCTGCTATTTGCCTCCTATGTGGCTGAGCAAATTGTTTGGCCGTCTCCTAGCCTCATTTTCCCCAGGTGTAAAAATGGGCTTCACAGTACACTCCATAAAGCTAAGAAAAGAAAACAAGAGACTGAATGGGAACTGCCAAGGGAAGGTCTGCTCGTAGTTATTTCTGGTCTGAGCTTTCTCAACACAACTGTCCCTGCTCCAAGACACCACTCTTATCCCTGGGGCCTCTGGTATTCATCAAGGCGAACATTGACCTGAAGCCAGCCAAGAGCTAGAGGTCTGAAAAGGCCACAGCAAGTATGTCACTCTGTCTTTCAGAAAGCAGTAAGACATTGAGCAGGATGGAGTCCCAACTATCTCCGGGGGCCCGAAGTCCAGTTTAACTCAAATCATGCCAGACTTTGCCCTCTCTTAACTCCAGCCACACTAACCACCTCTGAGTTCAGTAAGCCCAGAACCTCATCCTTCTAGCATGGTCTTTGTGCCTACCCTTACCTCTGCTACAATAGGGAAAATGTCTATTTTTATTCTCAGTTGTTACTTATCCAGAGAAACTTTCTCTGGACCCCATGACTTCGTCCCTCTCATCCATGGTACTATGCACCCCTTCCCTGTCTCCTCACATTTGTCCCATGCTTCTTCCCCCAATGGACCATGGATCCATCCCTGCATCACCCTCTCATCACCCCAATATTGTATCCCCATTGCTTTTCACAACATTTGTTTGAAGCCAGAGTGAAGGAAGCAGATGGTTTTTGGTGATGTGGTATGCTTGTGTGTATGTATCTCTCTGTGTGTGAATGTATGTTTTCAGAAAACTGCCTGGCTGGAGAAAAATCTCAGAAGTTGTCCTAAGAGCTGAATAAGCATGGGGTAATTAAACAGGACTTACAATCAGACAGACCTGAACTTGAACCTTGCATCCATCATATATAAGTTTTGTGGCCCTTTCCTGAACCTCAACATATTACCTACAAACATAACACAGCACTTCTTTGCCTTGTAAGACTCTTGGGGACATTGAACCTGATAGTACGTGAAAGAATTTATTTAGTGTGATGCCTGGGGTTATAGATCAGGTTGTATCCCCCCAAAATATGTATTATAGCTCCGATTCTTTATGCCAGTGGTTAGAATCCTGTTTGGGGATGGACTGTCTTTGTTAAGCCCATGAGCAGGATTTGGTAGGGTGTGTCTTCAGTCAGTCTCTTCTGAGATACAAAAAACATTAAACAAGTGGGCAGAGCAGAGATGGGGTAGCGTGGATGCCAGTCCACATGGAAATCTCCAAGAAAGCAGAAACTGAAGCGACAAGAACCTTCCTACATTGTCCCCGAGAGCCAGCGCTCTGAATTCGGATTTCTAGCACCCCCGGCGTTCAAACCCACCAGCCCCTCCTTGGAAACCCTGTCCAGGATTGTTATAAGGCACTTAACAACAACAACACCTGTGAGGTAATAAGTCTCTGCTTGTTAAATCTGTCCACGTGTGGCATTTCCATTACAGCAGTACAAGAAAACTGAGGCATCTGGCCTACAGGCAGCTTACTGCCACTGAGTGGATTCCACCTTGTACGACCTGAGAGGAGAGAGTGGGAATCTTCCTGAGGTTTTCAGAGACCGTAAGAGGATCAGACAGCTTCGTCTCTCTCTCATGGAGCAGTATGGTAAGCTCAAAGTGCTGACCTTGCAGTGTACCCACAATACAAGCCATTGTCCTCCAAGGACAGTGATCTTCTGCCAAACCTTTGGTTCAAACACTACCTCTGCTCTTGACTTCGTGTGACTCCGGGCACTCTTTGAGCTTCTCAGTTTCCTCGCATTGAGACGGAGTGATATGTGTTGGTTGAAGGAGGAATAAAAGGAAGAGGCCTTACTCTCCCCTCCAGCCTGGCCCCACCAAGGAGCCTGTCTCAGTCCCCAGCGAGAGGCAGTCTTGCTCAGCGTGGTGTTGGTGGCCTTGCCTCCTACAGCCACCACCCCATCTTGGGGACGGGCCATGCTGTGAATAAGCTCAGCTCCTCACTGCTGCATGGAAAGAAACACAGGAAGTTTTATGATGTGTGAGAAGGAGCAGGTGGTGATGGAGGGATGAACTACTCATTCCGTAATGGACTGCAGACTTCCCCGTCAGACTGTGTTCTCTCTGATCAAGCAGGAAGCTGGCAGCCTGTGTTTTAATCAATTGATAGCATTGCTGGGCAGCCAGCAGCCAGATCAGGTTCTGTAGAAGACCAGGTCACAGGTTTTCCAATGTCTCAGTCCTCACAGAGATTTCAGCTTGGGGGCAGAGGTGGTGCTGGCCTCCTTCTGGACTCTGGAAATGAGCCAACGCTCTGCCTACCACACTTCCGCTACAGAAGGAAATGAGCCCCCGATACAGGGAAAAAAGGGAAGGAGGAAAGTGCCAAGAACGTTCTGAGGGAAATGAAACTGTCATATGACTGTGGTCTCCCTTTACTGGGGGAAGGGGTTGTTAGCAACCAGGAGGGGACTTGCTCAGAACTGAGTCAGTCTGAGTGTCTTTCATCAGAACGGTGTTCATTTGTCCAGCCCTCTGCAGTGATGCTTTTCACATCTCTTTCTTTTCTGGGCTGCTACTCCCATCGCCCATTCTTTAGCCTCACCTCTCTCAGTTAGAGGTTCACCCCAAGGCTCGATCTGCTGTCAAAATCATGTTCTCCGAGTCCAAGAAGCTCATGTGTCAATGGTGGTCCTTTTTGAGTGCTGTTGAGGCGGCATCTTCCTGTCACTGTATTTCCTACCCAGCTGTGTGCTTCTCAGTGTGGTGATGCTACCCATTGTGGGTCCAAAGCCTAACACTAGGTCTGAGATGCAGACGGTACTCAGGATGTGTTCATTAATAAATGGCTGGATGGAGGAGGGATGAAATGGTGATGGGTTGGTGGAAGTAAGGATGGATGCATAGACGGATGATGGATGGATAAAACCCTAGTGGATGGATGGGTGGATGAATAAACAAATGGATGAATGAAAGGATGATAAATCGATAGATGCATGACATTTTTTTTCATGTTTTATTGTGAATTCTATGATATTTTACATGGGAGAACTTTAGTTTTACATTCATTCCACCGTACATCGTTTCATTGCCATGGTTCCAATCCCCTCCATGTATCATCAACCGACCAAAGGGTATACCCTATAAACCTGCCCACTACACTTCCCCCCCACACACATTCTTCAGCACACAGTCCCTCTCCCTCTCTGGATCCAAAGTCCCCAGCCGCTTCATCACTCCACATCATCATATCTGCCTCTGTCTTGGGCCTCGCTGCTTCTCTGGGTAGGGTCCTGCTCTCAGCTCTTCTCCGTTGATGGTCCTAGAGACCTCCGCTCCTAGACTGGAGAGTTAATCACTCCCTTCCTTGCTATAAAACGTCTACCTTTACATTTCCAACCCTCACAATCAGTCCTGATAACAATCATTCATTATTGTATCACAAGTGACCCTTCTGCATTTCATTTCATCAGTTCCGCCTAGACAGATTGGATAGTACTCACTGGAGATTCTGCATTCCTCCATGCCCCCTAGCTCTAGGTCCCCTCTTGAAAGCTTGTAAGCCAGTCACTTCTTGCCTTTGTAGTGTCCCCGCACCCACCCAATTTGGGTATCCAATGTCCAAGTAGATGCATGACTTTTATAATGAATGGATAGGTAGACAGATGTATGATAAAAAGATGAAAGATGGTAGAAGCGTGGATGAGTATACGGGATTATTAGGACCAGGAAGAGGTAAAAAGAACTGGTGAGTGTGCTGAGATGGAGAGGTAAGGAACCAGATTGGCAGGGTTTGTGTTGTGGCATGATGACTTTGTACAACTCACTTGCTCAACCTAAGAAGGATAGTTTTCCTCATCTGTAAAATCAAATCAGTAAGAGAAAGTGCATGTCACTGGCTCTGTCAGATCAAGCTCAGGACCTGTGAGTGATGACGTTCATCATGATGATGAAGAATAGGAGAAGGTAGAGGACGTCGTCACTGTGGTATGTGTTTGTGTGTGTTTGGGGTGTGTGTGTGTGTGCTTTGATTTATTTTCCTTACAGATTATTCCTTGCTTGTGTTCTCTAACTAAGCTTGCCTTTGGGATTCTTCTTTGATATGACCCACAACATTTCTAGTTCATGTTGCCTTATCTTAAAGACCCTGTATTTCTCCCAAATCAGTTCTTGTGCTCTGTATACCCTAGACTTGACATATTCAACCTCCTGTTTTGGTCAGAAAAGGCGAGAAGCTGGTAAACAACAATAAATTAACACTCTCACACTGAGAGATATGTTTTCTTATGCAGCCAACATTTATGAGGATGTTCCTGGTTGGGTGGGTCTGGACCAAGTGGTGGTTCCGGGGCTCTGGAGTGTGACCGCCATGTTTCCATCCCCTTCTCTATTTAGTAGAAGGTGAAGAAAGAGGAGGTGATGAATCAAATAGGAAGCTTATATGAACCAAGCTGGAAATGGCATCATTATTTTGGGCAGAACCAGGTCACATGTCCCTATGTTAACCACAAGGGATGCTGGGAAACATCTAGCTGCTTTTCCACAAGGAGAAAGAATTGATGTTTGGTGAATGTATATTGGTTTCTGCTGTTCCACCTGCCATGTCCACTCTTGGCTAAGAGTCAAACTTATGGTGGTGGTACTCTGACCCCACATCTACAGACCAACCCTGTCCAGTTGTAATTATGTCCTGCTTTCTGAGGCCCCCTTCCGGATAGAGCTACTCAGCCTTATCCCTCCTGATCTCTCACCACAGTGAAGACTGACAGAACCCCTGAAGGCCAGGCACAAAATAGACTGTACCCCTGGATGCTCAGAAGTCCAGCTCGAAAGATCTTTGCATGTGTTCCTGTGTAGTGATGGCCAAACTCATGAGCATGTACACAGAAGGAGCTTTCTTCCCCTGCCCTTCTCTTTCCTCTGCAATTGGTCCCAATCTGGGCCATACCAGTTGGTGCTCTGAGTTGGCTTTCTTTATCCCGCGAATTAAAAATGTATTTTGTAGAAGGGTAGATACAAAAAGTATCTTTCATCTCAGCTGAGAATTCTTCCTGCCCAGTTTCATCTGGAAAAGAATTGAAAGTGAAACCTTGTTACTAATTGGGGAATTGAGCATTCCATCCTGTGTGGCATGGGTTTTAAACACCTTCCCTCCAGCCTGTGGATACTAACAACTTTCCGGTATCTGAAATACAAGTTCTGAGAGGGCATGTCTTGGACAGGCTAAGCCATGCTGTCAAGGTGGGTTTGGGGAGAGACCAGAGATCCTGTTGGTGTTATTTTCCCTGGACTTGACCTCGGGGAGTGAGGTTGGACGTCCTTGAAGTTCTGCAGCTGGTAGGATGTTAGAACCCTTTCTCACCAGCAGACAGCCTCCTAATCAATTGACCAGTGAAACCTGCATGATGTAGTGTAGGACTGTGAGGTTTTGAAGCCCACTTATGAAGGAAGCCCTGCGATGTGGACCAAGTGATGATTTCTCTGATCATCAGTTTCCTCATCTGTAAAATTACGTCAACAATGCCATTGGAAGACAGACTTCAATTGTCGATGTGAAGTACCAGCACATAGTGATTTGTCTCCTTCCTGCAAAGGAAATCCCATATCCCACCTGGAGACCAGTGTAGAATGAGTTTTCAAATGCTCACTAATGCAGTCCATGCAATGGGCTAGTTTCCCTCTCAGATTCAGGTGAGCCTGCCCCAGTGTCTGGGAAGAAGCTGATCCTTTGTAAGTCCAGCTATTGAAGATGGAATGTCAGCCCCTCCCTCATAGATTCCACTGGAGCAGAGAATCACAGAAATGAAGTGGAGAACCGAGGCGGGTCTTAAAACGGATGCGTATTCACGCATGTGAGATACATCATTCACTTGCTGCTGAGGCAAAGGTTTATCCAGCCATATAATTATGGGTCTTGGTATTTTGCAGCCTCCACTGGCTTGACACACGGTTATATAAAGGGTGATATACAGGTGTGCTGGGATGGCGCACAGGTTTCTCGGGTGGTCCATAACTATACTAGGATGGTACGCAGGTACGCTGAAATGGTACCCAGTCTCTAGGTTTGCTGTTGTTGTTGTTAAGTGCCGTTGAGTTAGTTTTGACTCATAGTGACCCTGTCCTGTATAGGGTTTCTGAGGAGCGGCTGGTAAGACACAGTCCAGTGTATTATCCCACAGCACAACACGTAGACTATGGTGGCAGTGAGATGGCACATACATGTACTGGGTTGGCACACAGGTACCCCTGGTGCAGATGTCTCTGGAATGCTACACACATACACTGGCAAGGTACACAGGTCTCCAGGATGGTGGAAAGGTACACTGGATGGCTCACGGGTATACTGGGATTGTGCAAGGTACTCTGGGATAGCACTCAGGATTGCTGGGATGAAACACCCCAAGCTTCTAGAAACAAATCAACTAAATGGACTTTGGAAAGTCTAAGATTCACCCTCCTACTCGATGTTGCGGCTGACAGTGGTGTTTTCTTCTTCTCTTACTGAACCCAGTAGTTACATGTGAGTGCAGACGTTGGAAAACAAACATCCTGGTCTCAAGCCCTGCCCCCAGCACTTATTGGCTGTGTGACCTTGGGCACGTTCCTAAGCCTTGCCTCATACTTTCATCTATAAAATGGGGAAATGTTAAAACACAAACACACAAAACTTCCTTATGGGCTTGTTGTACAGCTTAAACTAAGTAGTGTTTGAAACACACAAGGTAGTCCTGACGCCATGTTGTTGTTGTTGTTAAGTGCCGTCGAGTAGTTCTGACCCATAGCGAGGAGCAGCTGGTGAGCTTAAACTGCTGACCTTACAGTTCAAAGGACTTTGCAGTCTGACGCATTAACCCACAGCGCCACACCAGGACTCCGCGTTAGCTGTCATTAATGTTAGCCTTCGGTGATGCTGGAGTTTAGGTGTTGGGCTGTTAACCATGAAGCTAGAGGTACAAACCCAATTAGCTGCTCTGAAAGAGAAAGGTGAGGCTGTCAGCTCCCTTAGAGAGTTAGTCTCAGGAACCCTCTTCAGGGTCATTATGAATCAGGATCAATCCTATGGTGGTGAGTGTAGTTGTTGTTGTTGTTGTTATTAGCATTATTGCCATCTGTGGTGTGGTGAACAGGGAGGAAGACTTGGAAATGTGGAAGGCCTTGTTTGGATTTGAGCTTCACCAGAAAATAGCCCGGTGCCTTGACAAATTAGTCTTCTTATCTAAGAAAGAATGCATTCATTTTTATAATAAATTGCTTTATTCTGTAATGAATCTTAGGCACCTTGCAAAGACTTCCATAACAAGTTGCAAATAAATAGATTCTCAAGGTGAGGTGCATACCAGGAAAGACTAAGCAAATAAAACCAGTATAGGGATAGTTATAATAAAAATAAGTGCATAAGAAATTAGGCTGACCATCCTTGAAACACAGTTGTGGTTGGTGTGCCGTGGAGTTGGCGCCAAGTCATAGAAACCCTGTACAGTGTTTCTGAGGCTGTAAATCTTTACAGGAGCAGAAAGCCTCCTGTTTCCCCACAGAACAGCTGACCTTGCAGTTCGCAGCCCAGTTTGTAACCACTGTGTTACCAGAGCTCCTTGTTGTTGTTAAAATTGTTGTTAAGTGCCATCGAGTCGATTCTGACCCATAGCAACCCTGAACAGGGTTTCCAAGGCAAGCCTCATCTTTACTCCTGTGGAACAGCTGGTAGTTTCGAACTGCTGACCTTAAGGTTTGCAGCCCATTTTGTAACCACTATGCTACCAGAGCTCCTTGCTGTTCTTGTTAGTAGGTGGTCTATTGGCTCTGACTCATAGTGACATTAGGCATAACAAATGAAAACTTAGCCCTGCTAGCACCCTCTTCAGGGTCCTTGGTATGTTTGAGGTCATTGTTGTGGTAATTATGAGGGGTCTTTTCAAAGTTCTTTTATCTTTTCATCTCAATTTTCCATGAGCTTTTTGAAGCCCCCTCATCTGCCTTTCCATCTGACTGAGGGCTTCCCTCATGGTCACTGCCCTGCACTGAACCACACATGATTTCCATTTCATACAGTTGGCTTTTTCTGATGGCGTGTGACCTAAGGTACTCAAAGTCTCAGCCTCCTCGCTTCTAAAGAGCACTGGACTATATGACTCACAGTAGGAACTCAGTGATTTCCCCCTCCTATACACCCTCGGAAACCCTGTACAGGGTCGCTATGGGTCGGACCCGACTCGATGGCACTTAACAACAACAACAACAACATAGCACTATAGGATCAGCACTAGACTTCGAATCACAGGGTCGGCTGTTCAAACCCACCAGCTACTCCTCGGAAACCCTCTGTAGGGTCAGAACAAAGTCGACGCCACTTAACAACAACAACAGTGTAAACAAGGGTGTGTCCTGGCTCCATGGAATATTCACTGGACTTTGAACCACAAGGTCAGTGGTGTGAGCCCAGCAGCCTTTCCAGTGGAGAAAGATGAGGCTTTCTGCTCCTGCAAAGATTTAATTGCCATACAGTTAGGTCCAACTCATAGTGAGCCTGTATAAGGTTTCTAAGGAGCAGTGGGTGAGTTTTGAACTGCAAACCTTGAGGTTCAAATAGACCTTATGGTTCAGTACTTATCCTTCAGCATCATATCAGGACTCGGAAATCCTAGACAGGGTCACTATAAGTTGGACTCTACTCAAGGGCACACACCCACAAAAAAATATAAACCCAATGGAGGCTTGGCGATGCTGTGTGATAAGCACTGGACTGCTAATTGCAGTGCCGTTCGTTCAAACCCACAATTAGGCTCTCTGCTCCCATTAAGATTTACATCATTGGAAACCTTATACAGGATCAGTGTGATTTGGAATTGTCTTGATAGCAATGAGGTAAAGGGCATATAAACAGGAGACTTTCAAGGTGGTTTTCTTATGCTAGAAGAGCAATGATGCAAATGGCATTTTCTGCCATTTCTAGTGGGCCAGGCTCCCCACTGCCAGTTTCCTTCCGGCTGCTCGGTGCTGGGATAAGCCCTCCAAGTTCCATGGCCAGCGGCTCTCCTCTGCAGTAAGAGGAGTCAGGGTTTTAGCTGTGCTGGTTCCTGAGCGCTGTTCCCAGGTCCTGGCTCTTTAAAGTGGCTTCTTTCAGCTGCAAGGTACACAGGATTAGTAAAATGATCTCGTGCACCAAGAACAGGACTGTTGTTGACAGCTCGGGCCATGACCACATCCAAATGCAGTTAATTACCACTGTTTCTTCTTAGGGTCTTTTCAACCATTGCTAGTGTTCTTGGACCCTTCTTGCATGGAGTCTCCTGAGGACTTCGCTTGGTCTTTTCAGAAATGCTTCATGTCCTTGTGGGTCTCATCACCTCTGACAGATATGGGTGGCACTTGACCTTTGGAAGTAAGAAGTCCAGAAAAGATTGCAGATGGCCATGGATGGCGTCCTGCCAACCAGGACCCAAGGGCATTTACAGGAACCCACATTTAAAAGGAAGTACTCTGGTGTGGCGCTGTGGGTTAATGTGCCAGACTGCAAAGTCGTTTGAACTGCAAGGTCGGCGGTTCTAGCTCACCAGCTGCTCCTCGGAAACCCTATACAGGGTCACTAAGGGTCGGAATCGACTCGACAGCACTTCACAACAACAACACCCTCAATGGAGACACCAAGACACAGAGAGGTGATGGACTTGGTTGCCATTGGTTATATAGGAGACGAGCCCTCCACTGTGTGATTCCCAGCCTACTCAGTCACTGCGTATTGAGCTACTAACGAATTGGGCTGCTAACCTCAAGGTCAGCAGTTTGAAACTACGAGCTGTTCTGCGGGGAAACAGGAGGCTTTCTGCTCCTGTAAAGACTTACATTTTTGTCATCTTCAGTCCAAAAACTGCAATGTGCACAAATGCACTGACCCTCCAGCCGGCCTCATTTTGAAGAGGAGAAAACCAAGAAAGAGAAGATAAGACTCTGATGCAAGAATAGGAGTTGGGACTCAAACCCTGGTCTGTGCCCCATGCTCTCAACCACCACCCTTACTGCCTGAAAGTCCCACCTACTCTTTACTGGGTGCTTTGGTTCTAACTTTTCATTGTGTAAAATTTCAAGCATCCTCAAAGTAAGCAGAATAGTATTAACGGCATCCATTGTCTATTGCTTTGTGACTAATCATCACAGGCATGGCAACCTGAAACAATACCCATTTATCGTTCCACGACCTCCATACGTTAAGAGTCGGCCGTGGCTGAGGTGGGTGGGAGTCTCACTGGAAGATCAAGATGGTTTGGGAAGCTCCAGTGGTTGTCGACAGAATTCATTTAGTTGGAGCTGTCAATCTTGTGGCAGTTCGCTTTTTCTTCTTTATTTTTTGAAACATTTTTTATTATGAATTGAATGAAGGTTTACTGAGCAGATTATCAGTTTTACATTCAGCCAATGATACACTTTGTTCTTGCTCAATGATTGTAATCCCTTCCATGTAACTATTCTCTCCCTTCTGTCCTGTGGCTCTCATTTCCATTCTACCTATCTTCCCAACCCTGCTCAACTTTGTTCTTAGGTTAAGTGTTGCCTTTTTGAGCTTAAATGGGTAAGCAGACCTTCCTCATGTTCTTGTTCCCCCTATATACCTATTTACTGCTTGGTTAAAAATTGGACCCTGAGGGTGAGTTCCATTCCGGACCTCAAGGGTGATGGAAGGCCATAGTCTTTGTGTTCCTCCAGCGTCTTTCTGACCAGTCAGCCCAATCTTTCTATAAATTTTGAGCTTTGTTCCAAATTATCTCCTAGTCTATTCAGCACCTTCCTATGTGGTCTCTTGCAGAGCAGTTGCTAGTAGTAGACAGGTACCATCTAATTCTTCTGGTATCAGACTGCTGATGACTGATTTTCCCATGTTCCATTAGTGCATTGGACTGATTGTCTCTAAGCATCTTCAGTTTTCACCACCCTTCTTTCTTCTGCACATGGAGAGACCAATAGTGGTCCCTTATGTTACCACGAATGAGCTTTTATGATCCCAGTTGCTCCTTACCAAAGTAGGATGTACACCATTGTCTTTGAGGACTATGTTATGCCACCGGACTATGGTGTCTCCTGAAACTAGGGTCCTGAACCCCCAGGTCAGCAACTTGTTGAGTGACTTGCTGTCTCATAGACAGGAATCTCTGCTGCTTTGAGTCTCTGAGCTCAAGGAAGGTCTAAGTCTTTCCTAAGGACGTTCCTGATCATGCCAGGCCCTCCTAGACTAATCTCCCTTTAGCTTTAACTCAAAGTTGAGTTAATAAGGGACCTTTAATACATTTCCAACCCCCCTCCCCTTTGCCATGTTTGTTATTGTTGTTGTTAAGTGCTGTTGAGTGGGTTGTGACTCTTAGTGTATAGGTTTTCCAAGGAGCGGCTGGTTGGTTTGAACTGCTGATCATACAGCTCAAACTGACCGTGCAGTACCATGTGTATCCTATAGCACCACACCAGTATTATGTAGTTTCAGGAATGATGAGTGATTGTATTCACAGGCCCTGCCCTAAGTCGAGGGGAGGGTATCATATAAACATATTGGCCATTGGGGGTCACCCTAGAATTCTGCCCCCCCCCGGTATAATGAGTCTGTAGCCATTGTAGTCTTCACTATCAACACTGTTCCATTCTTGTGTGATCCCGACCTTTTGTTGTGTGTGCCCTTGAGTTAAAGCTGGCTCTGAGAAACCCTATACAGCAGTGTAGAACCACCCTCTTGGTATTTCCTAGACTGTAATCTTTATTAACTGCAAGGTCAGTTTGCATTGCAAGGTTGGTGGTTCAAACCTACTAGCTGCTCTTCAGAAACCCTGTACGTGGTCGCTATGAGTCAGAACTGACTCGATGGCACTTAACAGCAACTACAATTTCTATGGAAGGATCCCTGATGGCGCAATAGTGAAGTACTTGGCTGCTAATTAAAGACCAGTAGTTCAAACTCACCAGTGGTTCCATGAGAGAAAGGATTTCATCTGATGATGACTGAGCTCTGGTGTCTCCTACATTATCACCACTAAAAACATTAGTAATGATCACGTGAGGCTGTGTAGCATTTGGAGCAAAACAAGGGGTGTGAAATCAGAGTGACTCTGACGCTGTGATTGGGGCCAGTGGATTGCAACTTCGGAGCCTCTGTCTCCTTTCCTGGCTCCACATCATGTGGCTTTGTGAGGATCAAATGCAAACCTAGATGGAAACTGATCAATCTCAGTTCCCTTCCTTTGCATTTTAGCATTTCCCTTAACTCATTTATCTATCTATCCAGCTAGTAAGTTACTCTCAATGATCTCTCACCCCCAATACATACAAGCCATGGAAATATAGGACTTACTCAAACACAGTTCTTCCTCGAGCAGAATCGTATTGATGGGACAAGGGTGATTCCTACTAATGTGCTAAATGCAAAACAAATTAATGGTACTCAGTGGGATTTTAGCCTTCTCACCATCTTGAAAGCTTTCGATGGTGTATAGCAGCTTATCTCTAACTTCTTGATGTTGTCAATTGCCGTCAAGTTTACCATGAGTCATGGCAACCTGTGCACAGGAGATGAAATGCTGCCTGTGATTGGTTGTGGATCTGACCGTTGTGATCCGTAGGGTTTTCATTGGCTGCTCGTCAGAATTTGATGATCAGGCCTTTCTTCCTAGTCTATCTTGGTCTAGAAGCTCTACTGAAACTTTGTAAGCCGCATAGCAATACACAAGACTCCTAACTTGAGGTGTATTGTCTTGGAATCGAAGCCAGGTTTCCTACATGTAAAACAGGGAGAAGTACAGCCAGAGTGCTCCCTGGAAGCCAGGATGACCAGACTGTCTCTCTTACTTCAGATAGATTGTCAGGAAGGACAAGTCCCTGGAGAAGGATCATGTTTGGTAAAATGAAGGGTCAGAGAAAAAGAGGAAGACACCCCCCCCCCAATGAGATGGATTGGCAGAGAAGCAGCAGTGATGGACTCAAATATAGCAATGATTGTGAAGTTGGTGCAGAACCAAGCAGTAGTTCATTCCATTGTGCATTGGGTCACTATAAGTCGGTACTGACTCGATGTCACCTAGCAACAACAACAACTACAACCACGGCAACACTACTGCATCTATGATGTGTAACCTCAAGACCACAGATAGTTCTAATGTGCCCTTCTATTCCTTCTTCTACTTTCCTTTCCTAATGCCTTCTCTTTTCTTCCTCTCTCCTGCCTCTCCTTCAAGGAGATACTCCATTGATCTTTCTCTCTCTGGCTCCCCATTTCTTTATTTTCCTTACAAACAAGGGGATGTGCTGTGCTATTAAATACATGACCTGCTTTGGTCCCTCCCCACCTGGCTGCTATAGAAACCATAGGACCTCATCTCTTGATCCTGTAGACATCATGAGAAACATCCCAGGAAGAGTGGCATTGGCCAATTCTCATTTAATTTTCTCAGAGTTTTGATTTCTTTTTGTATTTCATTGTAAACTGAAAAATGCCATTAAAGTCCTCATCCAGATCAGCTGTATCTTTAAGTGTAAAATCCATTTTAGTTGGCAGAGTTTGTGATACGGTTAAGTACTGATTTTTATTGTCTGTCTGGGCATGGTTTTTTAACTGCAGGTGGGAGATAGATCAATAATGCCATAAAGCATGATCAGCCCATGCCCTTTCCACACACCTACTCTGTGGCCCCTAAGTTCAAGGGGTGGCGGATATTTAGAAGTCTTGAAACTTACCATCTTCATCCTCATCAGAAGCGAGAATTGTCCTGAGTCGAGGATGCCAACGAGTAGCTTTCTCCTTGTAATTTTATCAGATGTTGTTGGGCAAAAGCTGCCAATGCTTTTTATGATTTCCCAATATTTTTCAAAGGTGAGCATCTGCTGACCATTTGCACTAACATGAAAGAGCTATTGTGGGGGCAGTGGTGAGCCCGTGGTAGAATTCTGACCTGCCATGAGAGACCCCACTTTGGTTGCCGATCAATGCCCCACATAACGGCCACCGTCTATCTTGTTGTTGGCTTTGAGACTAGTGGAGACTTGCAAGTTGCTATGATGCTGAGCAGGTTCCAGTAGAGATTCTAGACTAAGACAGACTAGCAAAAACCAAGAAAGACCGGACAGCTAATAAAAATTGGTGGATGTAAACCCTATGAGTCACATTGGGTCAAGGTCCAAGCAATTATAGGGATGGTGTGACACCATTGTTCATGGGTCTCCATAAATTGGGGACTGACTTGGTGTTAGCCAGCACCATTGTTCATGGATCCCTCATGAGTTGGGAACTGACTTGGTGGCAGCTGACAACAACATCAGCCAAGGACCAATGAGATGACTTGATTGTGAGCTTCCTATTGGAGAAGATCTCAGGTTCCGCAGTCCCTCCAGAACTTAACCCTACATTGTCAGGAGGACTCAAGTTCATGAAAAGGTTATTATCCTCATGAGTGTCTTCTGTTTTACACCCTTGGATGTCTGGATCCTGGTGCTCTCCTTCTATGAATTTAGACATTTCATACAAACAATCCTCCAATATACATTCTTAGTGACTGGCAACTTGGGAGACAATGGCTGTGTTGAACGCAGGAATGTTTTCACCCTCAACATAAACCAAAGCATAGATACGTAGTTGGGAATGAACTCACTGTGATATTCCCTTCTTTCGTCCGTAGCTCACTTAGCCATAGTATCATCTTAGCACCTCCCTTTTGCTCTTTTCTTTGCTCTTGTATCATTTATAAAAAGCACCATCATGCATAAGTATCTGTGCTAAGTCTTCCAGAAATACTAGAGGACTAAAACCCATGCCCACCTTCAAGTAACCCAAAGACCAATCACAGAGAGAAGAGTAAATATCTTCCATGGTTCAAATGACAGAGTTTCCTTAGAGATCCAGCAGTTCCATGTCTACCAATGAAAACATACATGCACACGGACACATCCTCGTGTATATCAATGTTCACAGCAGTATAATCCATAGTATCCTCCCAGTGAGAACAACCCAACTGTCCATCAACTGGGAAATGGATGAACAAAACGTGTGCTATTCAGACGGTGGACTATTACTCAACCATAAAGAGAAATGAAGTTCTGATATGTATTATAACAGGAATAAATATCAAAAACATTATGCTAAATGAATGCCCGCCCCTGTGCCTTCATCACAATTGTTATTATGTTTGTGCCCGTGGTTAATTGCATTGCATCAGTCCATCTCAATGGCGGTCTTCTTCTTTGTTGCTGACCCTCCACTTTACCAACCAGGATGCCCTTCTGCAAGGACGTCCTTCCTGATAACATGCCCAAAGTATAAGAGACGAAGTCTGTCTCTCTTTGCTCTCAAACACTCTAAAGAGATCTATTGCATAATGGAATACATCGTTTGATTTTTTGACTGCTGTTTCCAGGAGTATTAATTGTGGATCCAAGCAAAATGAAGTCTTCCATACCTTCAGTCTTTTCTCCATTTATCATGATGGTCCACTTGTGAGAATCTTTGGGGGGGGGGGGGTTGTTGTTGTTGTTGTTTTGCATTGCAGTGTTTTCCAAGCACAATGTCCTTATTTCAGTGATTGATCATTTAAGTGTGTTCTGGGCATCGAGCTTTGGTAGCGTAGTGGTTACGAATCGGTCTGCGAACCTTCAGGTCAGCAGTTCAAAACTACCAGCTGTTCCGTGGGAGAAAGATGAGGCTTTCTGCTCCTGTAAAGATTTACAGCATCAGAAACCCTGTACAGGGTCGCTATGAGTTGGAACTGACTCCATGGCACATAACAACAACAATAATTTATCTATCTATCTATCTATCTATCTATCTATCTATCTATCTTTTATTCCTCATGGCAACAACATGAATTAGATATCATAATCTCCACATTACAGAGGAAGAGATGGAAGTGTAGAGAACTTCTCTATCTTCCACAATTAATGACAGATGTGACAGAAATCCCAGTCTATCTGATGCCAATCTGCTATTTTTCAAGTCCTGTTCAATGTCTCAGGTTGTCAGGATACAGAGGTAAGAAGGACCCCATGGTGTATAGTGATAAAGACTGCAGATTCTGGAGTGAGACAAACATGAGTCATTCATTCACCCCGCCCTCTGTCCGTCTACCCATCCGTTCAAATACACACTGAGTACCTTCTGTGGTCCAAACATTGTATTTGGGTAATGGATTCTTGGCTCCTCTTCCTCCAAGACATTAAGCAAATTATTTAACTTTGTTAAGCCTCAGTTTTCTTAGCTAAAAATGGGAGAAATAATCATGCTTACCCCATTGGGTTGTTGTGAGGATTTAACAAATAATGGCTTAGCACAGTACCTGTCAGTGAATTAATAAATGTTGGTTCTTTGTTAGATCATAGATGCCCCTCAAGATTGTATTTTCTTTAGAATATGTGTGCTCTGCTCTCAAAAGGAGCTCTGGTAGCGTAGTGGTTACGAATTGGGCTGGGAACCGCAAGTTCAGCAGTTTGAAACTACCAGTTGTTCCACGGGAGAAAGATGAGGCTTTCTGCTCCCATAAAGATTTACGGCCTCCGAAATCCTGTACAGGGTCGCTATGAGTCGGAACCGACTCTATGGCACATAACAACACCAACAACCCTGTACTCAAGGAATACATCATGGGGACCAATGCCCTGTCCTTTGGTGCTCTGTTTCCTTTAACTCTTTGTCTAATCCCAAAGATGTGGGAGGCCTGTATTGCTGTGCTTCCAGCATCAGCTCGGGTCCCCTGGGCCCTCTGAGTTCTTAGGGTCTCAGCATCACAGTCTGCCCTGCACCCACCAGCTCTGCCAGGAAAGGGCGGATGGGTGTTTCTACTGGCAAAGATCCAACCAGGACAAGTGTTGGGGTTCAGAGGACAAAGGAAAGGGACATTTCGAGGAAGTTCCCATTTCCTCAGAACCAGCGTTCCTATCTCTGTCATTCACATGATCTGTTAGGACATCCTTCACGTTCCTAATGTAAGCACGTCCCAGAAGGCTAGTGGAGGTGATGTGATGATGCATCTTTCTCTGCCAATTTACTGGCATTGCCTGAGCAGCTGGGGGATGGGAAGAGGAAGGAGGCGAGTTCCACGCTTCAAAGCAGAGATTGTATATTCTTATTATTCACTCTTAGAGATTTGAAATAATGCTCATCTGCAGAGTGGGAATATTAGGAATCTCTGGCCCAAGAGATTTCATGAGTTTAAATTGTGTGCTGTTGGGTAGGTTCCGAATCTTAGCAATCCTATAGAGTGTTCTCCAGAACTACCAGTGGGCTTGAACTGCTGACCTCGTGGTTAGCAGTCCAGTGCTTATCCTACAGCACCATACCCCATATATAAAAGCCACACCTCTGCTGTGACTATTTGTCATGCTCCTACATTTTCCAAAAGGAGCTCTGGTAGCGTAGTGGTTACGAGTTGGGCTGCCAACCTCAAGGTCAGCAGCTCAAAACTACCAGGGGTTCCACGGAAGAAAGATAAGGTGTTCTGCTCCCTTAAAGATTTACAGCCTTCAAAACCCTGTGCAGGATCACAATGAGTCGGAACTGACTCCATGGTACTTAACAACAACAACAACAACATTTTCCAAGCTTCACATTGTTCAGCAAAGTAGGTCATTTTCTTACCCACTTTCTAGGGGAAGAAACTGAGGTCCAGAGGATTAACTGTACTGGACTAAGGCTACCACACAGCTAATAAGTAAGGTAGAAGAACCAGCCTGCCAAAGCTAAACCTGTCCCCAGGTGTGTGCTCTTTTTTGCCCTTTTTTCAGATAGAAGGTATGCCACCGGTATTTTAAACACCATCAAGGTCATGCATGGTGGACAAGTTTCAGATGAGCTTTCAGAGTAAGACAGACTAGAAAGGAGAGATGGCCAATTTCGGAATATCTAGTTACTACAAGCCTTATGAATAACAGTAGAACACTGTCAACAGCACCAGAATATTGAATATTGAGATAAGTGAATACAGTAGAATGGAAAAGAATTGATGCATTTGAGTGATGATGGTGTTGGAGAAGAATATTAAAAGTACCCTGGACCACCAAAAGAACACACAAATCTGAGTTGAAAAAAGGACAGCTAGAATCCTCCACAGAAGCCAAGATGGCCAGACTTCATCTCTCATGCTTTAGACATATTATCAGGAGGGACCAGTCCCTGGAGAAGAACATCATGCTTGCTAAACGTGGAGGGTCATCAAAAAGAGGAAGCTCCCCCAGTGAGATGAATTGGCACAGTGGCAGAAGCAATGTGATCAAGTATAGCAGCTATTGTGAGGTTGGTGTAGGACCAGGAAGTGTGTTATTTTTTAAGTTTTTATTATTAATTAAGTGACATTTTACAGGGCAGATCAGTTTTACATTCAACAAATCATACACCTTGTTTCATTACAATGATTATCATCCCCTCCTTGTACCATCGGATAACAGTATTTCTATTCACTTTAGCTCTTTTTTTTTTTTTTCTTTAAGACACTCAGGCATATATAATAATTTAAACCACCAAAGGGCACCTTCTGAAAGTCTGTCTCCTGGCCTCCAGCTCTTAGTTCCTCTCTCCCCATGAATCTAGAGTCCTCGGCTGCTCCCTCTCTCCATGCTCCCATCTTTGCCTCCATCTCTGGTGTCGCTGCTTCTCTGGATAAAGTCCTGCATTCAGGCACAAGCTCTTAGAATGCAGTTAGTTAGAGTAAAGATCAATAAAATGTATTGTCTGTAAAGAGAAAGGTAATAAATACTGGTGGCTCTCTGTGCCAAATTCTCAATGCCGCTCTTACAGCACAAGAAACAGCCATAGATAATATGCTAATCAGTGGGCTTGGATGTTTTCCAATAAAAATTTATTTGCAAGAAAATGTGGTGGTAGGTGCATCTATTATTGGTCTTTCTCTGTCTGTGGAAAGAATAAATAAAATTGAAGATACATAGAAACAGTCCAGTGGACTGATGGATCATGTGAACAACATCAGTCTCTGCAATCCTGAGATCTGAAGAACTAGATGATGCCCGACTATCACAGCCAACGGTTCTGATAGGGATCACACTAGGCGACCCTGGATAGACTGGGAATGAAATATGGAACAAAAGTCGAAATCAGAAAAGAGACCTGGCTTAGCAGTTGGATAGAGATTGGTAGAACCCCTTCAGGTCTGGAAATTAACTCAACTCTGTCACTCAATGTTCAGCCAAACAATAGACCAGACCAGATTACAAGGGAAACCATAGCACTAGAAAGTCACGCATACCTTAAAATACTAAGCCATGTGAGATGAAAAGGCCAGCATTTGCCCAAGAGCAAAGTTCAGAAGAGTTAGGAAAAAAGAAAGAATGGAAAAAGGAACACACACAGGGATGAAGTGGGAAAAATGGTGTTGCCTTGTGAGGTTTGCATTCAATGACGTGCCACAAAATGGGTCTGAATTGTTGAATGGAGAATGGATCTGCTCTGCAAACGGTCACCCAACTCCCAATAGAAAAAAGAAAGAGTAAGTGATGTACCAGGCTGGTTGCTCAGAGCTGCATTTTGCTCATGTGACTTTAGAGCAAGACCTGGGCATGTGGGATATACCATCAGTGGGTTAAAGAACACATGCCTCCTAGCACAAGGTGCTAACTGAAAGGTTGGATATTCATTTCCATGAAGGCGGCTCCATTTAAGGTGCACTGGTCTCCTTGTGAAAACACTGAAAACCCTATGAACTACAGTTCTACACTGACACACATGGGGCTGCCATGAATCTAAGTCAACTTGCTGTAAACTAACAAAACAAAACGAACCATGAGGGTGCATGGTAGCCCTTCCATCAGAATCTCTGTAGGTTGCTCCCCCATCACTCCCTGTCTGGAAGAAGATTATCCAGAATGAAGTATAAGCCATCAGTTCACCGAAGACCCTCGAAGAATGCAGGCAGGTCTAGCAGGAGAGCCCGCTCTTAGAAGGGTCTGCTTTACATGATCTCCCTGACCGAAGACCAGAATAGCTCTGATGATTTATAACACTCTGTGGAGCACTTGCTTCTCTGCTTTCTCATCTGTCCTCAGGTCAGCTTGTCCTCAGCCACCTCTTTCCCTTACTCTAAAGAATTCGAACCTCTCCAGGCAAGGGGCCCACATGACCACCGTCTGCACCTCCCTGGCATGCTGAGCTGACCCCTCCAGGATCACACCCCTCACCTGCCCAGGGGAGCTGTGTGCATGCTTAGGAACATTCGCCTGCAGGCTGTGTGCACCAGGGCTACCCCAGACCTGTTTGTAGGACCACACGTGCAGCTGTTTAATGACACCAAAATACATTCCCCAGGCTGACGGGCCAAACAAGGGCAGAGCTCCCCCCCTCCGAGGACTCGGCTTCCTCCAGAGGACACATGTGCCGTGAGGACACCCCAAGTGCTAATCCTCGCACCCCGGAGACCTACGCATGGGTCAGCATTTAGCTGAGGCCTAGACTCTAGCAGGGGCATGTCCCCAGTGTTGGCTGGCTGGCCCAGAGCAACAGTTAATCACACAGGGGAAGGCATTGCTTGGAAGCCTGGGCTACCAGGGACTCCTATGGTACCACAGAGCACATCACCCCGTTTTACCTGGACTTTCTGTGAGTCCACGGACGGGTGTCCGCAGCCCTGGAAGAGAAAATGGCGGAGGATAAATTCAACCGTAGGTGGGGCTCAATGACTGCTGTCTCTTTGTCAACTTATTACCTGAGATTTATGCATGACGCAGCCAGGGCTGCTCAGTGACACATTCTAATTTAATTAAATTTCTGTTGGATTGATGTCTGATCAATCAATAATGTTAATGTTTTTGCAATTTGGAGATTAAAGTATGGTCAAGCTGCGACAACCCCCAGCACCATCCACTTACTTTAGAATATTCTGTTAGAAGAGAGTGGCTAGCCTGCCTTCATTTCTCCCTGCCTTGCCTGCCTGCCTGCCTTCCGTATTGAAATCTTTATTGAGTGCCTATCATGGGGCGATCTAATCAGATGGAAATACAACTTAGAGCCTCGTTTGAAACCTGAGCATGCATCATCAACACCACAGGGAGGGACATAGTGCATTTCTGATTCAATAGGTCCAACAAGTCCTAAGTACTGCTGATGGTCATGAGGGACCCCACTCTGAGAACCCCCCGGTTTAGAGGGTGAGGGTGCTGCCTCTAGACTCACCTGCAATGGTATGGCATCTTCCACTTGCTTTCTTTTGCTGTGCCTCTGTTTTCTCACCCATAAAATGTGGATAATAATGGGTCAGTAAGTGAGGTTCGGTCATGCCCAGAAGATACTGGACACCATGTCTGACTCACGGTAAGTACTGAATCCATGTCAGCTGTTCTCACAGACGAAACAACTCCAGCTCTGTCTGCTTCTAGAGCTGACTGGAGGGTTCGGGGCACAGCCCAGACCTAAGGATGCTGTTACACCCACTGTGATAAATTGTCATAGGGGCATTGGACCTCGTCTTGGCAGGTCAGAGGGGACCTCCTGAAGAATCAAACGGCAATTAGAAAGGAGCGGGTATGAGGTAGCAAGGAAAACAAGTGTCTGGGAGGCTGGTGTCCTCGAAGGCTTTTTGAACAAGTTTAATAGGTATCGTAAGCACTGTGGGAAGACTTGGGAATGTTTTCAATGGGGGAGGTGACAGGATCGATTTGAATTTTGAAAAGATTTTGCCATTGCAGTTTTAAGAGAATGGGCGAGAGGGTGTAGCCATCCATGTTTCAATGCCATTGTTGGCATTAGCTGAGTCTTTCTGGTTTCCTGCTACTATTGAGTTGAGCCTTAGTTCTGGTGGCCCCACATGTATCTGAGTAGAACTGTGCTCTGCAGGGTTGCCAATTGACTGATTGCTTTTAGAAGTAGGTGTTGGCCTTCACCTCCAGCCTATTAACTAGCTTCTAAGTGTGACATTTGCCCTCCCCCACACCCCCCCTGGGTCCTCTCTGGAAATCTGACTCCCCAGAAATGCCCTCTCCCAAATCAGTCCATATCAGTGCATCCTCTTGACCTGGTGCAGGGAGAGTATATGAACGAGCAATGCTGGCTTCCTCGTACTCCGTCCTGACCTAATGAGGCCCCACCTCTCTATGGGGTGAAAGGCGCCTTGGTAGGTGGTCTTCTGAGATACAGAAGTCTTGGGGCACACACTGTCTTGTCTTCAGGATTTTGCTGTCTGACCCCACACCTGAAGAACAATGGTAAGTCAGCCCAGAGCTACAAGAGATTTTGCTCACAGTTAGCCATGAACCAAGGCAGGTGGTCGGAGGTGCCTCCTAAAATGGCCTAATTTGTCCTCCCTGAGTATCTGTGGTAAATGCAGGAGCCTGGTGCCAATTCAAGATTTTTTTTTTGGTGTTTTCTCCCAGAATTCTTATCCAGGCTATATTTGAGTATTTCTCATTGCTCCTTTCCAAAGAGACCCCAAACCAGTCAGAGAAAGGGTTTCACCTGACCGTGGAAGTATTTCATGTTCGGGATGATATTAACAGACATCATTTCAACCCAGGGTCAGTTTTTATTCACGCAAATTGATGATGATGCCACCATCGGCTACCTGGCCATCCCTTAACCACCTGCATTAATGTGGTGATGGTTGTTATTGTTAAGCGCCGTGGAGTCGGTTCTGACTCATAGTGACCCTGCATAGGTTTCCGAGGCTGCAAATCTTTATGGGAGCAGAAAGGCTCATCTTTCTCCCGCGGAACAGCTGGTAGTTTCAAACTGCTCACCTTGAGGATAGTGGCCTGATTCATAACTACTACGCTACCAGAGCACTAATGTGGTAAGAGATGGCAAATCCAGAGGAGGTGAGGTGTAGGGAGACCTTCAGTCCTATTAATCCAGGCATCATCATCTTTAGTGTGAGCCAGAAGACGGCTGGTTGGACTTATTCAGAGATCTCTAAGAGCAAGAAAAGTTCCTTTTTCCTTTTTAATTTATCTGGAATTTTCATTTTGGCTACCGGACAGTCTCATGCATTCATCTATCCATTCATGCCTTAGTTCTTCACCAGAGAAACAGCAGAGAAATCCAAGTTGCCAACTGCAGTGTGAAGTGAAGAGATTAACATTTACAAATTTATTATAAAAACAATAATGATCATTAAGACCACCAGCCTGCATTGAGCATTTTCATACAAGGAAATTGCCCCTTATAACATGCCACTTGATCTTTACACTATTTATTGGAGCTAGAACCTACTGTAGCTCCCATTTTACTGGAGAACCTATTGAAGATCAGAGAGATTAAGTAATTTGCCCGAGGCCACACAGCTAGAGACGTTCGGATTAAAATGTAAACACACATCTATCTGATTTAAAACAAAAGGCAAAACAAAATACAAGGCAACCTCATATTTTCTGTTATGTTAAGTCTTAGTCTGTGCTCAGAGAGTTAATGGAAATAACATGAATGGTGGTGGTGGTCGTGTGTCGTGTGTCATTTCAGACTCGTGGGGACCTTGTATTGAGTTTCCAAGGTTGTAAATCTTTACAGGAACAGAAAACGTCATCTTTCTTCCTTGGACTTACTGGTAGATTCGAACTGCTGACCTAGTGGTCAGCAGCCCAACATGTGACCCACTACACTAGCAAGGCTCCTTCCCCAAAGGGCAGGTTCTCTTATAATGACTCCTTTGGCTTTTTCCTCTATTGGCGATCGATCCATTAACTAAAATATTTGGGATTTGAATAATTATCCAGCTACCAAAAAGTTCACTTACATTGACTGTACACCAGGACGCATTTATGGTGAAAGATGAGGCTTTCTCCTCCTGTAAAGATTAGAGCCCCAGAAACCCTGCAAGGGTCACTGTGAGTTAGAACCTACTCACTAACACATAACCAACAAGGGCCTTATTTCTGTTTGCTGAGATTTCTCAAATACTTTTTTAGACCATTTCTACATAATCTCTTTGAGCCATGATCTCGTGGTGGTGGTGTGCCATGGAGTCAGTTCCGACTCATAGCGACCCTGTACAGGGTTTCTGAGGCTGTATATCTTTATGGGAGCAGAAAACCTCATCTTCCTCCCATGGAACTGCTGACTTTGAGGTTAGCAGCCCAACTCGTAACCACTACCTACCAGAGCTCCTTAAGTGTCTAGTAGGCCTAATCTTATTCCAGCCATGTTGGCAAATAGCTCTCATCCCTCTCTACTTTGTAGCACTTAACCATCTGCAGCTGGATCCTTTCCAACAGTCAGGTCATGTTCTTCAGTGGAGAACAGTTGTGCACCAACACATTGTTCTTCGGTGGAGAAGAGCTGTGCACAGACACAGTGTTCTTCGGTGGAAAAGAGTTGTGCATAGACACATTGTTCTTCGGTGGAGAAGAGTTGTGCATAGACACATCCCTATGACTTGTCTTCTACTTCCTGTCCCACTGCCAACTGTCACAATATACAGAGATGTCACTGGCAGAGCTGAATTTAGTTTGAATGAAATTTCCAAAATGGCAGCCTTGAGCTGAGTCTGACCTGCAGATAGGATTCTTCAGGTCTACACAGTGTTATGAAATGTTCTGAATTCTTGTTGGCATTTTAAAATCTGGGCAATTCAAATAAGAAACCACCCAGAGTCCTGGTGTATCTTGAATATGCATTAGATTGTGAGGTCTGTTATGAGTGACAGCTGCTACCCAGTTCCCTGTCTTCTCATATAACTCCCCTTGGCCACATGTACACACCCTTTAAGTAACCTGCCTGGACATGTAGGCATTTCAGCCATTACCCTGGGGTTTGCACTAGCCCTGCATCCCATAATGAATGCTTCATTCACTGGTAGCCCCATGTTCTTGGTCCTTTGCAGCTTTGCAATCTCATTCCTCGGTGGAGAAGTTGGATGCAAAACAAGAGAGGACTCTGCCTTCTCACTGTCATCTGCTCAAATTGCATCATCTGCTCCCGATCCCTTCCTTTTCCTTCTTGCTCCAAACATAGCTCAGAAAACCCTTTTCTCTTCCTCCGCGATTTTTTGCAAGCCTCAGCTCTTTCTAGGGTTTTGTCTCCTAACACTTTTCTTACAGAAGCAATGTCAGATTGCATTTGTTTTAGGGTGGAATTGGAGGAACAGGAGCAACACACCTGTGAAAACAACGAAATGGAAAATACAGCTGCCTTTCCAAAGTTCACAAGGGGCTCTCGTATGCCAAGGAGGGAGAAAGTGTTAATGCAGTTTAGGGGAAAATATCTTTATTTTTTTTTTTAATTACTTCTATATTTATTTAATTTTTTGCAATATATATACCATATAACATTTGCTATTTCAATCATTTCTACATGTAGGAAAAAATCTTAAGCAAGTTTTTGAGGGATTTATTCAAGAAAGAAAGAAAGAAAAGAGGTCTAAAGTTTTTGAGAAATTCAAATGTCTTATATCCAATGTCAGCGTGAGTTGCTCTGAAACCAAAGCCCCACCTTTCCGGATTTATGAAATGTCCAGACAGGGTTTGACTTGACTTAGAGGAGAGATGCCAAATTCAGTCCTCATCAGAACCTTACAAATGCTAAATTCCACTTTCCATAATGCATAGACCCATGGAATATATCTGGTGTGGTAACTGGAGAAAGTTGATATTAACTGTAATTCTGGTTTGCCATAATTCATAGAAGACATGGGCTTTTCAAATCAAATTGTCATTGGATGTTAATGATATCTGCTCCCGCTGTCTTAAAACAGGGCTAGAAGCAAGCCTTTCAGGGCATCAAGATAAGTTGGCATTTAACAAGAGCAGCAAGAGTGATCTTATTAAAATGTAAATCAGATCATGTTATTTTACCTTGCTTAAAACCAGGCAGTAGATTAGAGCCTTGCTCCACACTTCAGCCTCTGTGGCCTTGCATGATTAGACCCCCGCTTCTGCTCTGAGCCCTCCTAGTCACCTCTACATGCTCTTGTAGGTCCAGCTCCCTGAACCTACAAGTGGGTTTCAACAAGTTCATGGAAAAAATGGAATGAAAAGATCATAGAATTTCCCCACAAACTTGGTGAAATCCCCTCATACTCCATGTGCCTTAAACAAGCTTTACTACCTTACCTTTGCTCTTTCGGATGCTTCAGCCTAGGTGTGCCTGACCCAAGCCATGGTATTTTCAGTAACCTCATATGCATGTGAAAGCTGGACAGTGAATAAGGAAGACCATAAAAGAATTGATGCTTTTGAGTTATGGTGTTGGAGGAGAATATTGAAAGTGCCATGGGCTGCCAAAGGAACTAACAGATCTGTGTTGGAAGAAGTGCAGCTAGAGTGCTCCTTGGAGGCCAGGATGGCCACGCTTTGTCTCTCATACTTCAGACATATTGTCAGGAGGGACCAGTCACTGAAGAGGGATATCATGTTTGGTAAGGTGGAGAGTCAGAGAAAAAGAGGAAGACCCTCAGTAAGATGGATTGGCAAAGTGGCAGCATCAGTGGGCTCAAGCATGGTAGCAATTGTGAGGTTGGCTCAGGACCGGGCAGTGTTTCATTCTGTTGTCCACAGGGTCGCTATGAATTGGTACCGACTTGATGGTACCTAACAACAACAACAACAACCCTTCACCGGTCTCTAATCCCTTTCTTTGCTTTTTGTATGTCTTCATAACACTAAGCAATGTCCCAAATAGAGTCATATTTTTCCTACTTGTTATCTGTCTGCCCACAAGAATAAAGAAAGAGGGTAACTCTGGCTTACATCTCTATAGCCCTAAGTGGTGCTCACAGATAGGAGTAGTAGGTGTTCAGTAAGTGGGTGTTATGTGGAAATGGCAGGGTGAGTACCACTGAATAGCTAGAGGAATTGAACAGCTGGTGTGGCTGAAGTGAGGAAACCTGCTTTATGGTGGTGTGTGCGTGTGTATTTGCTGTGTGCACACTGTGGACAAGAGATGAGAGGAAACTAGAGACCGGAAGAGAAATGGACTGTGAATCAGGTTACGAGTGTCGATTGGAAACCAAGGGCAATGGGCAGATATTTGCGCTCGGTGTGGTTCAAAGCTAGGGCTCTGTGCGTAGGTGATGCTGGGGCTCACATTTCATCCACTGCCTCCTCGTGACCTTGAATCAATTACTGACCTTGTGCGGTTAGATGTCAGTTTCCTCACTTGCTAAACCAGGAGTAGCAAATACAGCAGGCTCCTGGCACTGTGAGGAAGATGTGTATGTGCATGCAGGGAATCCAATAAGCAAGCAGTATGTTACCGATCATTTCTGCTACTATGGTTGCACTTTTCCAACACTGAGCTGAGCCCCAGAATGTTCAGTGGGTAGGAGGAGGTCAGAATCTGGAGTGGGGGTGGGCAACGATGGAAGAAGTGGAGAGACACTCACTGGGCAGCCAGTGGAGCTTCCTTTTGGGCTGCAGTTTGGGAGGGAGTGAGGTAGGGCTACAGAGTGGTCTCATCACTTGCAGCAATAATTTGGACCCCAGTCCTCTAACTTCTTCACTGGACAGTTGGACTAGAAAACCCAGAGTGTAAACGGCAGAATGAGACACATTGCATACGAGAGAGTGGTCTCTGACCATGGGAGTATTTTGAATCAGGGGAGAAGAGCTGGATTACTTAAAGCATCGTGTTGGTACTCCTGGTTATCCATCATTTTAAATTAGTTTTCTACTTCGATAGAAGAAAAATAAAATGAGATGCTCTAAAGCTCACTTGCAGTTCTTTCTGAGCATAATGTGCATGTTAGAAAAAGGAAAAAAATGAAATAGATGTGTTGTTACGTTGGTTCTGACCCATAGCGACCCTATATGGGTTTTCTGAGGAACGGCTGGTAAGCTTGAACTGCCAACCCTGGCATTCAAACTGACCTTGCAGTCCAGTGTACTAACCCACAGCACCACACCAGGATTCCATATAATGATAAATCTGGAGTCCCCGTGTGGCACTGTGGAATAATGCACTGGCCCGCAAGGTGGGTTTGAACCACAAGGTCAGCTATTCAAACTCACCAGCTGCTCCTTGGAAACACTATACAGGGTCTCTATGGGTCAGAACTGTCTCGATGGCACTTAACAACTATGATACATTTGACTACTAAACACAGTGAAGTTGTTTCCAAACAACTATACACATATTTGAAGAGCTTCAAATAGTTCCTGGGAAAAATTCCATTATCTTTTCATTCTGTTTTTCCATGAACTTTTTGAAGCCCCTCATGTGTGTATTCCTATAGATATGCATTACTTGTTGTTATTAAGTGCTGACTCATAGCCACCCTGTATAGGGTTGCCAAAGCTTTACATCTTTGCGGGATCAGAAAGTCTTGAGTTTCTCCTGTGATGTGGCTGGTGGGCTCAAATTGCCTACCAGTGCTTGTCTTATGGAACTGCAGCACTCCTCAGAAATAGAGATAGATGTAGACAAAGATGATAAATAGAAATGACAGGTGAGAAAATATTTGCAACTCATTTGATAATCAAAATGTTAACTTCCATCACACCTGAAGATCTGTTAGCCAATAATAAAGAGTTAGAAATCCATATTCATAATTAGCATAAGGAAACTTTTTGGAAGCTAATACGATAGGAGTCCTGGTGTGGTACTATAGGATAAGCACTGGACTACACAGCTGGTTTGAACCACAAGGTCGGCAGTTGAAACTCACCAGTTGCTCCTCAGACCCTGTGTAGGGTCTCTGTGAGTCGGAAGCCACTCCAAAACACCTAACAACGACAGAATAGGCATAAACAAGTTAAATACACGTGCCCTCTGACCCAGAAAAATTTCTTCCTTGATCTCAAGGTTACAACCCACTCAGTATGGAAGACAATATGTATGTAGTTAAGCTTTGCATTGTTGAATGAAAGAGTGAGTATAAGCAAGAAACTTTGTTTAAAATCAAGAGAAAAAGGAAGTTCTTTTTCCTGGTAAGTATTTAAAGTATTATGATACTTCAGATCTGAAAACAGTATGCTGTTGGTGGAAGACTAGACTATTAAGCAAAAGAGACAATTGGGAAAAAAATATCATTGTTGTTCAGTGCTGTTGAGTGGATTCTGACTTAGAGCGACCTTGTCAAGGGTTTCCAAGAAGCAGCTGGTGAGTTTGAACCACTGACCTTGCGGTCCAGTGCATTTTCCTGCTGCACACTATCCTTTAGAATGTAAGTGTCTTGAGGGCAGTTCTTATTAATGTTTTGTTCACTGCTACATCGCTGGCCCCTAGAAAATGTCTGGCACAGAGTAAACCAAACCCATGGTCATGAAGCCAGCTCCGACTCGTACCAACCCTTTGGAACACAGTAGAACTGCTCCTTCATGGGTTCAAGACTGTAAATCTTTAAGGAAGCAAACAACCTCCTCTTTCTTCTGTGAAGCAACTAGTGGGTTTGAATCACCAACCTTGTGGTTAGCAACACAGTGCTTATCCCACATGCCACCAGGCTTCCTTGGCTATAGTATAGTTGTTGTCATTGTTAAGTGCTGTCTGGCTGACTCTGACTCATCACAACCCCATGCACAGCAGAACAAAACACTCCTGGTCCTACACGATCCTCACAATTGTCATGTCTGAGGCCACAGTTGTTACCACGGTGTCAGTCCACCTTGTTAGGGGTCTTCCTCTTTTTTCACTGATCCTGCACTTCACCAAGCATGATGTGCTTCTCCATGGACGAGTCTCTCCTGACAACCTGCCCAAAAAATGTCAGAGAACATCTCTCTATTCTCATTTCTAAGGCGCATGCTGACTGTATCTACAGCTGTCCCCTGCCAATGCATTATTGAAGTTGTTTTTCAATTATCCTCAGCAAAATTTTACTTGCATGTGATATTAATAATATTCTTCTGTGAGTTTTGCATTCTATTGAGTCACCTCTTTTTGAATGGGCATAAATAGGGATCTCTTCTAATCAGTTGGCCAGCTAGCTGTCTTCGAAATTTCTTGGCATAGAAGAGTGAGTGCCTTTAGTGTGTCCTCAGTTAGTTGACAGATTTCAGTTTAAATTCTATTAATTCCTGGAGCCTTGTTTCTCACCAATGTCCGTAGAACTCTTCAATATGGCGGGTCAAGGTTTTACTTTTTTCTTTCTGCTTGAGAAATACCCGAAGTGTTCTTCCCTTTTGATTTTCTAACTCCAGGTCTTTGCATTTCCTTATAATACTTTATTTTATCCTTTTGTATTGCCCTTTAAAATTTTATATTCAGCTCTTTTACTTCCTCATTTCTTCCAGTTGCTTTAGCTTCTCTGTGCTCAGGAGCAAGTTTCAGAGTCTCTTCTGACATCTATTTTGGTCTTTAAGAATGTCTTTAATGACCTTTTGCTTTCTTCATGCGTAATGTTCTTGATGTCTTCCCACAACTCTTCTAGTTTTGATCATTAGTATATAATGCATCAAATCTCTTCTTCAGATGGTCTGTAAATTCAGGTGAGATATACTCTAAGTCCTGGTGTTACATTGTAGGATAAGCACTGGACTTCTAACCTCAACGTCAGTGGTTCAAATCCACCAGCCAATTCTCAGAAACCTTCAAGGTCGCCATGAGTCAGAACCGATTCAAGGGCCCATAACAACAATAGCATACTCCAGGGCCTATTTTGATTATTGTAGACTTTTATAATTTTCCTCAGCTTCAGCCTGAACTTGCATATGAACAATTTGTGTTGCAGAGTAGGCCCTCAAGAAATTCTTGTTTACTGAATAAATGTGTGCATAGAAGAAGAGTGGAAGTATATGCCCAATTGATACTTAGGATGCCATTGTTTTTTGTTTCTTTAAACAAATTATTTATTTTCTGCTTTAATTCATAGATTTATGCCATTGTGGTTAAGAAAATGGATTTTTATGTCAGACAGACCTGTATTTGACCCCTTTCGCTATCCCATACTGTTCATCATGGTCTCCTGTTCTCACTAGCTGACTGAGGAATGTTGTTGTTGTCGTTGTCATGTTCTGACTCATAGCCACCCTGTACAGGGTTTCCGAGGCTGTAGATCTTTATGGGAGCAGAAAGCCTCATCTTTCTCCTGCGGAACAGCTGGTAGTTTCGAACTGCTGACCCTGAGGTTTGCAGCCCGATTCGTAACCACTACACTAAATCTACTTTATTGGGTAGTGAAGAGAATTAAGATGATGCACATGAAATATGTAGCTCAATGAACTGTTGTTTCAAATGTTCCTTCCACTGTATTTTCTTCCCCATAAAGACTGGGGGGGCGGAGAACACCAACAACTACAACACTAACAAAAGTCTAACATCTGTGTTTAAGGGGAAAAGTTAAAAGTATTCTGTATTTTCCTGAAGTCTGTAATTACTGGCAGGGAGTCTTCCTCAGAGTGAAACGTTCCTCATTTACTCTGACTTGATGTGACCCTGTAGGATCACCACTGGGCTGCTAACCCCAAAGTTGGCGGTTCAGACCCACTGGTCACTCCTTGGAAGCCCTGTACGGGGTTGCTATGACTCAGAACTACTTGATAGCACATAACAAAAACAACAACAACAACAGTCCAATGCCAGAGAGCAAGATGGCTAAACTCTCCCCTCCTACCTTTGAGTAATAACAATGGTCACACAAGACTGCTTGAAGACAGAAGAATCCACTTACTCCTGCTCTCCCCAAAGTTGCCTGCAGAGATACTTTCCATCTTGAGCATCATGTGTGTTCTCCGGGCTGGCAGAAGCAGGAATACATGATGCTCCTGTCTCATTAAAGAGCTAATTCAGTGACTTTAGGGGAAGAAGTGAGACCTGAATTATGAACTTTGCTATGGAGTCCTACATCAAGGACATACCCAGAATTTCCAGATACCAAACCCTTACTGGTATGCTCTACTGGTAGAAAGAATATTAGAGAACTTGTTTAAAAACTTTCTCTAGTGAGCAAGTAATTAGCAGAAAAGTAAGAATGCTTCTGAGATTATTTTTTTAAGACTGTTCAACCATATCGTTGTTAAGTGCCACTGAGTTGGTCCCAACTCACTGGGGTTCCAAAGGCTGTAAATTTTCACTGGAGCAGAAAGGCTTATCTTTCTCCCATGGAGCAGCTGATGGACTAGAATTGCCAACCTGTGGTTATCAGTCCAGTGGTTATTCACAGAGCTTCAGCGCTCCCAATAACCATAGGGCAGTCCCCATGTGTAAAGCCCAACTAGGGTTGACGCTCAGGTACGTCCAAGCCAGCTTCTTTTCAGTAAGAAAGAAACCTTTTGTGAATAATGCTAATTTCTGATTTCCAATTGTAGTGGCATTTCCAATCCCTGTGAAAGACACCGTGACCTCCTTGGGGTACATGATCACTCTGGGGAGCCCGTCCCATCACCCCATATTAACCTTAGCCTTCATTTGAGGAGAACTGCATGTTGGGAATGGAGAAACTGATTTTGTAATGTGTCAAACCATTCTGGATCTGTGTGTCTCCCACTTTTAGGGGAAGTACATACAAATGTATATGTCCACATATATAATTTATGGGGCGGCCGGCTCATCAGGTGTATTGGTTTTCATAATTCCACTATTGTCAGCATATTTCAGATTGGATTTGCTGCTGACATGGTTGAATGAAAAAATACTGACATTTTTCAGGATTGTACTTGACATTTTTAGTATTATTATTAATCGTTTCATACCATGTAGTACCATTGTCCGAATGGGATCGTTCTTAAATATATATATATATATATATGTCTCCAAGTGCAACTCAGTTCAGTCGAGGAGCCTGGCTTTCGGGAGAGTAGCCTCTTCCACCTCCCATGAAGCTGGGAGGACAACCATGTCAGTGGTCAGTACAAATTGTAAGTGACATCTGTTGAGCACAATATTCCTGCAGAGCTAATTGGAAGATTGTTTCAGGGAGAAGAGAAATCTGCTCTTGGAGAGAATGGCCCTTCTCAACCTCATCCTAATCAACAAAGTGGGTTTGTGATTCGAAGCAGATTTTCTCCCAAAAGACAATGAGGACCTTATCCATCCATCCTTGATAAGTCTCTGCAAGGTCATATTTGACCGAAATTTCTTACAAGTCCTCAACCCAATCCCCAGAGAAAATACAGAAGTCTCAACATTCACTTTGTTTTATGTGTAATGCATATCCCCCAAACAAGGTTTAGAAGAAGAAATAAACAAAATATATTTATTCTTCACTACTGCCAAAGACCAACATGCGTTTACATATAAATAGAATCATTACATATTCAAAGTTTAATTTTTAGCAAAATGTCCCAGAAAGAAAAAAAAAAAGAAGACTCTAGGAATAGACCACCTCATTGAGGGGTTAGAAGTGCAGTGATTTCTTTCTGTAAAAAGCTGTTTCTTTGGGAACGGGATGCCGGGGGGTATGAAGTATAGGGCTGGGATTCTGAGGTCATGTTGCAGAAGATCACTTGCTCCACATTGTTGATTTCTGTCATCTGTTACTTAGCTTATGGTTGTAAAGAACTGCTTTCTTCAGTTGAACTAGTAGCTGATCATCTTCTCCCAAGCACTGAGGATGGTTGAAAGTCACAAATTCTGGAACCATCAGCATAATCTGTGTTTATTCATCCATTCAATCCAGTTGGTTGCTCCAATGAACATTTCTTGCTTTTAAGGAATTCCACTGGAATGTGCAGACCTGTGGGGCCCTAACTCCTTGGACCCATTGAGAAGTAGTCATCTGTACCTCTTGATGGGATGCTGTCAAAACAGGACAAGTGTATTTCTATCAATAAAACGCTGTCCTGACAATATGTCCTTGGAGATAAACAGCTTTTTCCATGGGAGCTTTAAGTAGGGTCCATAATGGTAGCGATTGGAGCTGAGTTGAATAATTAGATTGTTCTCCATAAATCCTGTAGTGAAGATTTCTGCACATGTCTATTTCCAAGGGTGTCTGTTCACATGCAGTTTTTGTGTGGTGTGTCCACAGCTGCGTTCTGTGCAGTGATGATAGGGGAGTAAATTACTGGCAGGGGGTCACAGAGCGAACTTAACTCCCTCTGCTCCCTGTAGAACTGAGCCTCCTCATCAAAGACATGTCCACATGGGCTTGCTTTTATTGCAAAAACTATGATACTTACAAGGCTGACAGCCGCCATCTTTACTCACTTGATTGGGAATCAATTTTTTAATGTAACTCTATCTGATGCATCTCACATATCACAGCTAGGGAGAGGGGAGTAAACGTGGGTATTTTGGGGCATATTTGAAAATGTCTTCTTGAGCTATGTTGACTAGAATATTGAAGGTGTCTCCTTCTTTCCATGTATGTATTTCTCAGTCATCTTAGCCAGTTTTCATGAAATCCACTCCATCTCATCGTGACCCCATGTTTGTCCAAGCAGAACTGTACTCACCGGGTTTTCAAGGGCTGATTTGAATAGATCAGAAGTAGAACACCACACTTTTCTTCTTAGGTGCCTCTGAGTGGACTCAAGCCTCCACCCTTTCAGTTACCAACCAAACATCTTAGCTTCTAGCTCAGGATCCTACAGAGTTAATTATGTATGTGTACTTGTCTGCTGGATTTGTAATTCCCTCTGGGCAGGATCCATAGTTTAATTCATTTTTATAGCTAAAGCTCATAACACGGGCAGGAGAACAATTTGGGACGCCAAAGCCATTTTTTGTAGCCTTCTTGTGTCCTTAATGACACTCTACTAGGCTTTCTACTCAAATTTTCTGGGTGTATATACCATGATCCCAGTTAGTTGGTACATCTCACTAATATTATCATGTGGAGAATGTATGTGTGTGTGTGTGTGTTGATGCAGAAAAGGAAAGTGAAATAGGAGACAAGAGTTGTGGAAATGTTGCCAGGTCAGTGCTATGGGAGAAGGTTGGGTTCGTTTCAGAAGTATTTGCCATGCGTGGGAATGATCTAAAGATGGCCCACCATACTGAGTTGACCAAACTCAGATAGCCAACTCATGGAGTGCCTGTTGTTGTTGTTGTTAAGTGTCACTGAGTTTTTTCTGACTCATAGGGTTTCCAAGGAGCGGCTAGTGGGTTTGAACCACCAACTTGGTAGTTAATAATCCAGTGTTTTCAATAGCCTCATATGGATGTGAAAGCTGGACAGTGAATAAGGAGGATCGTAGAAGAATTGATGCCTTTGAGTTGTGGTGTTGGAGGAGAATACTGAAAGTGCCATGGACTGCCAAAAGAACCAATAGATCTGTTTTGGAAGAAGTGCAGCCAGAGTGCTCCTTGGAGGCCAGGATGGCTAAGCTTCGTCTCTCATACTTTGGACATATTGTCTAGAGGAAACAATCGTTGGAGAAGGATGTCATGCTGGGTAGGGTGGAGGGTCAGATAAGAAGAGGAAGACCCCCAACGAGATGGATCGGCCAGGTGGCATCATTGATGGACTCAGGTGTGACGGCGGTAGTGAGGTTGGCCCAGGATCGAACATTGTTTTGTTCTGCTGTGCATGGGGTCGCTATGAGTCGGTTCCCACTCGATGGCACCTGACAACAACAACAACAACAATCCTACAGCATTCCACCAAGACTCCATTGGAGTGGGAGATATCTTGAAAGAAGAAGCGGGTAGGGATGTGGCCAATCCTATGCTCATCTTAAACTTTTGAATCTAAGAGTATTTTCCATTAGGAAACACGTTCTAATGATTCTTTTATAAGTACAGATGAGATAACTCTTTGGCATCATTGGAAACTTAGTGAGTGTACTTCCTTTTCTAAGTTCATGTGTTCTCTGTGAGAACCAAGTCTGGGAGGTTTGGAGGTTATCTATATGACAAGCCATCAAAGCCAATATTGTCATAGGGTGACTTCACTGCTCTTAGATGTCTGGTGACCGTCTTGTATTTTGTCTTTCCTCTGATTCTGCCTCCTTTGTCCTCTACTGTCTCCACATCATCTTCTTGTCCTAAGGAATTATGACACTGAGAATCAAGGACCCTGAACTTCTGACCCAAACACACATGAGCTTCAACGTCACCAGAGCCAACAGCCTGCTCAGTTACCTTGAGCAATTACAGGATCTCTCAAAGCCTCAATTTTCTCATCTGTAAAATGGGGACAAGGGATAGAAAGTAAATCTCAGGGTTCTTAATAGAAATTAGTCTGATCTAGTAGTTGATACATTGTGTCAGCTTAATAAATCATGGATATCATAATTATGATTGTCTATGATGATATTATAATGACGTTTATGGATGGTAATCAGAGAAACTAACTTTTAACAGGAAGCCAGCTGTTTCAAGTTTCCAGTCTGGATTCAGGGAGTTTAATCTATATATATCTGCCTAAGAAGTGCAGCTGTTAAGAAGGAAATTTCTGTTTATTATCTGTGTCTGCCAAAGCAGGCCTGCAGTAAATGAATGGTTGAATGAATGAATGAACCCGCCAATGACCTTCCCTATTGGTGCCTGACCTCCCTGTTGAATCCATTCCTAAGATAGTTACCCTAATTCACTAGTGGGGGACCTATGTCTAAAGTCTAATACCACTTTCTGCAAGAAGAGATTTGGGGAAGGGGATACAACCAGTCAGTTATTTTCCTTTTCTTCAGTCTCCTGAAAAACCCAGCCTCTCCCAGTTTCTTTCCCTGCTATTCTGTTTTTTTTTATTATTATTATTACATAGAACGCTTAGGTGATATGCCAATAAGTAGGGTATGAATACTTAATGAAGGTGGAATGAATTATAAATGGCGTGGAATTTATCTACACTGCTTCCTTGCTGAGGGCAGAATGGTCCTTAATCTCCTATCAAGACACATAGGAGTCAGTAGGTGAGAAAGTATGCTGGATGATACATTTAAGAATTGTTACCGGATGCCATCTTCAGTTACATGGAACCCAATACCATGTGTCAGAGGAGGAAATCTTGACCAGGAAGCACAGTGAATATGATGCAAGTTCGAGAAAGAGTGACATGGTCCCAGAGGAAACAATACTTGCTTGAGTGGGGAATTCAGAAGAGAGGCAGACAGAGCTTGGATGGGAGTTGTTGGTACTTCGTTATTGTGATTGTGTGTGGACAAGTTGGAGCTCTGAAAATGGTCTCTAGTACTTTGATTTTAAGCAGAAGCTCTTGAGACACACTATGGAAAGAAGGGACTTCTTTGTCATCCCTCTATCCTGTGCCATCTGTCAACAGCTATGGGCAATACAAACATAGAGTGAACTTTCAGTAGGAAAGATCACTGATAACATCCCTCATCTCCCACCATCTCAGTGACTGAGCTTTAACTTGGTAAACACTTAACTACTCATGCAACAGGGACTCTGCTGGAGACCTCTCCTTCAGGTGCTGGTATGAGGGCCCAGGTTCCTTCCATCTTGTGGCTCTGAACTCAGGTGTGCACTCAGGGGATGAAGGTCCCTTTAGCCCACAGGAAGGTGAACCAACAGGGAGATTTCATGGACCAGCTCTAGACAAGGAGGACTGCAACCTTAACCACATTCCTTTGGCCAGAAAACCATCACATGACAATGCTCAGCTCCAAAAGAAGCAAGCACTGGTGGTCTAGTGAGAGCCATGTTGGGCTAGTCTCAAGCTTACCAGTTCATATTGACCAGTCATTTCATGGGAGGAAGAGGGGATTGTCTGCTCCTGTAGGATTTACAGTATGGAACATAGGGTTGCTAAGAGTCAGAATTGACTTGATGACTATGGATTTCATTTTGGCCACATTTCTCCCATTTCCCAAAATACCTGTACTTTCAAAATTGCTATCAAGAAGGAGCTCTGGTAGCATAGTGGTTACATTCGGGCTGTTATCCTCAGGGTCAGCAGTTCAAAACTACCAACTGTTCTGAGGGAGGAAGATGAGGCTTTCTGCTCCCAGAAAGATTTACAGACTCGGAAACCCTATGCAGGGTCGCTCTGAGTTGGGACCGACTCCACCTAACAATAACAACAACAAATTGCTATCAACATGACCAAACATTGTCTCTCATACTTTGGGCATATTGTCAGGAGGGACCAGTCGCTGAAGAAGGATATCATGTTTGGTAAGGTGGAGGGTCAGAGAAAAAGAGGAAGACCCCCCAACGAGATGCATTGGGCAAGTGGCAGCATCGATGGACTCAAGCGTGGCAACAGTAGTGAGGATGGCCCAGGATCGTGCAATGTTTCCTTCTGCTGTGCATAAGGTCACTATGGGTCAGTGCCAACTTGATGGCACCTAACAACAACAACAATTGCTATCAAATAGGTTACAACTCCAAGCAACCCCATAGAACTAAGTAGAACTCCCCCATAGGGTGTCTAAAGCTATAATTTACATGGAAACAGAGGGCTTCATCTTTTTCTCTGTGGTTCATACGGCCAACCTTTACTGTAGCAGATGAGCACCTTAACCACTGTGACACCAAGGCTTCTTTTCCAAGATTCATCAGCCACCCCCCAAAATAATAGTGTCGAGTAGATACAATTACAGAAATGTTGTTCGAAGTTTTCATATCCTTTACCAAAAAAATCTCTGCTAGAATGATGTGTTTGTGTGTAGCCAGTGGGCAGTTATTTGGTAATAGTTCATTCATTTTTTTTTTTTTTTACTGTTCAGATTGGATTTTTATTTACATAATTAAACTACAGAAGTAATGTGTGTATCCTGACTACAAATATAGATAACAGAGCAGTGCGTACAGAAGAAATTTGGGTCACCTAATCCTAGAGGACTCTGTTTTAATCATATGTATTTAATTGTACCACAAAGTAAAATGTAAATCACTCTTGAAAAATTTAGGGCATAGAGCTACGGATAAAAATTTTAGCATTTAAATTTAACAATCTAATAACAATTTAACTGTTGTTCCCAGGTTGATATATATACCATGGCACATAACAACTATATATGTATATATATATATATATGATACATTGTGTCAGTGTAATAAATCATGGATATCATAATTTTGATGATTGTTGATAAATTTTTTATGATATAAAATATATATGATAGCATATATACATATATATATGTATATATATATAGTAACAGGTAACATATATATATATATATATATATATACACTCTATTATCTGCTACCTTAGGGATTGACGGACGTTTTCTACAAAGGACCAGAGAGTAAATAGGCTTTGGTGGTTTTGTGTTGTGGAGTCGGTTCCGACTCCTGTACAGGGTTTCCGAGGCTGTAAATCTTTACGGGAGCAGAAAGCCTCATCTTTCTCCCACAGAGCAGCTGGTAGTTTCAAACTGCTGACCTTGCAGTTGGCAGCCCGATTCGTAACCACTATGCTAGCAGAACTCCTTCTATCACAACTGCTTGACTCGTTGTTGTATTGCCAGAGCAGCCATAGAGCACAGGTAAACACATGCGTGTAGCTGTGTCCCAATAAAACTTTATTTATAACCACAGGTTATCTTTAGCCCATGGCTTGTTCCTTCCTATGTTACCAATTATAAGAAATCGTGTATGCAAAGCATTGTACAGCATTGCACACAGGTAGTGGTGGTGGTTGTGTGTTACTGAGTTGGTTCTGACTTGCAGTGATCATGTATAGAATTTCCAAGGCTGTAAATAATTACAGGAGTAGAAAGTCTCCTCGTTCTCCTAAGGAGCGGCTGCTAGATTTGAACCGCTGACCTTGTGGTTAACAGCCCAGCTCATAATCCACTATGCTACCAGGACTCCTGCACACATATGGTGCCTAGTAAATGTTAATTTATTTTTTTTTAAATCTATTTAGACTTCTGGTGTGGCGTTAACTGCAAGGTCAATGGTTCAAACTCACCAGCTGCACTCAGAAATCCTATACAGGGTTGCTATGAGTCGGAACCAACTCAATGGCACACAACATCATCAACAGTAATAGATTAATATAGTAGATTTGGAGGTGTAGTGGGTTAAGTGTTGGACTTGTAACTTCAGGGTCGCCGGTTCAAACCTACCAACTGCTTCTCCAGAGAAGAATGAGGCTGTCAGTTCCCATAAAGATTTCCAGTCTCAGAAACCCAGAGAAGCAATTCTACTGTGCCCTATAGGCTTGCTGTGAGTCAGAAGTGATTCAACACCAAGGATGGGCAGCTTGATACGAATATAGTTGGGTAGCTTCTGGGCGTTTAAAAATTCACTGGATACAAATTCAGATCAGCAGAGCAAATGTCTTGAAGCATAGATCTTAAACACTGAACATAGTTTAGAGGGATTGTGGAAAGGGATATTTTTACTTTATAACTTTATTTCCTCCTACGTTGCTTGAATATTTTTTTTACCCATTGAGAATGTTTTACTATTGTAACCAAAAAGAGGATATTTAAAAGTAATATGTTTCAAACTTTTTGCTGATTCAGAAAGAATGTTTCATTTCAATCCCGAGCATGTGACTGATTTGCATTTTTCAATACTCAGCTGCAGTTGTGTTTCAGGATTGTAGCCTGAACCACAAAATAACATTGAAACTGTTCAGAAACAGCCTGCAATGCTTCGAGGAAGACAAGATCAGAACTTCCTCTTCTGAAATTTTAACTGACAGAAGCATTGGTTAACTGGGAAGGAGGGCCTTTGAGGACCTTTGTACCTCCTCTGGTTATAGTCTTTATCACAACACAGAGGCAGATTTTATAAATACTTATCGAGTGAATCCATAAATGACTAAACCTTCTTTTCCAACCACTCGACCATTGCCTGGCATATCTGTGATCAGTCAACAAATACATACTAGATTTAATTGGATGGGTCCAGAAAAATAGAGGCGGTTGATAGCAGTTTATTTACGGGTCCACTTGCTTGCCTGGTTGTCTTTTACCTTCTAGTCCCTGGGCACACTGCTTTCTCTACTAGAATTCCAATAGAGAGACAGAGTTCCTGAGACTTCACGGCTGTTGTAACAGGTGAGGTTACCTTGTGCTGGCTAATATGATTAACCTAAATTAACCTGAGACAACATCCTGCAAACATAATCATGAAGAAAAGAGATGTCAGCGTCTATTGTCTGTGTGGTGATAAAACAGGTTTTCATCAAACTTCTGTTTCATTTAGTGGGTGTTGCTGAGTGCTTTTCTGAAACAGAGAAACGTACAAATTTTAAATGTGACTGTGTGTGTGTTTCCCTCCAATATCAGTTTTTATCTTCTCCTGGTTTCTCTCTTAATTTCTCTATGGACTCCAGTTCTGATTACGATCCATCTACTGAGATGTCAGTCAAATATCATTTTTCTTTGTAAAACTAGAATAAGATAGCTGGACAAAATGATGGCCTTATAAAAAACACATTTTAACTCACCTGCATTGTTTGGACTTTAGGGCAATTGTAGAAATCATTAGATAATATCTTCTTTAGGGATTCAGCGTGTTCTGCGCTAGATTATTATTAGGCCAAGAGAGGGGAGAAGGAAAAAAGAAGCCTTATTATTTGAATCACTTTACAGCAACTCATGAATTAGAAGCGCACAACCATAGAACTATTCTCAGCTTAATGGAAACGATTTATTTAACACTTCTAATTCCTGACGAGAGTTTACATTCATGGATGGACAGTACGCTAATGCAAGTACATTCTAGGGAACCAGTTTCACCCGCTTTGTTGTTGTTGTTGTTAAGTGCCGTCGAGTCGGTTCCGACCCATAGCGACCCTCTATAGGGTTTCCAAGAAGCAGCTGGTGAGCTTGAACTGCCGACCTTATAGTTCAAACGGCTTTGCAGTCTGGTGCATTAACCCACAGCGCCACACCAGGACTCCTTCACCCACTTTAGCATCTGTTAAAAAGTAGAGTCAAGAAAAGATGATTTCTGGCTAATGCCACAAATGGCCTAAAAATCACAAATTTATAAATTATTCTAAAATGCAGTTACTGAGCACGTGAGTTCTTGCATTTGTTCAGAAGCAGCAGTTTACTGGTCTGTTCCGGTTTTACCCAGTGAGATGGCAGACTGCTTTTAGGGACACTCTCGGTGATTGCTTAATATTAAGAGAATACAGCGGGACCAGGCACAGCTGTTTTCCCCACAGTTTTCAGAGCTGTCCAAGCGAAGAGCTATTGTTCAGGATCCAGCTGTAAACCTAAGAGCCGTTCTGAAAGAAAGGATTCCTCATGGCTCAGTGAGTAACAGCTTCTGCTGCCAAGTGCAAGGTCAGCGGTTCAAATCCACCCACCACTCTGAAGGAGAAAGATTACAACCTTGGAAACCCTATGGGGCAGTTCTCTGCCCAAAGGGTTGCTGAATTTAACTCTACTCAATGGCAATGGATTCGGGAGAGAGAGCCGAAATGTTTCCAGCAGCCAAAAAAGCTTTCATGACCACTACTGGAATTCTGTGGGGGGAAGAGTCCAGGAAAGAAGTTAGGAGCTAATCTTTATCCTCCCAGGTATGGTCAGGAGTGAACTTTTCAGGCAAATCAAAGCTTTTTAGGTCTAGAGAGGAGTTTAGCATTCAGCCAGTCAAAGACCTCAACTTTATCGAGAGAAACTGAAGTCCCAATAAAACAAAATCACTTCTCTGAGGCCACTTCACGGGTAGGATATGTGGGAAATCCCTCCCTAGAATTCAGACCTGCCTCTCACTGTTTCCCCCACTCCGGGATTTTTTCCTGGGCTGTAGCATCGCATCTAGCACATGGTGATTCCTTGAGAAATATTTGCCTGGAGAAGAGAGGATTCTTTCACGTTGTCTGAATGAGCAGGTAGGAATCAGGCATGAGGAAGCTGAATGGAGAAAAAAAAACTGAAACGAAACACTTTCCAGAACACGAGAGATTTTCTGAGAGGATAGAAATGTAGCTGAGAAAATGACCAGGAGAGGTTGCGATATCCAACGTGGTTGGAGCAGAATGCCTTCAGGGTGATGGTTTGGGAAGTCTGGACGTGAGCTATGTGCTGGGTGTCCAGGGGATAGCTGTACAAGGAGCCCTGATGGTGTTGTGAATTGGACACTGGGCTGTTAACCACAAGGTTGGCGGTTCAAACCCACCAGCTTGCTCTGCAGGAGAAAGATGAAGCTGTGTGCTCTCTTAGAGATTAACAGTCTCAGAAGCCCTTATATAGGGTCACTATGAGGCAGGAGTCCTGGTGTGGCACTGTGGGTTAATGTGCTGGACAGCAAAGTTGTTTTAACCACAAGGGCGGCGGTTCAAGCTCACCAGCTGCTCCTTAGCAGGGTCACTGGGAGTTGGAACCAACTTGACGGCACTTAACAACAATGTGAGACAGAATTTATGACAGTGGGTTTGGTTGTTGTTATATCTAGAGCAAGGTGGGCCCAGGACTGGGCAGTGTTTCATTCTGTTGTGCATAGGATCACTGTGAGTCGGTACCGACTCGATGGCAACTAACAACAACAACAACAATGCAAGGTTTATGGGTGGTGCCAATGATTTGGGCCCCACTGCTAACCTGAAGACTAGTAATCCAAACCCACCCAGTGGCACTGCACAAGCAAGACCTGGTGATCTGCTTCCATTAAGATTAGAGCCAAAGAGACGATGACTTGGAGAGATGGAGCAGCTGGGAACTCTAGACCCAGAGAGGGAGAAAGGCTGTGTGCTGACGACCCGGGGGGCGGGGGACAGGCTTGTAGTGTATACCCTTTGGTTGGTTGATGATGCGTGGAGGGGATTGTAACCATGGCAATGAAACGATATAAGATACGATGAATGTAAAGCTAATGTTCTCCCATGTAAACTATCACATAATTCACAATAAAACATTTAAAAACAAAAAGATTAGAGCCAAGAACACCCAATGGAGCAGCTCTATTCTGTAGCATTTGGGTTTGGATTCGATTTTGGTTTGGGGAGGCTGGACGTGTTGGAAACAGACAAGATCAATTTCTCACTCTGCTTGTTACTGTCTGTATGACCTGGGCAAGCCTAAGATCTTCTCTGAACTTCCCTTCCCTAAGAACCCATGAAACCTTCACAGCCTCACTGTAGCTCCCTGAAGCACAGGATAAATCAGCACCTACCTCAGAGCATTCTCTGGAGGATTACACAACTCACTGCATGTCCATGTTGATGAATTCACTTAATTTTAGGGAGATACGACTTGTTAATTTTATTCAGAAGAAAATCCCCGTAACCTCCAGAGGTAAACTACTCCTTTTATAGTTCTCAAAGAAAAGAAACATCAAATGTTTTACTCAAGTGGTGTTCAGATCAACGTAAGTTAATTACAATTTTAATTTAATTAATTTTAATTTACATTTAAGTAGCCACAAGTGGCTTTTAAATTTTTTTCTAGAATTCTAGAAATTTCTAGATTTTCAGAAAGTATATGAGACTGTGGAGTCCGGATGTGCAGGAGACTGTACTAGAAGACCCAAGTCACGAGTCCTTGGGCCAGCATTGCCACTTACTAGCATGTGTCTTGGCACAGTCACTTAGTGTGTTTCTTCATTAGTAATCTGAGATCAGTCAAGTCTTGCCTAGCTGGGGATGACCATGTCTCAGATTGCCCCAGGTTACACCTGTTGTCCTGGTATGATTATTAATAGCATCCTATTTCACCTCTAGAAGTGACCCTGTTTGGGTGAGGAATTCACCACCAGCCTAGCTCACAGTGTCCTCAAGGCTAAGAGATAAATATCCTAAAGCCTTGTTGTACATGGCAGCTAAGGAAGAAACTACCTAGTATTCTGAATGCTGCATTTCAAAGATGTTCGCTGGCTTAGATCACAGCTGCATGGAGAGTGCTCCCCACCACAAACCTCCAGAAACACAGCCCTTTGCACCTAGTTGTTGTTAAATGCCATCCAGTCAGCTCCGACTCATAGTGAACCTGTGTAGGAGGATTTTGAGAAGCAGTTAGTGGGTTTAAACAGCCATCCTTGTGTTTCTCAGTCCAGTACTGACTCTACAGTACCAGACACGATTCCACTGCATATGGGTCAAACAGTTAAACTAGAATCTTTGTCCTAACTTCCTCCGTCCCCTCTCTCCTGATTACCAGGAATTCTTTCAGTTCCTTGCTCACCCTTATGACATGTTGCTCACACTACTTGTTGTTGTTGTTAAGTGCCGTCAAATCGGTTCCAACCCATGACGACTCTGTAGAGGGTTTCCAAGGAGCAGTTGGTGAGCTTGAACCACCAACCTTGCAGTTCAAACCAATTCTGCAGTCTAGTGCATTAACCCACAGCGCCACAGCAATATGTTGTTGTTGTTGTTATGTGCCATGGAATCAGTTCTGATTCATAGAGACTCTGTACAGGGTTTCTTTTTTGTGATGTATTGTTTTGTCTTTCTTTAAGTTTTTATTGTGGATTGAGTGAATGTTTACAGGGCAGATCATCAGTTTTACAATCAACAAATCATACACCTTGTTTCATTGCAATGATTATAATCCCCTCCATGTACCATCAGTTAACAGTATTTCTCTCTATTCACTTTAGGTCTTTTAAAAAAACAAAAAC
>NW_006408555.1:10359952-10424761 GCF_000296735.1 Chrysochloris asiatica
GAGCTTGAATCGCCGACCTTGCAGTTCAAACGTCTTTGCAGTCTGGCGCATTAACCCACAGTGCCACACCAGGACTTCTCATACCAGTATGTTGTTGTGATTGTTATGTGCCGTGGAGTCAGTTCCGACTCACAGCGACCCTATACAGGGTTTCCGATGCTGTAAATCTTTTCAGGAGCAGAAAGCCTCATCTTTCTCCCATGGAACAGTTGGTAGTTTTGAACTGCTGACCTTGCGGTTCGCAGCCCGATTCATAATCGTTACTCTACCAGAGCTCCTTTCACACCAGTATAGGAGGGCATTATTTAAAGAAAGGCTCATTAGCGAGGGGGGTGGGATTCAATGTGCCTTTCATAAGAGAACATATGCAGTCCTTTGAATTCAGTCAGTGCCTGATGTATTGTTTTTATTAAGGCTGGACTGCTCCTGAGAATGAGCTTGAAGCTTGTATTATTAGTGTCTTAAAAGGCTAAAAGCTCATTTGGAATAGCATCCCTAATATACTGCAATCACAGCATTGAGGAGCAATTATAATAATCAGAGGGTCTGCAAGAATTGGAATATTTCAAAACTGTCTTCTGGGTCAGACAAGAACACGGAAGTCTGGTGGAAGCTGGTCATTTTTTGTTACTAACTCCGCAGAAGCCCTCCATACTGTTGGTCTCTATTCTTTCATGATTATGGAAGGATGCTCACTTTCGGTAACCAGCGAGAATCTGGTGGGTGCAGGTGAAGGTCAGTTGGGTGCTGGGACATTGTAGATTAGAGTTTGAACTCTAGACTTAGACTGCATCTGAATGATTTTGATCTCACTTCTTCCCTCAACTGCTACCTCTGTGTTTTTGGACATGTGTTACTAGGGGACTTCAAAAAGTGTGTGGAAAATTTCATTATCTTTTCATTCAATTTTCCCATGAATTTTCTGAAGCCCCCTCATATTTTCTAAGCCTGGAGTTCCTCATCCATAAAAAGAGTGTTGTCAATATCAAGGAGTAGTAATAATATACTACTGATCACCAGCCAGGACCCAATGTTGTCTAATTGGTGTCCTAAGTCATGGGGGGCCCTGGAGGATGGAGTAGAGTTGCCCATAGAGTTTCCATCCAGGCTGTAAATCTTTACATAAACAGACTGTCGCATCTTTGTCACTTGGAGCATCTGATGGATTCAAACCGCCAAAGTTTGAGGTGTCCACAGAGTGCTTTAACCTTTGCACCTCCTGGTTGCCTGCTGTAGATCGCTGGAACCAGAGTTCTTAGGCATTTGGAGCATGTTGTTTTGGGTGTCTTTACTTTTTTGCATGAAAACTGAACCTCCACTCCCACCTATGGGCAATGTTAGTTTCCTTTCAAAGTTTCTCCACCAAATTGGGATCTCTTGGTCTTTGCAGTAGAATTAGCAAGTGTGATTTATCAATGAAATCAATCTGAGGTTTCCATCGGGCTCTGGAATAAATTGTTGTAATCGGCGAGGATTACACTGACAATAACCTGCCAATGTCCTTCAAAACAGCCCTCCAGGACTTCTTGATGGAGTTGTGGCTTCTAGAAACCACTTTCTAGGTTTGGTGCCCATAAGATGAGGTGTCTGTGTCCACATTTCCAAGGAATCACTAATCTTGTAGTGGTCCTTCCTGAAGCATCTTCTGACCTTGATAAATAGTAAATGGATTCCTTCTTCCCAAGGTACTTTGTCTCATTGAGATACTGTCTCATTGAGATCTCAGTCCAGCCTTCGAAGATGCATGGACGGAGGCTCCCACCTTTTGTCCTTTGCTTGAATATAGGTAAACTGAGACTCATTTAAAGAACTCACTTCAAGTTATATAACAGAAATAGAGAGCCGTCCTGTAAATTATATGTTTGTTTTGTGGTTGTTGTTAAGTCTTCTCAAGTCAGTTTTGTACAGGGTTTTCAAGGAGTGGCTGGTAAGTTTGAACCACTGACCTTGAGGTTAGCAGTCCAGTGCTTATCTCGTAACTGTGTGACTGTAACAATTCATGCTATTCTTTCTTCATATTTTAATTTTCAGTATTAAAAGAATATATGTACATTGTAAATAAATTGAAAGAGCACAAGAATGAAATAGAAAATCAACGTTTCCCATAATTTAGAGCCCTCGGTGGTTTCCTTTACTGGAAACATTCCTATTAAAAAGAAAAAAAAAATGGCTATGACATATTTGTGTGTGTGGGGGGGGTGTATGTGTGCATATCACAGAAAAAGAGAAACTTTACTGCAATATAAATGTACATTTTGGTTTATTATTTAATATTCCATTTCCCCATATTATTAAGTGTCACTAACCATTCATCAAAAAATAAATGTATAACCTTGTAGCATTTGTCCATATTTATGGCACTATTCTGTTGTGAGTAGGGGTTGTTATTAGTCAGTAGTGACTGGACGACACCTAACAAGAACAACAATGTAACTCTATCCTATTTAATGTACCCTCTATGTTTAAAGGAGCTCTGGTAGCGTAGTGGTTACGAATCGGGCTGCGAACCTTAAGGTCAGCGGTTCGAAACTACCAGTCGCTCCGCGGGAGAAAGATGAGGCTTTCTACTCCCGTAAGGATTTACACCCTCGGAAACCCTGTACAGGGTCGCTATGGGTTGGAACCGACTCGACGGCACTTAACAACAATATGTTTACACAGTCCAGCTGTGGCACATTGTTCTCAATCATAAACATCACTTACATGAAAATGTACGTTACAAAATAACAGATAGCAACAAGAAGTTCCACAGATTTTTGGGTATATGAGGGGGCTTCAAAAAGTTCATGGAAAAATTCCATTTTTTTTTAATATTATTCAATTTTTCCACTGATTTTTTTAAGTCCCCATGTCACCTACATCATTTAGTGTTATCCTGTTCAAAACCTTACAACATCACAACTCACATGTAAACATTCCCATTGTGCTCATGGGAAAACGGAGGCTGGAAGAGATGAACTGCAACCTCTGGAGAGACACAGATGACAAGTGAAAGATGGGAGACATACTGACTGCCTCATGGCCTCCCCTCAATCTCTGTCTGGCTCAAGTATGACTTTGGGCAGGAGACGTTCATAAGAGGACTTTACATAGAGTCAAAGAAGGAATCCCTCCAGTCTGTGAGACATGGTTAAGCCTCCACACTGTTCACTGGGAAGCCCACCCTGCCTAGTTGCTCCCAGACTCAAGAGGGGGCCTTTCATAGTGGTCCGGTCATTGAAGGTGACAGCGCATCGGTACATGCTGGATAGAGTGATCATCTTCTGCTTAGTCAGCCTAAGTGAATGTATTTGGCAAAGGTCAAAGGAGGGGAGGAGTCTTTTCAATCGTTTCCCCAAAAAGGGCCACCACCTCTGAAGTTGGAGCAAATGTCTCTGTGTAAGGACTTTTAGCAGCAGAAAGCAAGTGATTTCTTCTGGGTCATGTTGGGAATCAAGGACAGGGACAGGGAGAGCCAATCCACTAGGCTTCTTAACCTTGACTGCATTAGCATCATCTTTACTCCAGGAACTAGCTCAGCAAAATGGTCTTGCACTTATCACCTCCCTCCCCTCTGACCCCTAGCCAGTCCCATTAGACTCTGCCTTTAATCCCTGTTTCGCCTTTTCATTCCCTCAAAGACAAGGACATTTATGACGCACACTAACCTTCGCCATTCATAAGTGCTACTAGCTGAGGTGCAAATTCTCTCTGCAAATTCATGTGGATTAAGTCCACTGCGTCTGATCTGGTTGGTTCCCCATCACTGCCAGGACCCAAATGTCCAAGGTGCATCCACCAGGCTGAACTTTTGGTGAAGCAGGCTGTTCCCAGTAGATTAGCTGCATTTCTCATTCCCTGGTCATGCTTCAGTCGCATTGGCTGCTGGGAGATGGAAGTTCTTGCATAAAATATTCTTTTCTGGATTCAGCTCATTATGGAACTCTTTGAGATCCAATTTGATTGAATTTTAGAGGTCATTCCAAATTATTTCAAGGTGATTGTATCCTGGTGTAGCACTGTAGGAAAAGTACTGAACTGCTAACCACAGAGTTAGCAGTTCAAGCCTACCACCTGCTCCTTGGGAATCCTAAACAGGGTTTCTCTGATTCAGAACCAACTCCATAGAAGGAAACAAGGGAGCAGGTCTTTATGTCTGCCTTGTCGCCTTTCCTTACTCTGCTTTCATGGTTGATAATCATAGACACATAAACGTGTAACCAAGAAGGGGTTTCAAAGATCAGTGTAGTCGTCAGTGTCCAGTAGAACTTCCTATGGTGATGGAATGTTCTAGATCTGTGCTGTTCAGAAGGTAGCCCCCAGCCACATTGAGCACTTGATATTGGCTAGTACACTGAGGGATTGCATTAATAATTTAACTGAATTCTAATTAATTTTCATTTACATTAAAGTAGCTATATGATGCATGTGGCTGCCATATTGGATGATATAGGTGGAGATCCAGTCTCCATATATAGACACTGACCAGATGCCCAGAGGAAGGCAGTGATCTGTCCATGGAGGCTTCTGGTTAATACCGATTTAGTTATCTTCCATTTTAATCCCAACTTCAGTACTCTGAAGCAAGGATCAGCAAAGTGATATCCGATGGACCAGTTCCAGTCCACTGCCTGTTATATAAACTTCTTGCTACTGGAAGTGGTTGGAAATAATCTAAAAATGAATAGCACTCTGTGACCCATGGAAATATATTTTTTAATTTAACTTCTAGTGCCCAGTAATAAAGTTTCATTAGCATGCCATCATGCTCATTTGTTCAGATATTGTCTGGGCTGCTTTCATGCTATAAGGACAGAGCTGAGTAGTTGAGACACAGATCACATGGCCCGCAAAGCCTACGATGTTTACTATTGGTCCTACACAGAAGAAAAGGTATCTACTTGCTGCTCTAAAGCTGTGATTTGCAAACATTTTATTTCTTATTTTTAAGTAGAAAAAAAGAATGTAGGTTGGAGAGAAGAGAAAAATGCGTCTTCTTCCAATGTTTGACATCGTCTAGAATTAAATGTAAATGTCAAAGTCGCGACCAGATGACTGTTTCATTTGGGATGGATAAGCCACAAATCTTGTGGCATTGGTGTAAGCATCTCATGTTTTTTTCAAGATGGAAATAAAACAGCTATCACATCTAAGCTAATAATCTGAAAAGCTAGGGTCTATGAAGAAAAACGTGGCATCAGGATTGGAGGAAGACTCATTAACAACCTGCGATATGCAGATGATACAACCTTGCTTGCTGAAAGTGAAGAGGACTTAATATTTACTGATGAAGATCAAACAACACAGCCTTCGGTATGGATTACATCTCAATGTAAAGAAAACAAAAATCCTCACTATTGGTCCAATAAACAAGGAGCTCTGGTAGCGTAGTGGTTACGAATCGGGCTGCGAACCTTAAGGTCAGCAGTTCGAAACTACCAGCCGCTCCGCGGGAGAAAGATGAGGCTTTCTACTCCCGTAAGGATTTACACCCTCGGAAACCCTAACAGGGTCGCTATGGGTTGGAACCGACTCGACGGCACTTAACAACAACAACAACAAACAACATTATTTTCAACAAAGACTGAAGTTGTCAAGGACTTCATTCTTCTTGGATCAACCATCAACACTCATGGAAGCAGCAGTCAAGAAATCATACGATGTATTGCATTAGGCAAATCTGCTGCACAGGAACTTTTTAAACTGTTGAAGACCAGAGATGTCAGTTTGAGGACTAAGGTGCACCTGACCCAAGTCATGGCATTTTCAATAACCTCAATATGCATGCGAAAGCTGGACAGTAAATAAGGAAGACTGTAGAAGAATTGATGCTTTTGAGATATGGTATTGGAGGAGAATATTGAAAGTGCCAATGGGCTGCCAAAAGAACCAACAGGTCTGTGTTGGAAGAAGTGCAGCCAGAGTGCTCCTTGAAGGCCAGGATGACCAAACTTCATCTCTCATACTTCAGACATATTGTCAGGAGGCACCAGTTGCTGGAGAAGGACATCATGTTTGGTAAGGTGGAGGGTCAGAGAAAAAGAGGAAGAACCCGGTCAGATAGATTGGCAAAGTGGCAGCATCAGTGGGCTCAAGCGTGGCAACAATTGTGAGGTTGGCCCAGGACCAGGCAGTGTTTCGTTCTGTTGTGCATAGGGTCGGCACTGACTCTATGGCACCTAACAACAACAACAACATATTGAAAATCTGTTCTGCCCATCATGACCATCAAAGAAGTTGTTGAAGATTTCATTTTGCTTGGATCCACCATCAACACTCATGAAAGCAGCAGTCAAAAAAAGAGCAAATTATGTATTGTATTAGGCAACTCTACTGCACAAGACCTCTTTAAAGTGTTCAGAAGCAAACATGGCAGTGGGAGGACTAAGGTGCCCCTAACCTGAGCCATGGTATTTTCAGTAGCTTCATATGCATATGAAAGTTGGCCATTGAGTAAGGAAGACCAGAGTACTGATACATTTGAGTTATGGTGTTGGAAAAGAATACTAAAAGAACCCTGGACCACCAGAAGAACAAACAAATCTATGTTGGAAGAAGTGCAGCCAGAATGCTCCTTAGAAGCCAGGATGGCCAGACTTCATCTTTCATACTTCGGATGTTATCAAGGGGGACCAGTCCCTAGAGAAGGACAGAATATTTGGGATATGGAGGGTCAGTAAAAAAGAGGAAGACCCCCAACGAGATGGATTGGCACAGTGGTAGCAATGATGAGCTCAAGCTTAGCCATGATTGTGAGACTGGCGAAGGGCTGGAACCAACTCATGAACAACAGTGAACAGCAATGTTGGCGGGGACTAATGGTGACCAAGTGTGCAGTAGAAAGAAGAGCTGTCTGGGTTTGTGTTAGCTTCATGATCCTTGGTATGTTCGAGCCCTCCATCCGGATATACTCACTTCTGAAGGCGATATGGCAGCATCAATGGGCTCAAGCATGGCAACAATTGTGAGGTTGTCCCAGGACCAGGCAGTGTTTCGTTCTGTTGTGCATAGGGTCGCTATGAGTCAGTACCGACTCAATGGCACCTAACAACAACAACAAGTCTGTCTCTGTGTTTTTAGGGAACTGAGCTTCCCCCTCTGCTGTAAAATGAGAGGAACACTTCTGCCTAAGGGAAGATGTTCTTAGTGGCCATCCTGTGGGCCCCCGACTCAGCTCATGGTGACCCCGTGTGCATCAGAACAAAGCGCTTCCAGCCCTGTTCCGTCCCCTTGATCAGTTGCATATTGGACCGTTGTGATACACAGGGTTTGCATTGACTACATATCTGAAGTACATTACCATAGCAACATGCAAACCATGACTAACAGATGAGTGGGGATGCATATGAGTCACACTGACTAGGAATCGAACCTGGGTCTCCCCTATGGAGGATGAGAACTCTACCGCTCTCGACTACTTGTATGCTAATGGGGGGAAAGTGAGTGAGTCACGTCTGCAAGAGTCCCTGCCACACAGTCACCACCATCAGTTGGCCATTAGGTCAACACACCCCGCCTTGTGTGTCAGAGTCGAACCACATTCCATGGGGGATTTTTCTGGCATGGATTGCCAGGACTTTCTTCCATGGTGCCTCTGGCTGAAGGTGAAACTTCAACCTCTCTGCTAGCTGTTAAATGCATTGACCATTTGCCTCACTGGGACATACAGTAGGTTCTCAGTCGGTGCCACTCTTCCCTCCCCTCCCCTCCCCTGCCACGTGCGCGCTTACATAATTCCCAGCATCTCCTCCCCGGCTGTTCACTCCTTAGCAGTGAAGTTGGAGCTACCTCTTCCCCACTTGCTCCAGTTAATATTTCAAACGTCCTGAGTTTCTAATTGTGGTGAAGCCTAAGAGCCACCTAATCCGTCCGTGTATTAACAGCTCCGCCCAAACTGGTGTCTCTGGACCCAATTGCTGAGTTAATAATGACTCGATTCATTCCTAGTGCCAAGTGCATGAACCGCATAATCTGCGGGGTAGAAATAACTCCAGCAATTAGAAATGCCTGAGGGAACCCCCCCACACACACACACACAAAGGGTCTTGTAGCTCCGCGGTGTGTGGGAACCCTCTCAACCCCACCTTTCACACCTCTGCACCCCCCACAATGCCACGGGACTTCTTTCTGAAGCCTGCTCTGAGCTGGCGTCACTGAGAGACTGGCATTACCAGGGATAGCATTCCTGCTCCAAAAGTATGCTCAGCAGTCACCCCAGCTGCCTGGTGCCCAGCTGGCTCCGTCTCTGCCAGTGCCCAGGCCAACAGCCCCTGCAGAGGCGGAACCTCCCCCCTGCAGGCAAGCAAGGGAGAAGTGTCCCCACCCCTCAGCCTCTGTGCCCTGCTACCCCTCCAAGGCAGAAGTTGCTTTTCTAAGAGGAAAAGGAACTGTGTGCCTTGTTTGAGCCAGCCAGGGATGCTCTTGGTGAGTGTGGGGTGAGGGAGAATGAGGCAGGAGTTTGGCAGAAGGCAGAGGACTGGGCAGGCTTCCTCCATGAAGGCCGGAAGGTTCTGGAAGTGCCCCCTTCTCGGATGGGAAAGCAGGCAGTGCCGGCCTCTGTGCGTGGTGGTGATGTGTGGCTTAGGGCAGATCCTCCCTGACATCAGTCGCCTCTTGTTAATGGGACACCTGAGGTCACATGAATCCTATTTTAGATGAAACCTAAGATGTTCCAGAAGCATTTTGAATGGGCTGCTGAATCCTTGCCGCCTGTAACGTGGGTTGGCACAACACTCCCATGTTAACAGGTTCTGGGTTGGGCTCCTGGATGGTGTGGCAGTTGGCCCCTATTTTTCTCCAGGATTCTAGTACAAGTCAGTATAATTCCAGAGTTCTTCCAATAACCACACTCTCAGTAAACAAATGCAATCCAAACACTTTGCTATCAAGTCTCTCTCGACTCATCACAACCCTATGGGACCGAATAGAACTGACCCAAAGGGTTTCCAAGGCTGTTACCATCACAGAAGCAGAGTGTTTCATCTATCTCCCTGAGAGCAGCTGGTGGGTTCAAACCGCTGCCTTTCCAGTCAGCAGCTGAGCGCTTAGACACTGTGCCACCAGGGTTCCTTTCTCTTAATGTTGTTGTTAAGTGTTGTCAAGTTGGTTCCAACCCATAGCAACCCTGTCCTTCCGAGGAGTGACTTATGAGCTTGAGCCATCGACCTTAAGGTTCAAACCGATTTTGCAGTGCAGCGCATTAACCCATAGTGCTACACCAGGATTCTCTTAATACAGCAACATGTAAAGCGCCTAGCGAGCACAGGTGTACATATGTAATCTTCACCCACACAGAACCTTCCCCATTAATCCTTCAGACGCTCCTACTGGGTGACCAGAACAGACACTGACATTCTGTTCAAGGGGCTGGGACCCAAGTGTATTGAAACAGCTTCTGGAAACACCTCAGCTTCCTGCTATATAGGATGAGGTTCCTGAACAGGAAGTGACATCACTCACTTTTACGTGATTATCAGCCCTTTGGGAAAGAGTACTGTGGGGAGATTAGAGTCCCCCCAGGGGCTCAGCTTCCGTACCCCAAACCATTAAAACCCTGCCTGGTAAGCATTATTGTGTGACCATCCCAAGGGCCAGGTCTTCTGGCCACTGTGAAGTCAGTGGGTCAAGAGCCAAGACATCTTAAGTTCCCAAGGGTCTCGGGTCTTCTCAGTGGGTCATCAGTTAGACCAACAGATACGGAGTGGTAGACTCTAGGCCAGAGCTAGCTCAGGGCTTTCTCCCTGAAATACCCTCAGGAGTGCTGGGCAGATCCTTTGGAAGTGGACTGGATTTGGATTTTAGAGAAAAAAAACAACAGAAAAACATATATATATATATATATATATAGAGAGAGAAGTTTATTATCAAGGAAATCATTTATAATTGTAGCATCCCAGGTCCCCAGGAGAGCAGACAAAAAGAATTCCTCCTGTGTTTGCATTATATTGGGGGCAGGCCACCCCCCGCCCCAAGGAAGCATCCTCTTAACCGATTGGCTGTTCATAACTGCTCATCATAGAGTTGACTATGCCTTTAATAGGTTTCGTCCCCATAGGAATAAGTACATCTCAGTGGCTAAACCACTGGAAACCTTGGGCTGGTCAAGTTGACACAGAGCCCTAACCATTACATCTACGAAAGTCAGTTGCTAGCTAATGAATTGTTGGTAAGTGTTGTTGAGTTGTTTCTGATTCATAACGGTTTTCAAGGAGCAGCCATTGGGCTTGAACCACCAATCTTGCGGTGCAAACTTAACTTATATTGTCCAGTGCTTATACTACAGTCCTATACCAAGATTCCTATCTAACTAATAAGTTGTGAAATAACCACTTGGTGTAAAAATCATCCCTGACGAATTAAGAGGTTGGAGGCTTGGATCCACCTACCGTTGCCTTACAAGACAGATCTGGCAATAACTTCTAAACCATTGATCATTAAACCCTAGGAGAACCGTTCTAGTCTGACTCATGAGGCCACAGAGAGTCAGAAACAGCCCAAGGACCACTGGTTGATTCATGGTGGATGTAAAATTTAAATCCAGTGTGTGCCTGGTATGGGACTCGAGGGATGCATTTGAGGAGACAATAGACACACTCCTCAAGGCTGACGGACACAGGGATTGAGCAGGCCTTCGGGGACACAAAGACTGGCCACTGACCAGCTCTGTGACCCCAAAAGACTGTCACAATTTCCTCTTGGGATGAGAACAGAGGCCCCCAGCCCACTGCATTATTGAAAGGAATAAGAGACTGAACATATTTGAAATTTCGGGCACCTGACGAAAAGTTCAGTAAATAATGGTTTTTAACTGGCCTCTCTGTTCTTCCTATAAGGTGTTAATTTTCCTAACTACAGGGCATTGCCCTTGAATTTGAGAAACATCAAGGCTTTTCACCCTGCATTATAATTTATAGAATATCCCTCAGGAAAACTACATGTGTTTGTATGTATGGGTGTGTATATATGTGTATAATGTGTGCACATGTCTGTAGGTTTTGTACCTGTGTGCTTGTGTGTGTGTGTGAGCATGTATTCCAGTGTAGTGTGTCATAAGTGTGTTCGTGTGTGAGATGTATGTTTTGTGCTTGTGCGTGTGTAACTTTTACATGTGTGCGTTCAGTGTGTGTTGTGTGTATTCATACATGCATGTGTGTTCTCTGAGTGTGCCTTGTATATGTGTAAGTGGAATCATGTAGGCTGACGTATCCTGGTAGGGACAGGGTAGCATGTTTCTTGAAAAGCCATCAACTCTGTCCCTTGCTCCATGCTCTGTTGAGACTCAGAACAGACTGAGATCCCACCAGCAGCTGCAGACCACGAACCAGTCACACCTTCACTTGAATCTGTTCCTTCAGAACAGAATTGTCTTATATCCTTTGATTCCTAGGGATGAAAGTCAAGGCCTGGTGTGGGGAATGTGACCCTTAAACCTTCAATTACACTTGTCAAAAAAAAAAAAAAAAAAGGAAGAAATAATCCTTGTGGATGTTTTCCTGTGTTTCTTTCTGATCTTAAAACATGCAATGTTTATATTACTTTATATTTTATCATATAATCTTACGTGAGCAAATACTTATTAAGTCCTGACTAGTCTCTTCCAACACATAGCAACCCTGTTTAGGGTTTCCAAGGAGTGGGTGGTATATTTGAACCAGCAGCCTTGAAGTTAACAGTCCAGTGCTTATGCTACAATGCCATGCCAGTACGCCAGGAAATAGCAAGGAATGATTTTTGATTACGTTATCTATTAAGCCATCTCATACCAGAAAGCCTCATCGTTTCCCCACAGAACCGCTGGCAGTCTTGAACTGCTGACCTTGAGATTAGCAGCCCGACTCGTAACCACTATGCTACCAGAGCTCCTTAGAGCATATTATAATATATACTATATCAATTTAACAAGTAGTTATTGTAAGCCAGTACAAACTCATGAAGTCATGGGCTGGACTTGGTTCTCAAGAGACAGTTGGTAAATTTGCAAGTATTTTATAAGACAGTTGACGTCATATCAATCGTTAGAATTCAGCCATGGTGGGAACATTTACACCACAGAAATTGGCCCACATTACGAATTTGGGTACTTCCCTGTTGGCTGTTTAGGGTTAAACATCAACAAACACATGTGTGTGGACATGTGTGTGTCAGTTTTGTGGCAATCTCCACACATACACCGTTTTATTGACCTCTCCCAACAACCCTCAGGCCAAGTGAACTTTGGCACGTTGCTCCTACTTGCAAGGCCTGCTGTGCAGTTGGGCAGGTGGTTGGTTGTTTGATGCTGGCCTTCAATCCCCTCCTCCTTACAATGGGGAGAACTGCCAGAACTGGGCCACCTTGTTCTGAGGATGCTCACAAATCAGTCAGCACAAGCTCAGCACCTCCAGGGGCCTGGTGGATGGACACTGGGAGTGGTGGGGCTGCTCCAAGCTGGGGACTTTGTTCCAGCTTGGGTCCATCATTACTATGTGGGAACGTAGGGGACAAGTGCTGCTAGATCTTTCTATGTTTTAAAGATAGAAATATGGATTTTCTTAAACGTGAAACTTTCCAGTTTTCCAATCGTTGTGAGCTGAACTTGCCGCTCTGGTCATCCAGTAGGTGGTTCATTCAGAGTACCAGTGATGGTCAGCAAGTTTGGAATGGTAATAAGTTGGAGCATTTCTTCTGGGGGTCCATTAGTAGGGGCTCTTCTACCCTCATATCGCTCTCCCATGCCCCTACAGAATGTAGGTTGATCTCTTCATGACCATTATCTGAGAATGGCATGCTAGAAAGCCACTGTTTCTTCTATAGAAGTTACATATCACTGACCACAACGAAGCATAGAGCCAGGTCCTACACAGTGGGAACACTTGAGCTGCAGATACACTTCTGAGCTTCCTAGCGGCCAGAGCAACAAAAGAAAAACAGAATCAGCTCACTAGTTTTCATTGCCCCTGTGGGTGAAACTCTACCAACCCTATGCCCTTTGCTAGACTAACCTTCTGTTGTTAAGTTCCATTGAGTCTGTTCTGACTCACAGAGATCCTGTATAGAGTTTCTGAGGACCAGCTGGTGGGTTTGAACCATCAACCTTGGGATTAGCACTCCAGTGTTTATCCTACAATGCCACAGCAGGACGAACCTTCTAGTTCAGTTTCTTTTCTTCTCTAGTCAGATGTTGCGTTTTTGTGTGTTGTACTGTCTTCTTGGGAGTCCTGGTGTGGCGCTGTGAGTTAATGCGCCAGACTGCAAAGTCATTTGAACTGCAAGGTCAGAGGTTCAAGCTCACCAGCTGCTCCTAGGAAACCCTATACAGGGTGGCTATGGGTTGGAACCGACTCAATGGCACTTCACAACAACAACAACTGTCTTCTTGTATGGATTTCCCTGAAGGTCCTGAAAATCACTTTGGAACCAGTAGACGACCAACTAATTTCCATCCTCCTTTGGCAGTTGAGAACTTAAGATTCACAGTGCTGATGACCCATGGACCTTCATGTGATGGCAGAAAGAGGGCCATCATGTATAGACATGGGTGTCTTGGTGAGTCCCAGATATAGACCACATGTGTGAGGGTCTTCAGGTACAAGATGGAGAAACTTTCTTAACTTGTAAGAAAACAGCATCCATCCAGAGGGTGTGGGGGAAAGGTAGAATCTCCACTGAGTGATTTCCAACCTGTTTACACAGGGTTAATGAAAGGAGATGGTGGGAGGTCTCTTGTGGTACAATAATGAATAATTGCTATCAAGACTGACTGTGAGGGTTGGAAATGTAAAGGTAGATGTTTTGTAGCAAAAGGAGGGAAGGAGTTGACTATGCCGTCCAGGAGTGGGGGACTGGGACCATCAAGGGAGAAGAAAGGAGTGTGGGACCCTACCCAGAGAACCAGTGACGCCAGAAACGGACGCAGAGACAATGACGTGGAGAGATGGAGTGGCTGGGGACTCTAGACTCAGAGAGGGAGAGGGGCTGTGTGCTGGCGACTGAGGGGCAGGCTTGCAGAAAATACCCTTTGATTGTCTGATGATGCATGGAGGGGATTGTAACCATGGCAATGAAACGATATACGATAAGATGAATGTAAAGCTAATGTTCTCCCTTGTAAACTATCACATAATTCACAATAAAACTTAAAAACAAAGAAAACAACATTCAGCTCAGCTCCCACCACACTGGAAACTTTGTGATTCTCCCTATAGAATCCTTCACACGGGATCTCAGGAGAGGTTATGCAAAATCACGTGGCTTTGCAAAGGAATCAGTTGCCACTGTTGGTCTTGGAAGGACAACTCAAGTTGAAGTTTAAGAAAGGGTTCCTCCTGGTCAGAAAATACCCGTTAGAGTATACCAGGAAGAGAGAAACACGAACTCATTGATGTTGGCAAAGGTTCCTGGTTATAACTGTTATGAGGCAGTATCAGTAAAATCACTCTTAGAATATAAAGAAACTGAGAACCAGAGAGGCAGCAATGATTTTTCCAAAGATACCAGTAAATGAATGATAACATCAGGACTATTTAAAAACTTACTAAAATGTACATGTTGTATATATCAGAAAACAAACAACTAAGCATGTTGCTCAGGTCTCTTCTGACTCACAGTGACCCCAAATGCTATAGAATACACTTGCTACATCGAATTTCTTCTCTGTTATCTTTATGGAAGCAAATTGCCAGACCTTTCTTATGCAGCACTGCTAGGGAGGTTTGAACCGCAAAGATAAGTAGTTGAGTGAGTCTGCACAAGACCGATTTTGTATACACACAGAGTCCTGGTGAGGTGTTGTAGGATAAGTGCTGGACTGCTAACGGTAAGGTTCAAACCCACTAGTTTCTAGCTGCTCATTAGAAACTGTATACAGAGGGGCTGTAGGTCAGAACCGACTTGATGGCGCTTAACAACAGCATACTGATGGAGAAACTGAGGGTTCTGATACCACTTACTTAATGGTACTTGGCTGGTATGTGGCTGATTTAGGATTTAAATCCAAGCTTCTAGCTCTTCAGCCCTCGCTGTCTAGACACGGCCTTCAGCAACCTCAGTGTTAGAATCCAGGGCTCACGGATCACCTTTCCCAGGTACCCAGGGCTGCTGTGTTTGGTTGAGTAGGTGGTTCACTGCACAAACGCACTCAGCCTGAAATGCAGTCTGGCCTCATCACCAGCCATGTGCCCCTCTGCCCTGTCTGTCTGCACATCCACAAAGCACCATGGTATCTACCTATAGCCCTGCAGGTGGAATGAATCACAAAAGGATGCAGTCTCTTCCTCACTCCACTCTACCTGGCCCCAACTTCCAGTGTTCCAACCCAAACTCCCATCCTGACTGCAAAACCAAAGTACCTTCGTGGACCTTCCTAAGCTGCTCGGCAGCGGAGAAAGGAGCTGGGGATGGCACCTCCTGTGAGCTCAGTGCCCAGATGCGGAGTTAGAAGCAGCGGAAAGGAATGTGTGTGTGGGCCAAGCATCACTCTTTCTGTCTCTGCCAAACAGCCTGGTGGATGGGCTTGGAACATCCTGATTCAGAAAAGGAGCAAGCCTAGGCTTTGGTGGAAAATGAGGGTAGGGAGAAGAGGGGCAAGGCCAAGGCAAGTGGGCAAGGCCCTGCTACATGTTTGGTAGCAGGGCAGTAGTTCTGGGCTGAGCTGAGCAGGGATGGACTGGGACTGCATTTATTGTTTGAAATCGAGGCATAAACAGAAAACAGTTAGAAACGTACACTACAGGCTATTCATACAGACAGCCCCGTTCCTTGTCCCTCACGTATCAAGTTGCTTTCTTCATGCCAAAGCATCCAGAAGTTGGGTCCCCCTGGCATGGCATTGGGCAGGACCAAGAGACACATGGGAAGTGTCTCCAACCTCCTTTGACCATCAGCAGGCCTGGCCTCTCCCTATCCCATTCCACCCACAGTGGCTGGGCCAGTCAGCATCCTGACCAAGTGACCAGCTGGGAGTCTAAGGCCCGAAGTGGGGCCTGAGAGAAGGTGGACAGGGTGAAGTGCAGGCGTGTGGTGGCCTCCCACATCTACAGGGTGAAGGGCCAAACCAGGGATGGTGTCTTCTGAAGGAATTTATCAGTTTGGGTTTGTAGAAGGAGGGGAGGCGTCTAACGGGGCCCTGGCTGAGCCTGGGAGAAGGCGGCAGACAGGGTCCCACCGCTACCGACTCCAAGCTGCCTATGTGCTGAATATAGCTTCAGCTTATTTCATAGTAAATTATTCAGATGTTAATTGCATTGTAAACAAAGCCGCTACCTTTCTTTCCTTTCCAATTATCGTCATAAAATGTGCGGGTACTGGGAGGAGGGAGAGGGGGCAGACAGCCAGAGCCCAGAGCGGGAAGCTTGTCCAGGCTCTAGGTTTGGCTCCCACTAAAACAGGCCATGGTGGACGCCTGGCCCACGCCCAGAATCAGGCGGGAGTTTCTGGTGCACAGCCCAGAAGCCAGGGTGGGAGATGGTGGTGGGTCCAGGCCACATGGCCTGTGTGGCCCTTCTCTGCTTCTTTTCTACTCAGACAGGCCAGAGATTCAAATGAGGGTGACACCCACCCTGGGAGGCTGAGCTGAAACCCCAGGAGGATGCTAGGAGCCATCGAGGCGACTGATAAACTCACTGGCCGGAGTCCTGGTTTGTCCTGCTCTGGAGACCCCTCCTAGGTCTCGCCTACCAATTGCCTACTAGCTAGAAACTTACAGACCAGGATGAGCAGCCCAGAGAACCAGGGACAAGGCATCGAACATGGATGCCCACCGCAGGGTCTGAATTCTCCAAACCCATAGAGAGCCAGTCCATTCCCCTCCCTCCCTTGCTCCATTTGGAAATGACTGCAGTCCTAATTAAAAGCAAATTGCTTAATCTGGTGGCCTCAGGCGAGGGCAGGCTTCTCAGAGGGGAGGTCTCCTGCCGAGGGGCAGAAAACACTGAGCAGATGAAGCAGAGGGAAGAAGTGAAGGGGCAGGAGATTGACTTGAGACTGACCGCCCTCTCCTTGGGTCCCCTTCCCTGTCTCAGCTCCAGGCTGATTCATCTGTGCCAGCAGGTTACAGACCACCAGGTAGGGCACTTACAGTGAGTCATTACAGAATCATCACAATTTTTCCGGAGGCAGGTCAGTCCACCGTGAGGAGCAGAATATGTCCCCATTCTGGCAGAGGATGTTCCCAAAGAAGGTCCCAAGGTAACCCTCACACGGATGGTGCCAGAGAATGGCGTCTCAATGTTTCCCGGCCTGACTTCATTAGCTCTAATAGGCATTTAAAGGCAGCCGCATTGTTTACAACACATCTGAGCCTGTTCCTGCCCAGTGATGGCTGGAAGTGAGCTATTTGCAGAGAGACTTATTCATGCATTCCAGGGAGTCTCTGCGCCCTATCCATTGCTGGGGACTTTCTTGTTGCAGCTGTTTCTCCAAGGCCTCTGGTAACCCCAGTGCTAATACCCTCCCACCACCGTCTGGAGAGGAAGAGGCAGGTCTTGCTCTCTTTCTTTCTCTGTGGGTCCCTGTTTTCTTACCTTCCCCCTCTCTCACTGTCTTGTTCCTTCTCCCAAGTTAACAATGAAAGAGGAAATGCCATTTGGAGGACTCCGAGGGAGCAAGGGTACATCATGTGCCATGCAACATTTGTCCTTGGCACAGATGGACGTTGAGACTAAGTGTGTTGTCAGCTAGAAGTGGCTGCAGAAACCGAGTCTAACTGTGAACATGTTCTACTTTACCCCAGAGCTGTCTCTTCTGGTAGGTTTCAGCAATTTGGACGATGATGACAGTCCACAAGGGGCTGATGAGAAGACAGGGACCCCCAACTCTTTGAATGCTGTATCTTTTGAGCTTCAGTAGAGCCTCTAAGAAGCTCCTTTGCATCAAGAAAGCCCTGAAGCAAGTTGGAAATGGTGAGGGATCAGGTGGCCTTTCCTTCAGTCATTGTCTCTTTCATATTCTATTCATTGGTGCACTTTATACCGATGGATGAAGCAACTGTTGGTGCCAGCTGCTTCAGGAGAGGCACTGGAGATGCAGAGGTGAAGAAGATCTGGGCTTGGAAGAACTCATGGTCTATCAGAACTCTAGACACATACACCAAGCACTGTACACTAGTGTAATAGGGGCTAAGGCAGTGTGCATAGAAGGAGGTGGTGGAAGAGGCTTCCCAGCCAAGCGGTTCTCTAAATGAAAGGCAGAGGTAGCAGATCAGAAAGAGACTTCAATGGACATCTGGCAGGATCTTGGGGAAGAGAGGCCAAAGAGCACTCCTGACTCAGAAGCCCAAGAAACAGGTGGTCTTACCACAGGGCTGTTCCCAGCTGCCATTGCACACAAAAACATCCCCAAATCACCCAGCGGACATCACACGGTCCAAATAAATAAGTGAATGAATGAATGATCGCAGAGTCATTTGCTCATGGGCCCAAGTAGAGTTGGCTGATTGGTGGTGCTAATTAAGGTCAGCAGAAGTAGAAGTAAATGTTTGGGGACCACCTAAGACACAGCAGGTGGGCACTCAAATGAGCCCCATGCCAGAGACCTAAGAGTGGGGCTTTGTAGTGGGAACAAACCCCAAACCACTGGCCATACAGCCAACTTCTATTCATGGCAACCCATGTGTTTCAAGCTCCATAGTGTTCTCAGTGGCCCCTGTGGGAGGACTTCAACTTGCTTCCTTTTGGATAGCAGCCAAGCTCATTAACTGCACCACCCTGGGACAAAGCTCTTTCAAAACATGGGTTTTGATTTGCATCCGGAATCCTTGATTGTAAGATCTGTTTAGATGATCTGTGCCCTTTGATTATCCTGTCTCTTCTAAAATTACAATGATAGTTTATATATGAACTGGCATGTCTTTTCCTAAAGGTTTTCTACCTATTCGTGTGCGTGGTCCTCACAACCAGTTAGGAGGAGGAGCATCATTCTGGGCTTCTGGTCTAAGAAATGCAGTTCCATTTGGCTTGAATGGAAAGCAAGATAATGTTCAATGGTGCATGCAAATCCGCAATCCAGGGGTCAGTGGCTTCACGTGTGATGTGATACAGGACCACAAATGATGTCATCACAACTGTTTTCCTGCATATCTCAGCAATGCCTGTCTTCTGTGCTAGCTCCATTCTAGGCCTGACCTTGGTCTCCATCCAGTCCCACACCATCCGTTCTGCCACAAAGCATCCCTTGCCTCCATCTCCCAACTGAGTCTCTGGATTCACTCTACCTGGATCAGCCCTGTAGTGTCGACAATGGATTGTTGATTGGTTAGGCTGACTTTGTGGGCTCAACCTCTCATTGCTCATTTTAAATAGGGAAATTGGGAATTCTGATGGTTAGACCTGACTCACTTGTTGAACTATGGGGCTGCAAGTAGGGTCTCAGCTGGTCTACATGGGCTGAGTCTGGGGTGGGACTTGGGCCTGAGGAATGTGTTCGGAATAGCCCAGAAGCATACAAGCCTGGAGACTGGGCCATGAAAAGTAGCAATGCCCAGTGCATCCTATTGCTATTGAGTTAGCTCTGATTTATATCAGGACTATAGAAGAGATTAGAACTGCTCATTGTTTCCAAGGGTGAGTCCTGCGGTGGCACTGTGGGTTAATGCACTGGACTGCAAGGTTGGTTCGAGCCACAAGGTTGGAAGTTCAAGCTCACCAGCCACTCCTTAGAAACGCTGTGCAGGGTCTGTATGAGCTGGAACCAACTCGAGGGTATGTAACAACAACAACCATTTAAAAAACATTCTGTGTGTGTTTAGTGAGAGATTTTACATTTAACAATGAATTTATTATTCAATGGCATTGGTTAGATGTCAGCCTTCTCATTATTCACATTCTAGCTGTTTTATTTCCATAAATCCAACTTCTTTGCCCCCTTCCCGCCTCATCTTTGGTCTCATTCAGGTGACTGACCTAGTTATGCTGACTTCTCCCATATCTGATACTACCTTAATGCATCACCAACACAAGTATGCACAGTCTAGAAAGTGAGTGCTCGTCCCTCTCCTACCCATCCCTCTTGTTATTTACCTACCCTGTGTAGGGTGCTCAAGGAACAGCTGGTAGGTTTGAGCTGTCAAGCTTGCAATTAGCAGTCCTGTGCTTAGTCAATAGCCCCACAGCAGGACTCCAATCTCTAGTAAGCATCACACAATGTTGCATTTTATATGTATATATTTTCTTGTCTTTGTTATAGTAGATGATGCAGCATTCATCCTTTTGTGAATGATTTATTTCACCAGCATAGTGTCCTCCAGATTCATTCATGTTATAATGTATTTTGAGAACTCATCATTATTCTTTAGGACCACAGAGTATTCCGTTGCGTTTTCCGTTGCGTTTATCTATCCGTCTATTGATGATCCAGCTGGTTGTTTCCATCTCTTTGCTGTTGTGAACATACTGTGATGAACATAGGTGTGCATGTGTGTGTTTGCATCACAGGTCTTACTTCTCTAGGGTATAGATCATAGGCTATTTCTTTCTTTCGAGCTTTTTGAGTAAGTAACATATCTTTGTCCATAGTGGTAGAACCAATTTATAATCCCATTGGCAGTGGAGCACGGTTCCAACCTCTCTGCAACTTCAACATGGTTCGTTTCCTGCTTTTATTTTTCCGGTGTTTTTGAATGAGGCCATTTTTGCCAGCGTGAAATGGTTTCTCATTGTAGTTTTGATTAGCATCTCTCTGAAGAGTTATGATCTTGAGCATCTTTTCATGTTTGTTGGCCACTTGAATGCCCTCTTTGGTGAAGTGGTTGTTCCTATTCTCCTCTCATTTGTTAACTGGGTTGTTTATCTTGTTGTTGAGATGATGACCAGACTGTAGTCTTTACAGAGCCATCTGCAACATCTTTCTTCCACTGAGTGGCTGGTGGGTTTGAACCGCGAACCTTTGAGTTAACAGTTTAGCGCTTAACCACTGTACCACCAAGACTTCTTACTCACTCCATCAATTTCTGGAATCTCACTTTACCAGAGAGAAACAGATGCCCACAGAAGTCAAGGATGTACCCCCAAACTGCAGGTTAATCCTGGATGCAGGACTTAATTTAGGTCTAGAGCTGCATTCTCCAGTAGACTAGAATGTGGCCGCATGTGTCACTTCAAATTCTCAAGTTGTTATTATGAATGTTGAGTGAATTCCGACTCATTGAAACCCTACCAGACCAAGTAAAACTGCCCCATAGGGTTTCCTAGGATGTCTGTTACCTTCATGGAAACAGAGCTCCAAGTCTTTTGCCCAGGGGAGCACTGATGGGTTCAAATAGCTGAACTTTCATTAGCTTCTCAGCCCTTAACCTTTGTACCATTATAGTGGTTTATTTAGCCTAGGATAGCCAAAGTACCATCATTTCTCCATGTAATCAATATAGAAAAAATGACGAGCCAGATATTTTACATTCTTTTTGTTACAATATCTTGAGAACTGACCGTGTATCGTATGCTTCTGGCACGTGTGGGTTCAGATGCTAAGGTGCTATCTAATGTACTTGGTTAAGTATGTTGATTTCATAAGATTCACACTTGGAAAAATAAATTCACTCACCTAAGTTGATCCCAGCATACTTACAAGCTTTCCAGTAATTAAGTATACATTTAAAATTTTTAATTAATTAAAATTAAATGAAAAATTGTAAATTCAGTTCCTTGGCGGCACTAGTCACATTTGGTGGAGCAGAGTTAGAAGGTGGAAAGGCTGTGATGAGAACATGTGGAAGGGCTGAGCTGGAGTTTATTCATGCCTCTAACATTCAGGTCATGTGACATGGAACAAGCTATACCAGCTCTCCCAGCCTCTGTTTCCCTATTGGTTCAGTGGGGAGCATGAGATCCACTCTGCGGGGTCCACATAAGGAAAGCAAAACTTTCTGGAATTTAGTGGATGCCCAGGAGCTCTGGTAGCGTAGTGGTTACGAATCGGGCTGCTAACCTCAAGGTCGGCAGTTCAAAACTACCAGCTGTTCCGTGGGAGAAAGATGAGCTTTTCTGCTCCCATAAAGATTTATAGCCTCGGAAACCCTGTGCCCTGTGCAGGGTCACTATGAGTCGGAACCGACTCCACGGTACTTAACAACAACAACAGCAAGGTCACCAGCTGCTCCTTGGAAACCGTATACAGGGTCGTATGGGTCAGAACCGACTAGATGGCACTTCACAACAACAACAACAAAAATGTAAACCAGTGAAACCCAGTTGTCGCTGAGTCTGTTTCAATTCATGGTGGCCTCATGTGCGTCAGAGTAGAACTGTGTTCTATAGAATTGTCAGTGGTTTTTGGAAAGAGACCATGGGGTCTTTCTTTCAAAGTACCTCTGTCTGGGAAGACTCAAACTACCAGCATTTTAGTTGCTAAAAACACTAACCTTTTTTTTTTTTTTTTTTTTGCGACACCCAAAGCCTCTAAAAAATGGTTGTGTCCTCAAGTTGATTCCAATTCGTGGCGAGCCTGCATAGGGTTTCTGAGTGTGTTTGAACCATCAACCTTGCGCTTAGCAGTCAAGTGTTTATCCTACAGCGCCACACTATCTGTTACTAATTAATAGCTCCATACCTCAAGGCAACCTCTCTCCCAATGCCTGTCTCTCTTCCTTTCCTCAAGGGGCCAAATGTCTTGTTTGACTCAGAGATCAAGCCAAAAGATTAATTTATTCAATGAAATAAGATTGCAAAGTTCAGGATAAATGTAAATAATCACCTGGTCTTTTGGCTTCTGTTTTGGCTGAAGAGCTGCAAAGGCTTTCAACAGATCATCTAATGTATATTTAGCTTGATGGGGAAGGCTTCACAAACAGGTCACCTACTGGGAAACTAGGGTGCGAGTTCAACTTTTTAATGTTTCCTGTGTACCTGGCCCTGTGTTACCTATGTTAACATTTTTATCTTACTCAGTCTTTGTAGCACTTGTAGACTTTAGGTCTTTGTTTTCCAATGTTTTTGAGAGGAACCTTTGGCTCAAGAACTTTCTAGAACATCTCTGGTCTAATAAGTGGTAGAAACCAGTACTCACATCCAAGATTTCAGTAAAACCAGAAATAACCTTGAGATTCCAAGTTGAGTCTACACATATAAATTGACTTTTACTTAAAAAAATTATTGGTAACCAGTAATTTAGTTACAATTTTTAAGTGATATCTGAATTTCAGAGCAACTGAATTTTATTTTCAAATGAGAAGAGAATACGGAGGCTGTTGAATTCTTCCATTTAGGCCTCATACCATGAAGAGACTTTTTGAGGATCGAGTTTGGTAAAACTTGGCTGCATCATTCATTGTACCTTTTATTTTTGTAGTAAGATCTTTTTTTACCTACAGAGGCCATGCTTTGAATAGCGTTAAGCCCACAGGAATTTCATGTTTAAAAATAAAAAACATAGACATCCCAGAGCTATGTACAAAGATGTGATCACAAGAGTGTTCCTGACGATGTTGTCTGTAATGGTAAATTTAAAAAAGATGGGACTGCCCGATCAGAAGAGATCATACAATATAAATAAATACGGACATATTTGTAAGATGGGAATATCAGTAATATTAAATTGATACCATAGACAAATAAATGAAATAATGAAAAATAGTCATCATCTTGAGGTAAAGGTGGGACAAGCAGGCTACCAAAAAAAACCCCAAAATAACAGTGTACAGAGCATATTTCTATTCTACTAAAATAAAAATTCTTCCTTGTTAAATGAAAGATTGACAGAATTATGGAGATTAGTTTTCATGGTTTCCTCGATGTGTTCATCTGTATTCTTGTCATTTTCTACAGGGAACATGTGTGTGTGTGTGTGGTGGGACTTGGGAAGGAGCTTGTTGTATTTTGTTTGCCAAGGTATCATTAGATAGGTGAGCCTGGATTGTAGAAGAGACGAGCTAGTCTATATTAAGGGACAGTCATTTAGTGCTTCTATTATAGAAGGCGTGTTCTCAGCTCATAGTTCAGGAAGTCCTCAGAACACTCCCAAAAGGAGGTGGAGTCATGGCCAACTTCTCCATCCGGTACAAGAGACTTCATGTCTAAGCCTCAGGAGATATTTGTTGTTGTTGTCAAGTGGGTCCCAACTCGTAACGATCCTGTATAGGGTTTCGGTTGGTTTGCAGTAGGCAAATCTGCTGCATCAGGGACCTCTTTAATGTGTTCAAGAGCAAAGAAGTTAGTTTGAGAACTAAGCTGTACCTGACCCAAGCCATGCTATTTGCAACATTCTCAAAGTTGAACTATGACAAAGGAGAACCGTAGAAGAATTGATGCGTTTGAGCTATGGTGTTGGAGTAGTAAAAGTACCATAGACTGCCAGAAGAATAAATAAATCTGTGTCGGAAGAAGTACAGCCAGAATGCTCCTTAGAAGCCAGGATGGCTGGACTTCATCTCTAGTACTTCAGACATGTTGTCAGGAGGGACCAGTACCTGTAGAATGACATTATGCTAGGTGAGGTGGAGGGTCAGCCTAAAAGAGGATGACCCCCAGTGCGATGGCTTGGCACAGAGGCAGCAGCAACACCGTTAAGTGTAGCAACAATTATAAGTAGCCACAGGACCAAGCAGTGTTTTGTTCTGTTGTGTATGAGGTCGCTATGTGTTGGAACCAACTCAACAGCACTTAACAATAACAACATAGAGTCTCTGAGGCTGTAAATCTTTTAGGGAGCAGAGAACCTCATCTTTTTCCCACCAGGAGACCTTTGTTGTTGTTGTTACTAAGCACAGTTGTGTTGGTCCCAACTCATAGCAACCCTGTATAGGATTTCTGAGGAGCGGCTGGTGGGTTTGAACTCCTGACCTTGTGGTTTGTGTTGTTGTTGTTGTTGTTGTTATGTACCATGGAGTCGGTGTTTGTAGTCTAGTCCTAATCCTACATGGCCATGCCAGGAGTCCTTTTTTTTTTTTAAATGTAACCCAGTCTGGGTTATATTAGTCTATATGGCAGTACTATCATGAAGTGTGTGTATGTGTGCATACATGCATACAGGTATGTATGTTGTTGTCATATGCCGTGGAGTCGGTTCCAACTCATAGCGACCCTGCACAGGGTTTCTGAGGCTGTAAATCTTTACAGGAGCAGAAAGCCTCATCTTTCTCCCTCGGAACAGCTGGTAGTTTCAAACTACTGACCTTGTGGTTAGCAGCCCAATTTGTAACCATTACATTACCAGAGCTCCTTTTATAAAATTTACTAGTATTTGTATTTTATTAGGAGTCCCGGTGTGGCACTGAGGGTTAATGCACCAGACTGCAAAGCCGTCTGAACTGCAACGTTGGCGTTCAAGCTCACCAGTTGCTCCTAGGAAACCCTATACAGGGTCACTATGGGTCGGAACCGACTCAGTGGAACTTTACAACAATAATATTTTATTAATCAGGCAAAAGAAAGAGAATCAGTGACAAAAGTGGGGAAAATGATGAAAGCTTCCTAGGTGTTGTCAAACGTATGTGCCTGGGGGCTCAGGACCGTAGTCTCAGGGGACACCAAGGTCAATTAGCATAGCATAGTCCGCAAAGACAATGTTCTACATCCTGACTGTCAGGTATCTTGAAAGCTCATGAATGGCCATCTAAGGTGCAGCTATTGGTCTCACCATGTGTGAAAGAAAGATGAGTGATAAGAATTGAAGACACTTGGAATCAATTAATCCAATAGATCCATGGAACCTGTGAACACCAGTCTCCGTGACTCTGAGACCAGAAGAACTAGACAGTGACTGCCACCTGCCCTGAAAGGGATCATGTTCAAGGGGCATGGATAGAGTGGAAGAAAATGTGAGAAAAAACTCAAAATTATTTAATAATAATAATAATAATAATAAAACAAGTTTGCTAGTCATAAAGAGACCAGGGGAACCTGAGGCTATATCACTGAACAATCCTTCAGATCTGGAAAGGAACTCACCCTCGTGGCCCAATTTTCAACCAAGCAGTGGACAGGTTTATACTGGGGGACAACAGCACTAATAAGGTCTGTTCAGCATGGAATGGTCAATCACTTAAAACCAGAAGAGCAACATTTCCCAAGGACAATATTGAGAAGGGGGATGGGAAGGTGGGTGGAATGTAAACAGGAAGCCGAGGAGGACCTGGGATGACAGTTATAGGAAGGAGGAGATTGTAATCATTAGATGAAACCAAGTGTATGTTGAATACAAGCTGATGATCTTGCTCTAAACCTTTACTCAGTTTACAATAAAAAGCTTAAAAAGAAAGAAAAGAAAGCAGTGCTTTCAAAATCTTGGTCTTTTTTTCCCTCAGACCTTATAACCCTGTTGGGACTCCTGGCGTGGTGCTATAGGATAAGCACTGGACTGCTAAACACAGGGTCAGTGGGTCAAACCTACCAGCCACTCCTTAGAAACCCTATACAGGGTCGCTGTGAGTTGGAACCACCTCCACAACAAAGACACTTAGCAATAACAATAGTAACATTAGTAACCTAACCCAGAAAGCTCTGCATGAAGCCTACACTGAGGACTCTGTGGTTTATGTGGCCCTTAGCGTAGTGGTTACGAATCGGGCTGCGAACCTTAAGGTCAGCAGTTCGAAACTACCAGCCGCTCCGCGGGAGAAAGATGAGGCTTTCTACTCCCGTAAAGATTTACACCCTCGGAAACCCTGTACAGGGTCGCTATCGGTCGGACCCGACTTGACGGCACTTAACAACAACAACAACAACAAGATACTTCATTAGCATATGCTGCTGTCTTGTCTTAGGAGAGAAAGTAATAGTGCTACTGGGCAAAAGTCTATGAAATAACCAACTAGCCTTCATGTATGATTGTGTTGTAGTTAACCACGTTGGCAACCACATGATGCATCCGAATTACTTCTTCCCATTTTAGAACCTAATTCAAGAACCTAAAAATGTGACTGTTTTTTAAACTTTTTATCTAAAAATTTCTTTTTTTTTTAATCTAAGAAGTATCACCAAATAGAAGAGTGGAGGCTAGAAAAAGTCATCTGGGAAATGAGAACTCAATAGTAAATACTACAGGCTGTGATTTAGGAGTGGGTCTGTGCTCTCTGTAAAGGAACTCTGGAGGTCACCTAATGGTTGTGACCGTCACTAAAGTCTAGTTGAAAGCAGCCCTGAATGAAGAAGTGTGGTTCTGATGCGGTGAAGCTGTGTTTACTATAACGAGTGTTGGCAAGATTTCTTCTGTAGCTTCTGTCAGATGGTGTCTCTTTGCTCATTGTTGGTAGTAAGACTTCCTGCTATTCCTAAGTGAGGTAAGTCCAGCTTACCTGGGCTGCAGGGCCCTATGGCCTGACTAGCTCTCAGCTGCTACATCTGTCTTCTATTCTCTCTTCTGGAAACTGAGCCTTGGACACCTGGACCTTTCTGCTCACGGGACAAGCAGTTCATTTTCTTTTCCCTTTGTATTTCCCCTCTCCCTGAAATAGGCTTTGCTGGATTTAGCGAATTAAAAACCCAAACCAGGTCTCACAGTTAAATGTGAATTTCAGATAAACAATGAATACTTGGTTTGCATGCAACATTTTGTCACTATGAGTTTGAATTGTCTCAGCTGCATGTAAAAACAACATACTTTAAAAAAAAAAAAATCTATGTTTACCTCAAAGTCTGATTTTACTGGACGTCCTATGTTTATTGGCCACCTTTGCCCTGGAAGACTTTTTCCTCTTGAACTTTTCGTAGCTGGTTCCTCTTTCCAGAGTACAAATGTCACCTCCTAGAACGTCCTTTGCCAGACACCTTATTTTTCTGGGCTCCCTTTCCAGACACTCTAGAGTGTCTAGCTGCCTTGTTTTCTCTGTATTGGTAATTTTCTTGTTTATTCACGTACTTAACATGAGTCTCTCCGGTCATAGGATCCTTACTTGTTTTATTCCTATTATCAGCCTTTGTTGAGTTTGAGAACTCAGGTTGTAGCACCCATATGGTATCTTCAATTTCCCCATATGCATGTGGAAATTGGACACGGAATGACAAAAACTAGGAAACACTGTGGTGTTAGAGAAGAATATCCAAGAACAAACAAATCCATTTTGGGAGTACCACTAGAATACTCCTTAGGAGTCAGAATGATCAGACTTCGTTTCTTATACTCAGGTTATGTTATCAGTAGGGACCAGTCCCTGGGGGAGAACATCATTCATTATAAAGTGAGGGGCCACTGAAAATGAGGACGATCCCCAGAGACGGATTAACACAGCGGCAGCAGGAACGGGCTCACGTGTAAGAACTGTGAGGGGAGCATAGGACCCAACCCGGTTTCCTTCGGCTCTCCACAGGTTCAGTGTGAGTTGGCCTGACTCAACAGCACCTGCTAGTTGAATTATGTCACTCAAAGATATGTGTTTCAAATCCCAACTCCTGTACTTTGGACCCCTATACTCGGGACACCCCTATACTCGGGACATGTTGACTTGAGGGACCTGTCCCTAGAAAAAGACATCGTGCTTGGTAAGGCAGAGGGTCAGCAACCAAAGGGAAAACCCTCAATGAGATGGACTGACACAGTGGCAGCACCATTGGCCCCAAACATAACAATTGTTGGGTTGGTACAGAAACGGGCAGTGTTTTATTCTGTTGGGCATAGAATTGCTGTGAGTCAGAGCTACCTGGATGGCACCTAGCAATGACAATGTACTTGTGGTTATCATTTTACTTGGAAATGGGCGTTCTTTTTTATTTTAATAAGGCAGTATTACTATAGGGTGTGTCTTCAGTCAATCTCCTTGGAAATATAAAAGATCAGATTAAGGGAAGCCAATAAGCAGGAATGGGAGCAACAGAGGCCATGCTGCCTGGAGATCTCCCAGAAGCTCAGGAACAGAACTTGGAGAGACTAGGACCTTCTGCCAGCACCAACAGAGAAACCCTTTCCCTCTTGTCGGCACTTTGATTTTGAACTTCTAGTCCTCTAACGTAGTGGTTACGAATTGCGCTGTGAACCAAAAGGTCAGCAGTTCGAAACTACCAGCTGTTCTGCGGGAGAAAGATGAGGCGTTCTGCTCCCGTAAAGATTTACAGCCTTGGAAACCCTGTACAGGGTCGCTATGAGTCAGAACTGACTCCACGGCACATAACAACAACAACAACAATCTCTGAAAAAATAACTTTCTGTGTGTTGAAGTTACCTACTTGTAGTATTTCGGTTACAGCAGTACAAGCTACTAAGACAGACGGAATTAATGAATAAAGCGCTTACCTAAATGTGTGCTAAGCATAAGACAGTGCTTGATTTCTCCTGAAGCCCCCAAACCTCAAGGAGCAACTTCCCCCATCCCCCTCATTTACAGAGCAGGGACCCAGGCTTGGTTAGCCTCCGTGACTCATTTGAAGTGAGTGGAATTGGTGGGAACCAAACCCAAGTCCTTCACTCCAACCCAAGACATGGAAAGTTTTTATTTGTAAATCAAACCCATGTGGACTTTCTCTGAACTTCATCTGATCATTGAAACCCTAATGAAAATTGAAGAGAGAATCTGGCCCCACTGAAAAGTGAAAAGTCTCCCTTACTTGGGCTCCACTGTCTGGCTGACTTCTTTGATGTTAACCCTTAGCAGCTACAGAATTAAGATTTTTAGAATGGGTGGTTGTGAAAACAAAACAGTGCATCTGTCCTGGATTCCTGGAAATTCCATCTTTGACGGGAAATGGTGGTTCTGCTCTTCTGTGTTGCCTTTAAGAACTCACCATGCCACGTTTGTGTTCTTTCTCCCTGCTTGCGCTGCAATGTCTGTCCCTTGCCCATCGGAGGCTTGTATTTTCTTCCCATTAGAAGAAGCCGAGAAGCCTCATCTCGGTCTCTTTGCCCTGTGCAGGTAGAGCGTTTCGGCGCATTATTGTTTTGTTCAGAAATGTGATTGTGTTCACATGTTCCCCACTGTCAGCTGCTGTTCCCCCGTGTGGGTTCCCTACAGAATCATGTATAAAGTAACACACACTTTGTCCGCCATCCAAGAACACAAATGCACATCTATAAACTGCGCATCTGAAAGCTCAATCTTATTGATTTTCTTATTTTCAAGTGCCTCTGTCTAAATGAACACGAAGTATTACCCTGTCTCCCAAATCCATAGGCATGTTATTGGATCATTGCTGTTTTAGAGGTGCCAGCCACGGTCACTTCCGTATCTTTTTTTTTTTTCCCCCTTGAAGATGATGCTGGGGGATTGTCAAATGAGTTAAAAGAAGAAAATCACAGGTTGCGTTGTAGAAAATGCTCTAGATTCCCTAGTTTCTCCAGAACTCTCAGCTACAAGGATGAGTGAAAAGTATTATATTTTTTGTGCAGAATGTTCAAAATGCCCTGGATTGTGAATAACGTAAGCAAAGAAAGTTTGCAGAGTAGGATTGATTAATCGATTAATGGATAATGGTGATGTATGGAACAACAGCGCAGGTACCGATCGCTGCCCTAAAGCTTTCTGCACCTCCGATTATGTGTTTGAAGCCGATTCCTTCATGGCGTAGGGGTGGCTGGACTCCAGCTAGGTTTTCCTCTGAGGGACGGTATCTGTGACGTTCATCTCCCTGCCTCCAGAAATTCATTTTGATGGGGCTGGTTTGACTTTTGCCTGTCTGTTTCTTCAGAGAGAAACATGCAAGATTCAGCTCTTTCCGTAGAGACTTTGGAGATGGAGGAGGAGCAGCCCAGCCAAGAGAAGCTGCTAGACACAGTGTAGCCAAGTCTGTCAGGGGGAATTAGGTTCATTCGTGGCTCGGAAAGGCACTGAAGATGATGAGGCAACTTCTTGGTGTAGGAATTGCACCAAGGGTGCCCAAAGCCAGGATGCTTCTGACCACAGATTTCTATTTCCCCTTACGCATTGTTCTCTTGAACTCCACACATTTCTGCTGATGCTAATGTAAGGGAAAGGTGAACTACAGTGATACAGAAAGCCAAAGGCTTGTTCCAAGAAGTGTTGTGTCCTGTTATTTCCTTCCTTGAAGCCTCTTCGAATTCTCCCTCTTTGGAGGTGGCCCGGAGCCAGAGCTGCTGTGTTTGACCAGTGTTCATATTAAACATCCGAGATTCCCGCTGTCGTCCTCACCTCAGGAACACACCTCCACCGTGCCTGGAACATTCGTCCTCCTGAGGGGGGATATTAATTCTGTGTTCGGTCCCCATTTTCGCTGGTGCGTTTTCCTGTGCAAACAGTGCTGACATTTATGAAATCTAATTTAATAAATGTCCATGATGTAGCACTCATTAACATGCCGCAAAATAGCTGCAGAGTAGCCCATTTTAATCAGATAAATTGTTGCTGTCACAACCACAGGCTGTATTCCTGAAGAAGAAAGAGCCCCACCAAGCCAGGGGCCTGGGTTTGTTCTGACCCCTGTGTTCACAATGGTGCAGTTCCACCTGACAACGATGCGCTGAGTGGTCTGGGCTCCTCCGTGTTTGCTCCTCATAGGAGAGGATGAAAAATGACTGATCATATATCATCTCCATAAATCTTACCGACAATAAGTCATAAAACCTGTGTCCTTACATATGGTAGGTATCCGGGGACGTGTTGCCATATGTGAACAACAGCCTCGGGAGGGAAAATAAATTCTATTACAGTGGAGAAAGTTCTAGAACAGTTTCCAGTGTGGAGAGTGAGCGGCCTTTGCTTCTATCCCCTACTTCTGTTTTCCTTCCCCCCACTCCCACCCCCACCCCCTAACCATAGGACTGCCTCTTTTTGTTCCAAATTACCATCTGAAGAATTCCCAGTGTGCTAATTAGGAAATTTTGCGGTTTGCTAAATTCCCTTTCTGTCTGTCACAACAGAATGAGTGAGTAATTACCCCAGCAATGTGGGGCGCAGGTATGCAGGGCCTTTTGTGTGGAAGAACAGGGTCTCTTGTTTCCTCCAGGGCTGCTCCAAGCTGACTGCAAGGCTCCTGCTCGAAAAATTGTCCCCAGCTAATGAGAAAGGCCTATTTACTTAAAAAAAAAAAAAAAAAACCAACCGGTTTTCATATCTGTCAGCTAAATTCAAGGAGACACGAAAAGATGGTCTCTCAAGACCAGGCAACCTGGAGTCTATGTTCTCAAGATATAGTGAAATGGAATCTTCTAGAGAAATAGGCCCTTGTTTTCTTACTTCAGGCACTCTGATGGCACAGTGGTAAAAGCACTTGCTTGTGGACCCAAGGAGCTGTGATTTGAACCCACCAATCGCATTGGGGGAGAAAGATCTAGAGCTGGCAGGCGTCAGAAACCCTTTGGGCCCATTCTTCTCTGTCCTGTATGCTTGCTGTGAGCCAGAATCAACTTGAGGGCTACTGATTTCATTTTGTTTTCTTATTTTTAGGACAGTTACACACTTGGGATGTTGAAAAGGGAAAAGTTGGGTTTTGTTTCATGTCAAACAACTTACGTATTGCCCCCTTGATGGGGCTGAGCTCGCTCACACAGGGAGAATGTCAATGTGAAACAAGGGGTCTGGCCAGGGGTCCAGGGAGAGTCCTAAAAGAGGTTCCTGGAGTTCCCATCTCAAAGAATTCCCAACTAAAACGCACGTGGGGGTGGACTACCCAATAAGCAAGGCGTCTTGCTTCCCTGGTACCCTGACCCTGTCTGGGACTGAAAGTTTGCAAAGAGCCTTTGATTCTGCAGAAGCTGTTGAGGAGTTGGGAAAAAGATGCCAACCATACCACAAAGCCGCATCTTGGATGTTGTGAAAACATGTGAAGTTGTTCACTGTCGTTAAGTGCTGTCAGGTTGGTTCATAGCCAAGCTGTGCAGGGTTTTCAAGGAGCAGCTGGTGGCTTCGAACCACCCACTTATCTGACAGTGTTACACCGGGTCTGAAAATCGTTCACTGCAGACTAAACAAGCAAAATAAACTTGTGCTTACCTTGCTTATTGGGTAATCCAACACTGCTAAAACACAAATGTTTTATCACAGAAAGTAACGCGCTTACCCGTCAACAGCGTCTTATCTGCGCTCATGAGGGGATACTCCTTTCCTGTGATAGTTTATCTGAAAGTCATAAACAAAGCATGCTCCTCAATTGTCCAAGCTAGTCAACAAGAGTCCAGCTTGGGAAGTCCTGCAGGAAGTTAGAGGGCTGTGTGGGCAACTGAGGGATGATGGACAGACTGCTTACAGAAAGTATGTTGGCCAGGCAGGTGTTGTCCGGCCCGGGACATGCAACCTATACCCCGCCTCCATCCTTTTTCTCCCAGACGTTTTCTGCCTTCTGTCCCATAATCCCATGCAGAAAGCACTGGGTCAGAACCCAGAATAAGCTAACAGAGCCAAATAGCAGGCTTGGGCCCTTTGCCGGTTGTTGCAGCTTGGCTAGGAAAAGGAGAAAATTTACTCCCTTCCACCAAAATAGGGTGCAGCTATGGGTGGGGGCTAAGGAGCTCTGGTAGCGTAGTGGTTACGAATCGGGCTGCGAACCTTAAGGTCAGCTGTTCGAAACTACCAGCTGCTCCGCGGGAGAAAGATGAGGCTTTCTACTCCCGTAAAGATTTACACCCTCGGAAACCCTGTACAGGGTCGCTATGGGTCGGAACCGACTCGACGGCACTTAACAACAACAACAACAATGGGTGGGGGCTGGTGGGAGCCCTTTTGATATCTGGCTCCAGGTATCAGACAGATTGACTTTGTGCTATTCTTATGCTAATTATTTTACCAAGTGATATTTGATTGTTTCTATAAAAGGTTTATGCCAGTATAATTCACCACAAGCTTTTTAAAAATTTCATGATGCAAGAAAGCAATGGACTCAGAGTCCGTGAAAGAATTAGGTTCTATTATGGCCCAGTGTGCTGAAAGGGACCTGAGCTGAAAATAGGAAAGATATTTTCCTGATTCACAATTTTGGGTAAAAGATAAATGCAAAAATATAAAACAACAACAAAATCCTTTGGGTCTAGTGAGGTTAGTGTTTCATCTGTCTTGGAAATTCAGACGTTTTCAAAGCAACGCATTTGCCTGTACTCTTTTGCTAACTTGGAAATAAAGCCAGGGTACGCATGTAGAAAAAAGACAGATTATGTACTGGTAACCATTATAACATTTTGCTAGGATAGAGCACGCTGCTATGTTCAATCCTCAGAAAAACAAAAACAAAAGCATCATTATCTCTCAGTTATCAACCAAGGAATCATCACAAGACAATGTGGCCTGCCTGATTTTATACAGTGAGGAAATATCCTAAAAAAAGATTCTGATTTTCGGACCCTTTCTGATCTACAATGCCTCCAAATCATACGCTCATTTCTTGACCTTGCATGGAACTGGAGCTAAACAGGGACTTGGAGCACTGGGTTTCCAGGGACACTGTGTGAGACGCTTCTCTCTTGCTCCTACCTCTTCATCTGGAAAATTGGAGAGGGGGTAAGCTTGCCTGGATGGATAGCTAAACACTTCCACTTAAAAAATACTGAAAGTCACAGTAAATTCCTGGATCTTTTTTTTTTTTTTTCCGTCTTCTTTCCATGCCTTCCCTTTTTATTCTTTTGAATGTTTTGTGTCATTGTGAAGAGGAAGAGAAGCAGACAGATTTTCAAAGAGTTTATAAAAACCAAGTGTGTTCATCATTCTTGTTTTTGTCGCCCTGATGTGTAAGCACAGGACTGAGTTCAGAGATGCTGCCCAGTAACTCAGGGTAAATGAGTGAATGTAGGTGATTCTACCCAAGCCCCCAAATCCCCAAGAACCCCTTGAGGACATTGCAGAATCAGAGTCAGTCTGCGTGAGCCTCCACTCTGGGCTTCCGAGTTCTCTGTTCAGCCTCCCTCCTCCCAGTGGTGTCTCTGTCTATAATTATTAGCGGTGAGTAATAACCTCGTCTCCATCCTGTGCCACGTGTGGCAGCTAAGGGGCACACACAGCAGCTGTGACCAGCCCAAGCAGGGAACATCCCCTCTGTCAGTACACCACAGGGAGCGAGACAGGTGCCATGCCCGGGCAGACCCAGACACATGGCGCTCTGCTGAAAGCGGGGGATGCTGGGAGGGAGTAACATTCCAAGAGCTGTAATATGAGGCTCCAAAGGATTCAAGGGCCCAGTCTCCAGAAGGGAAGAAGAAAGCTCACATTTGTTGATGGTGCATGACTTTAGAGATGTCATTGATTTCTGGATGAGGAACATGAGGCTCAAGCATGCTAACTAGTTGCAAAGACACACAGCTGGAAAAGAGGAGGGTCTGGGGATTAAATGTCACTCTGAATGACTCCATCATAGCCAAGCTCTGGATGAAGGAGCGGGTTTCAAGAGAAAAGAGCTATCTGGGACACTGAGTGTTGACTCTAAGCTGCCTTGTAGATGCGGAAGAAAATAGGAGCTGGGGTTTGAATGCTGACCATGTTGAGCTGGGCCAGCGGCTGGGTTAGCCTCACCCACAAACTGAACAATTCATAATTTAAGGAGCTTTTGGTCTCAAGGCAGAGCTCTGTTCCTGGATAGCAGAGGAGTTTCTTAACAGCTGGAGTCTTGGGCAACCCAACTACCAACCTCCCTTTCTTCCTTCCTCCCTTTCTTCCTTCCTCCCTAAGAAGGTTCTGTCTTTTGCCAGCCACTGTGCTCAGTGTTGGTAAAACAGAAGAGTGCATGACTAACAGTGGGCCTATCCTCCTGGAGCTCAGCATTGCGGTGTGCGATTCTCCATTATTATGGTGGATATGAGAGTTGCTATCCAACATGCCAACATGGCTGCTTCTCCCTCCTTCTGGGCACACCGCCCCCTGGAGGTTAGGCATGACTATGTGTCTTTCCTAGTCCAATGGAATGTGCTGGGGGGAAAATGGGTGTGCCCCTAGTTTTAGATTACCCAATAAGCAAAGTAGGCACAGACTTACTTGTGCTTCCTTACTAACCTATAGTGAACAGTTTCACAGGTTTTCATCACCTCAAAGATCTGTTTCTAATTAAGGCTTGCATCTGTCTCTCTCTCCCCAACCCCACAGTTTGTTCCTACAGAATCAAAACCTCTTTTTCAATTTATAATCCGTGACAGGGACAGAGTAAACAGTAAGCAAAGTAAGCATGAGCTGACTTGTGCTCACTGGGTACTCTGTGTCTGCATGTCATTTAATGATGGAAACATGTAAAAGCTGTCACAGGGTCCCCTGTGTTCTTTCTGTACCCACCTCAATGACTGCGGATACTCTGTTGACATGGAAGTGCCTTGAGATCGGAGCACTCTAGAATGCTAAGACCACACATGGAGGACAGCTGTCCCAAAGTGGACATTATGTGTGTGGGATGCTGAGCAACCCATCTCTGTTGTTTTAAGTGCAGGATCCCTCTGCCCTTGTTGTGCATAAGGCCGCTATGAGTCGGAACCTACTCTACGGCACCTGACAACAACAACACAGCCAAAACAGAAATGCTATGCTAAAGACTATACGTAGCAGAAATAATGTACGCACGCCGTAGTTCATGGACAAGGGGCCTGAGTAACTCCACTCTTCCTCCTCACAGGTTGCTGCCAGACAAATGCTGAAGGCTAGCTTTGCTATGACTTTGTTTCGGTTAGTAAAAGCAGGCATCAATGTAGGTCTTTTGGAAAAGTGAAGTCACATAAAATGAAGTCTGAACAAGTTGGGGTACCTCTGCTGAGATCAGGCTGCCCAGAGTCGTAGGTTGTCTTTCTGATCTTGGGTGAAACCTTGTCCTTCTTTGTTGTTGTTGTTATGTGCCGTGGAGTCGGTTCCAACTCATAGCGACTTTGTACAGGGTTTCTGAGGCTGTAAGTCTTTACGGGAGCAGAAAGACTCATCTTTCTCCCGCGGAACAGCTGGCAGTTTTGAACTGCTGGCCCTGAGGTTAGCAGCCCAAATCGTAACCACTACGCTACCAGAGCTCCTTGTCCTTCTTTGTTGTTGTTAAGTGCTGTCGAGTTGGAGTGACCCTGTATAGGGTTTCTGAGGAGTAACTGGTGAGCTTGAACCACTGACTTTGCAGTTCAAATGGCTTTGCAGTTTGGCGCATTAACCCACAGCACCACACCAGGACTCCTTTAGGATTCCTCCTCTAGCCAACTCTTCTGTTGGAGAGCTTGGTCTCCCCATTAGTCTTAGAGCTCTTGGAGGGCAGGGACCTGGTCTCAGTTACCTCTGGATCATTCACACTTTGTTCGGGGTCTGAGTAGTTTTGTAGCTATTCACTAAGTGAGTGAATGAGAGAATGAGTAAGCTGAGAAATGAATGTCTTCCACCATAGAGTTGGCAAAGGTGTTGCTAGCATATATTATTGGCTGAAGAGGTGTGCAGATAGTGGATCTGGGAGCTCAAATCGCTGAGGGATTTGTCTAATTAGTGTGTGACGGGGCGGGAATTTGAATTTAGACATGTCTGCTCACGGGCCACCTTGATTCCATTTCGCTAACCACACTGACCGGCCCTTGGTTTGATCTTCCTTTGTTGCTCTTCCTTCTCCAGTGGGTGGCATAGTCTGATGATATGTTGATGTACTTCCCCCTTCTCCAGGGACCATTGGAATTGCCCCTTCAGAAGGGTAGCCAATGACATTGTTACTAAGAATAATCATCACCGGGTCCCACAGTGGACAAAATCTGCATGAGAAATGCATGTATTATTGGCATATATTATTTCATTTAATTATTTTGATAACCCTATGAAGTAGGTCTCACACTTGTTCCTGGATTCAAGACAGAGAGAGAGAAAAAAAAAAAAGAGAGAGAGAGAGAGAGAAAGTGGCTCCGAAAGATAAAGTAACTGAGTTAGAAGACACAGCTATTAGGAAGTGGAGTTGAGATTTGAACCCAAGTCTGATTCCAATCTGTAAATTCCTGACAGCTTCTTTATTCTGCTTCAGATTAGACTGTCTGTATTGTGTATTTGGGAGTGAGAGCGAGCAAAAGAGGACACAGGAACGAACTACATCTTGGGGCCTGGTGGTGATATAGGAATAGCTTTTCTCTACTTATTGTTTATCCAAATTTGCCACATGTGTTTTTACAGGAAGCGCTAAGGACTTCCTGCTTTTACTCTCACAGATGCTGGCCCAGATAATTCCCATATTTACATACCTACCGGGCAAGGCGAAGCCCTTGAGCTGCTGACTCTGGTGGGATTTGAGGACAAGGACTGATGGATCACCTTGTCCCCTATTATCTCTTGCACAGCGTCACAGAACACTCTGGGCCTGGATGGGGGAGGAGAGTCCTTCCTCTGTCCTTTAAGGTTGCCATTAGGCGTTGCATAGAACCTGAGCTAGGCATGTTCACATGTGCAGTCATATTATTTGGTCCTAAAAACTGTAGCAATTATCACCCCATTTTTACAGCCCAGGAAACCAATCATAACACGTATTCAGACAAGGCTCAGCTTAGAACAACAATTCTCAAGTGGGGGAAATTGCTATACCTTAGGGGTGTGCCTAAGGCCAAGAATGCTATTCAATATCTTACAGTTCACAGGGCAGCGAAGAATTATCCAGCCTCAATGCTGCGTGCCACAGATTGAAGAATCCTAATTGAGAGACTTCACAGACCACTCACGTGATTGAGCTGGGATTTAATCCCACATCTGCCAAGTCCAACCCTGGATTTTTCAAGACTTAAAAAGGATGGGTGGGCACGAGGACCCCAAAATCAACCAGGACTTTTGCTACACCTCCACTTGGTGGCTCACCACCTGCTCATAAGAGATGCTGCCTTGACTATCCCGATAGTGTCCACTGACTCCTTCTCTGGGCAGTAGCTGTATCTCACCTTGATGGCCTTGTGTTCTTTTAGCCAGCAGCCCTGACAACTCACCTTTCTCATACATACAGTGTTCTTCAGTTTCATTTCTAAACTACCTTAGCTCACAGGGTACTTTTGAACCCCAGTGCACTGGAAGGATCTCATGTTTGGTAAGGTGGAGGGTCAGAGAAAAAGAGGAAGACCCCCAGTGAGATGGATTGACAAAGTGGCAGCATCGATGGACTCAAGCATGGCAACAGCAGTGAGGTTGGCCCAGGATCGGGCAGTGTTTCGTTCTGCTGTGCATAGGGTCACTATGAGTTGGTACCGACTCGATGGCCCCTAACAACACAATAACAGCCTTCACTTGCGGCTGTAATAATATGGTTCATTTCTGTGTCTGGTCTCTGCTAGGTGCTAGCTGTGCACAAAAGAAAACAACAAAGTCTAACACAAGCAGAATTATTGTTGCAGTCCTTTGAGCCAACTTGATGTCCTTCTCTAGTGCTTGGTCTTTCCTGTTGACATGTCCAAAAATAAGAGAGTCAAAGTTCTCCATCCTCTCTCTAAGGAACAATCTGATTGTATTTCCTCAATGTGACGGGTCAACACAATGGTTTCAACAAAGGACTCAAGCATACTGTTGATTGTGTGGGTGATGCAGAACCGGGCCCTATTTCATTCTAGGATACAGAAGGTCTCCAAGAGTCAGCTGACTCCCCAGATTACTAACCACAGCAGTCATAATGACAACAACTAACGTTTACTGAGCAGCGTCTTATGTCGTGACCCCATGAAAAGCCATTGCCATCACTTTGGTTCTGACTCAGAGCGACCCTACAGAACAGAGTAGAACTGCCCTATAACTGTTGGTGGTGCTGTGGGTTAGTGCGCTGGGCTGCAAAGTTGGTTTGAACTGCAAGGTTGGCAGTTCAAGCTCAGCAGTCACTCCTCAGAAATCCCATACAGGGGTCGCTGTCTGTCAGAACTGACTCGATGGTACTTAACAACAACCACATTTATAGAAACAGACTACCGTGTTGATACAGAGTGGTTCATGGGTTTGATTGAACTGCTCTGACCACTGAAATGATTCTATGAGACAAGTTTGTTTCTGTGTTTTTACTGTGAATTGAGTGATAGTTTACATGGAAGAACATTAGTTTTACACCATCGCTTCGTTGCAATGATTACAATTTCCTCCATGAATCCTCATTCAAGAGTATTTGATTCTATTCCCTCTGGGGTGTATTTTTTTTTTTTTTTTTTTTTGGTGTGTGTGGGGTGGGGAGTATGTACACAAAAACACTCAGGAATATATAATAATTTAAACAACTAAAGGACACATTCTGCAAGCCTGCCTCCTGACCACCAGCATTCAGTCTTTCTCCTTCCATGAGTCTGGAGTCCTCAGCTGCTCCCTCTCTCCGTGTCCTCATCCCTGCCTCCATCTCTGGTGTCGCTGCCTCTCTGGATAGGGTCCCACATTCCACTCATGTATGAGATACGTTTTATTGAAGGAGATGTCGAACACGGCTTGAGATTGTGGACGAAGATGACTGAGAGGTGATATGTATGTTTAAGTAGAGGTTTGGAGACGTTTACTCCATATCTACAGGGTTTTCTAGAGCGAGCTCAGCATGAGTAATATCCGGGTGCAATCAAAATCATGAAGGGCCAAGAAAGTTCCAAGAAGTAATTCAGTAAATAAAATAGCATTTGGAGTTGATTGGATATCTGGCATCAGAAAAATAAATCTTGTGACAATTGCATTTCATTATAACTGAAGTCTGAGAGTTAGCTGGATGAGTCAGCTCCGTCTACAGACGGTTCAGCATTCAGGGCAAAATGGTCTTCAGATGAGGACAGGCTTGGTGAAAGTGCTGCAGAAGCCGTCCTTCTCTTGCCCCAGCAAGGATTTCCAGGGCTCTGTCCAATGCTTTGTCCAATCCTTAGCCGGAACTTCCTCAATACACCGTGTCCCTCTCTAGCTTTGTGGATTGGGCTGGTGGCCTCCTTGAATGACATCAGGGTTTGATAAAAGAAATAAAATACATCAGGTACAGATAATGGGGAGACAACTCATACGTCTACAATACAATAATTACACCTATTTAGAAGGATCTCGAGACTCAAGTCAATAAGGAAGTGACATATCAAATCACATCAATCAGCCAATGGGGACAGCTTCCTGAGCACTTACTGTATTCTTTGGTAATACCTGGGGAACAAAGAATATGGGTGATGGTGAGGACTCAGCCACTAGGACACCACAGTCTTCTTGGAAACCTGCAAGGCAAAGTCAAGAACTGAGACATTTGAAAAATCATCACACTGTGATGGCGTTGTGAAATCTACAACTGGAGACTTCAGGGAAGATTGATGTGTACAGGCGAGATCAAAGGAAGCTTCTGGAGAAGACAGGACTCCAGCTGAGCTTCACAGGACCAGAAAGATGGGGAGACTAAATGAGGTGAGGGCATATAGCAGGGGAGGAGCCCAAAGACCAGTATTAAGGAAACGTTGAGATTCTAAATTCCGGCCTAGGAGTCCACTGAAGCCCCCATCTCCCTGCAAAGAATCATTTCTGGTGTCTGTCCTTCCAGTCAGCCCCATTACATACCAAAACTTCAGCCCCTCACAGTTCTCCACAATCTGGAGCTACCTTATGGCTTTAAACTGTTGTCCTTTTCTTGACTGGCACACCCTTCCTGTCTTCTGCAGGATAAACCATTGTCTATACTGGTGTGGCGCTGCAGGATAATACACTGGACTGCAAGCTTGGTTTGAACCACAAGGTTGGTGGTTCAAATTCACCACCCACTCTTCCAGAGTTGCTGTAACTCCATAACACATCCCCACGCCAACCAGTGCATATATGAACTGGAACCTTACTTTTGACGCCTGGCGTGGAGCTGTAGGGTCAACACTGGACTTTGAACCACAAGGTCAGCAGTTCAAACCCACCAGCTGTCCCTTGAAAACTCTAACAGGGTCGCTATGTGTTAGAATTAACTCGATGGCACGTAACAGCAACAGCGATCCTTCAGTGAAGTCTTTGCGTGCTACTGCGAGTGGAAACTAACTGGATGGCACTTAACAGCCTCCTTCACTGAAGGAACCTTTGTGGCTTAATGGTTAAGCGCTTGACTACTAACCCAAAAGTTGGTGGTTTAAACCCACCAGTATGTTCCCATAATGGTTACAGCCTTACAGACCCCATGGACTATTAAATCCTGTTCCCTAGGGTTGTTGTAGGTTTGGTCTTTGTGGTATTCGTCAATGAGCAGCTTCAACATTTCTCTTGGCAGCCTTTATTTCCTGTGCTCTTTAATCTCTACTCTCATCCCCTGGTGTAAATAAGTCTTAGTTATCCCACTTGTTGTTAAGTGCCATCAAGTCGGTTCCAACCCACAGCGACCCTGCATAGGGTTTCCAAGGAGTGACTGGTGAGCTTGAACCGCCTACCTTGCAGTTCAAACAGCTTTGCAGTCTGGCTCATTAACCCACAGCGCCACACCAGGACTCCCCAGAGGACACCCATAACAGAATGCAAGTAGCTCCTGAGGTCAGGTACCTGTCTGATATAGTCTAATTTACATTTCCTTCTGCCTCCATACTGATAATGATGAATAGCACAGGATATGGCTCAGATGGGAGATGCAAGGATCACCTGTCGACTCTGGGGGTGAACTGAAAACTCGGAAATGGAGACCTTTTGCAATGAGTTGGCTTATACCTGTTTAGAGTTGTGCTGTCCAAGATGTTGACCATTCGCCTCATGTGAATATTTTAACTAAAATTAAAATTAAATAAAATAGAAACTTGAGTTCCTCTACCTCATTGTTGTTGTTGTTGTTGTTGTTAGGTGCCATCGAGTCGGTACTGACTCATAGCGACCTTATGCACAACAGAACGAAACACTGCCCGATCCTGGGCCAACCTCACTACAGTTGCCACACTTGAGTTCTTTGATGCTGCCACTTGGCCAATCCATCTCGTTGGGGGTCTTCCTCTTTTTCTCTGACCCTCCACCTTACCAAACATGACATCCTTCTCCAGCAACTGGTCCCTCCTGACAATATGTCCAAAATATGAGACACGAAGTTTGGCCATCCTGGCCTCCAAGGAGCACTCTGGCTGCACTTCTTCCAAAACGAATCTATTGGTACTTTTGGCAGCCCATGGCACTTTCAATATTCTCCTCCAACACCATAACTCAAAAGCGTCAATTCTTCTACGGTCTTCCTTATTCCCTGTCCAGCTTTTGCATGCATATGAAGTTATTGAAAATACCATGCCTTGGGTCAGGTGTATCTTAGTCCTCAAGCTGACATCTTTGCTCTTCAGCGCTTTAAAAAGGTCTTGTGCAGCAGATTTGCCTAATGCAATACGTTGTTTGATTTCTTGACTGCATTCTTCTTGGATCACCTATCAACATTTGCAGAAGTAGCAATCAAGAAATCTGCCTCACTAGCAACATTATGGCACATAACAACAACAACAACAACAACAACAACAACAACAACCAACATTAAAAGTGCTTTAAGAAGCACCTGATACTAGCAGCTACTCTACCGAACATCACAGGTATGGAATATTTCCTCCTTTACACAAAGTTCCACCAGATAGCGTACAAGTCCACCATTTTAGAATAGGAGATGGTCCCTTGGACCCTTTCAGCTGTTCGACTTTTATGACCTCATTTTCCTCCCCAATTTTTATTGCATCCTATCCTTCCCTTCCCACCAGGGACTGTTTCCCAAACCTTTCTTTGTGCAATCCCTGTTGCTGAATGGAGTGCTCGGCAGGCGGGAGTTTGCTGAGGGTGATTGCTATTCTGTGTAAATCCAGTCCCTCCCTGTGGGTGGGCTTGGGGCCTGCAGAGAGAGCCCAGCATCTGTTGTGTTAAGACAGGGGTATCTGTCAGGGGAAACAGGAAAGCCATGCTCCAGTGGGTTTCTGGAGGCTCCGAAACACCTGGCAGGTTCGGAAACACAGATGTCTCTTGGTCTCTAATTGAAAATGTTCTGAGTGGGCAGAATAAGGACAGAGCTATTGGAGATTTATCTTATACACATTTGTTGGGAACAGAGGAAACAACTTCCTCATTTTTATATAATCATTTGATTCACCAGTTCCGATATCAAAGGCATTTATTAACTGTGGACACCACTGGGTTTCAAATCTGATCTTTTTTTATTTTCATCCTATAGAGGAAGGGGGCTTTAAAAAGTGAGTGGGAAAAGTCCATTTTATTTCATTCCATTTTTCCACCCACTTTCTGAGGCCCTCTCTTACATGTCCACGCCAGCTTGGTAATGAATGAACCTGCAAGAAAAGGTCCATATCTCTCCAAGAAGGAATTCCTCTCTTAGGATCTGTAAGGCTTACCCTTTCCCCTGAACTCATCACCCCCATCTCCTGATCTGCCAGGGACAAGCTGGAGGGATACCCACCAATGTAAGAATGACTGAGACTTTCATGAGACAAGCCCACCTGCCAGAGCACCGCTAAACGGAGTCAGGGCTTCCACTTGATGGCATTAGGATGTAGGGGAGGGAGTTCTTGCGCTGTTTTTATAATGAAGCTATGTGTCTGGAAGTGAAAGAAAGAAAGAAAGAAAAAAAAAATCTTTGACATAGGGAGAAAAAAATGAACGATGCAACATGTCTCAGAGATCACTGCTGAGACTTTGCAAATCAGACCAAAGCTGTTGTTAATGGGTCACGCTAAGGTCATGATGTAAGGAATAATTAAACCACGAGTTCAGTGAAATGCCAATTGCAGAAACAAGACTACAGCTTCCTCTGCCTACCCCCTCTCCCCAAACACACACACACACACACACACACACACACACACACACACACACAGGAGAGAGAGGAACTTTCAAAGGGCTTGTAACAGAACAAAGCACAGTTTTACTATCACAAAATCTTTATGGATCTCCATCCTTGAGGTGAAGTTATATCCTTTATGGTCACATTTTGGTAGTTTCTTTAAATTATTGAAGGCATTTCATGGGGCCTGCACTCTTGGAACAGAGCGAGCAAAGAGGCCCCTGTCCCCCAGTCTAGAGGTGAGTTAATGATGGGCTTGTGCAATTCGTCCAGGACACCGAGGTTAATAAAACCCGTAGCTCTTCTTCATGGGTACCAAGGGATGGTTAATGTTCAAGACTGTGCAGGACCTCGGTTTAATGTTCCATATGAAGGATAGCACTGCCAGACAACACCCTCCCCGGTGCCAACCTTGCATATTAGTCCACGCTCGAAATGGGCTGAGCAAATCGCGCAATGTTAGGTGCTTCTCACCAGGCTTGGTCTCCTGGCTCCACTGGGGTTCAGCCAGCTCCATATGTGCAGACAGACTCTGCCCAGTCCTCAGTGAATGGCAACTCCAGTGGCTTCAAGCCCACTACATCCAGGGGTGGAAAGGGTCCCTGCATCTGGAGAAAGCTGCTGTAAAACTAAAGACCAAACATTCCTTCTATATCCCTCTTTACTTAGTTAGGTTTGACAATGAATTGTCAAGTCCACACCAAACTCAGGCACCTTGCTTGCAGTTATGGGACTAATTAGGGAAGCTAACAGCTTACAATTCAAGGTTAGAAGTATTCAGGGCATAGTCCTTCCACTCAGCTGTGCCCACAGGCAGGCCTCTTAGGCAGTGTTACAAAGCTGTTTGAAGGCTGCTGATAAATGCTCAAAGGGCACTCCATTCCATCCACTATTAGCCTCACCCTGAATGCACTTGCCTCTCACTCCATTGGTCAGCAAATCTAGCTCCCTGAATTAACTGCCTGGAGGCAATGTACGTCACAAGTACATATGGGCCTCCTGCCCGAAGGCCCTCAGCTTTAGTTGCTCAATGGCCATTTTGCTCAATGGGCCAGGAAGTCCAATGTTCTGTCTCATGCTCTGGCTCTTGGTTCTGCTGCTGCTTTCCTCCCTGATCCCTCCTTCAGTGTAACAGCTTTCTCTTCCCAGGTCAAGGAGGTTCAATGCACAGGGATCTCCGGGTCCAAAGGATATGCTTTCTCCTGGCTCATTTTTCTCCATGGTACTGAGAGAGCTCCTCTTATTGCTTCGCAGATGGCTCATTTTTAACCCACAATCAAGCTGCAAGTGTTTTGGTTTTTTTAGCAATCATATTAGCCTCATTCACTATCATTCACAAGTGAATAATGTAATTCCTACCCAGACCCCTCAGGAAAAAGTTGCTTGGTGGGAGTTTACAAAGACTCTGGCTGCAAGAGACATGATCAACAGGACAATGTCTGCTGCCTCTACATTTCTACATTTCTCCTTCCCAAAATGAGGGCTCCACCCCCTACCTCCCAGCACTACTGTGAGGACAAAATTCAAACATAGAAAATAATCCAAGAGCTCCATAAAGATTATTGTTAAGTGCCGTCGAGTCTATTCCAACTCATAGCGACCCTGTATAGGGTTTCTGAGGAGCATCTGGTGAGCTTGAACCACCAACCTTGAGGTTTAAACCAACTGTACAGTCCAATGCATTAACCCACAGTGCCACTCCAGTATTCCAACATAAAGATTAGTCCTGACCATTGCTAGTCTGAAGACACCAGGTACATGAATTGCCATTAAGGACTTAGACCTGGGTGAACAGCTCATCCATGAAACCTTTCTTCAGGATTGTTAGATCTTGATATTTTGTACACAAAACAATATATTGTGTGGTGCCTTGGTCATTAAAAAAAAGTGAAAGGAGTAAGTAATGGGGGTCAAGCAAACTCCTGTTTGATTTTGTGGACCAGAAGGCAGGGAGGAAGGCATCCCCTGTCTTGATAAAGAACAAAAGAAGTTCGGAGCATTCCGTCCTTGTTGTTGTTGTTGTTGTTGTTGTTGTCAGGTGCCATCGAGTCAGAACCGACTCATAGCGACCCCATGCACAGCAGAATGAAACAATGTCCGATCCTGGGCCAACCTCACTACCGCTGCCACACTTGATGCCATCAATGATGTCACCTGGCTGATACATCTCGTTGGGGGTCTTCCTCTTTTTCTCTGACCCTCCACCTTACCCAGCATGACATCCTTCTCCAGTGACTGTTCTCTCCGGACAATGTGTCCAAAGTATGAGAGACGAAGCCTAGCCATCTTGGCCTCCAAGGAGCACTCTGGTTGCACTTCTTCCAAAACAGATCTATTGGTTCTTTTGGCAGTCCATGGCACTTTCAGTATTCTCCTCCATCCTTGGAAGGGGTAAATGGATTCATCATCACCTAGTATTATTAAGGGCTACTGAGTCAGTGCTGAGTTGCAGCGCTCCTATATAGGGTTTCCAAGAAGCAGCTGGTTGGTTTGAACTGCCAACCTTGTAGCTAGCAGTCCGGTGCTTCCCTACATTGCCACACCAGGAATCCAGCTAGTAAGAGTCTGCAGTGGGGTCTGTTGTTTCTCCAAGGTTATGGCCAGAAATCCGCCATTGCTTAGATCGCTTAAAACTTTGCCTCTGCAATGTATTGAACTATGCAGATTTGCCCACCCAGAGGGTACGGCATCATCAGCCTTCATAGAACACGGTGGTGGTGGGGAGGGGGTGGGGGCGACAATGGCTCACAGAGATTCCTCCATTCCTCAGTCCCATGGCCTCCCATAGGGTCCCAGGATAAACCCCGTGGAGTGTTGATGACTTCAGATGTCATGGTCTTCCTGCTAGGTCTTGGGCATCACCATCCTGGTGTGTTTGGGGGTCTTGGGGATCTTGGCATCCTGGAGAGTCCTCCACTGTGCAGAAGGCATTTGGACTCAATATCTAATTTGTTGGTGCTCAGTGACACTCTCCCCCCCCCCCCAATAGTGTGTGCTCATGTGGCTAGGTTCTAGTCAGCTGTGCCTGCTATCTGTAGATACTCCTCAAGGACTTGTTGAATGAGTGAATGAATGAATGAATGGATGGATGGATGGATGAGATGAGAGAGAAGGAAGACAGTCATTTTTCATGGGAAAAACAAACAAACAGATATAGGTTGGGGTTTTGTGAGTTTGGCACCTGCCACCCTCAGTTATACTGATAACTCGGAAGCCAAGTCAACACTTCCATGGAAATTGGAGATTTCCCTCTTTGGTTTTGCAAAGTCAGTCTGTGCCCTGTTGCCATGTGCTGGGGAGACGGCCCAGTCTTACTCACAGTTAAGAATAAATCGAGTCCAAGATGCTAAAAAAAGGAAAGATCCCATCTCATTTCCATGTGCGTCATTAGTTGACTCCACTGTGCCCTGAGTGGCAATCCCATTGATGGGACCAGTGGTCTGGGGCTACTCTTCCTCCAGATGCTGCCTTCCTCTGACTCTTAAAGGGGTAAATGCTATTTTAAAAATGCCTCTCCACAACAACAATAAAAGTATTTCAGAACAATCTCTTATGTTCTTTCTAGAAATGACTGGGGGCATGTGATCCAGACTTTGGGGATGAAAGTGTATTTTGTTCATTATTCTCCTGACTCCGTGCCACCAAAGGAGCCCTCGTGGCTCAGTGGTTAAGTGCTTGGCTGTTAACCAAAAGGGTGGCGGTTTGAGCCCTGCTCCAAGGGAGAAGGATGAGGCAGTCTGCTTCCATCAAGATTGTAGCCTTGGGCACCTTATGGGGTGCTCCTAGTCTGTCTCGTAGGGCCACTGTGAGTTAGAATTGATTCCGCAGCAATGAGCAATGCTGCATTGCCCAAGCTCCAGACTTGTCTAGGTGAGAGGAATCATGGGATGAAGACACATTCCTGCCTGCGGTCAGCAGCCCGGGACACAATGAAGGCATCCTGGACAATTCATCTGACTTACCTCTGCTTTCTGTGGTGACATTTGGCCTCAGCACCCTCTCACTTCAGAAGTGTGTATTAAGTGGCCGTTTTGTGCTAGGATCTGTCCCCTGCAATGTCTTGTCCCTAAGAGCTCACAGTCCAACACAGGAGATAAAATTAGTAATCCCAATATTATATGACTTTCTAGATTCCAGAGGTTAAGGGGGGCACCTAGTCCAGCACTTTGAACATGACCAGGACTCTGAGGAGCTGGACTCTAAGACCTAAAGAGGAGCATTTAGGAAGGCAATGATAAGGGCCAGCTTTGGTCAGGGAGGGTATTTCTGGCAGTGGACATATGCAAGGACCAAGAGAGGAGAGTCTGGCCTGTGACGCTCCACACACCCTGAACCAGAGTGGACCTGATGCAGCACCCTTGAAGTCTGATGCTGCACCCTTGAAGTCTGATGCCAACTTTCCTCTCAATTCCATCAGGTTGGCATCCCAGGAGAGAACACATGATTGGTACCCACCCGCTCACTGAGTGGACATTGTGCTATGACAGACTGCTCAGCTGTGGACACCTGGGAGCTGACAGAGAGGCAGTCCTTGATTTTATGGAGAATATAAGATGGCCAGATGGACACAGCGGTAGCAGCATTGGGCTCAAATATGACGATTGTGAGGATGGTCCAGTACCAGGCAGTGTTTCCTTTTATGAGTCTTAACCTAATTGGTGGCACCCATCAATGACATAGTAAGAAATAGTGGGGAATGCAGATAAATGAATCCCATGAATTGAGCTAACATGTTTGTATGTGCTAACAAAACTAACATTGTTTTGTAATCAGCTATGGAGTTGTGGTCCTGTAGGATAAGCACTGGACTACAAGCTCAATTTAAGCTGCAAAGTTGGTTGTTCAACTCACCAGCCACAACTTGGGAACCCTATACAGTGTCGCTGTGAGTCAGAACTTTCTCGATGGCAGTCAACAACAACATTAGGATGTACGAGGGGGCCTTCCAAAAGTTTGTGAAAAAATGGGAACATCTTGGAATTTGTCTGCGATGTTTGGGAAATCCCGTCAGATATTCAAATTATTTACATTTGATGGATGAGGAAACTGAAGGGCAGGTGAAGACACCTGTCATGTCAAAGGGCTACAACACCTGAGAACCAATGCGCCACCCAAATCAGGTTGGCTTCAGGATGCCCGGCACCTCCATTGTAGGCTGAGAACTAGAAGGTTCCAGGCCTTCAAACACTCCCAACACTGGTTCTTCAGGGTTTGATGTTCATCCTCACCTCTGCTTTCTGTGGTGACATTTTGCTTGAGACGTCTATTTCCCCCTGGTCTCCTCAGAACCCCTCCTCATGGGTGCCTCATATTTCTCCACTGAGGGCCTCAGAGGCAATGGGAGAATGGCACTGCCATCTTGCTTCATCTCTGAGGAATCCCTCAGCCTTCCTGGCCTGGTGCCCAGCCCGGGTCACCAGAGACCCGCCCTGCCAGGCAGTGGGGCCTCTCAGCCTTTTATTTGGCCCCTCCTCCCAAACCTTCAACCTTTCCCCTCAGGCCCTGCTGGACGACCTTGGCCTGTTTCTGGCCTCAGCTTGGCGCCAGCCCTGCTTTTGGAACTTTGCCAGGCCCCACCCAGTGCTCAGCCTCTCCCCCAGCCATGCTCTGTGGCCCTTGTGCTCCCAGGCCTTGCCCGAGGCTTCCAGCTAGATCTGTGGGTAGGAGAGGCCCTTGTTGTCTCTGAAAGGGTCCAGAGTTAGACTAGACCTTCTGAGGCCTCTTTTTTCCTTCCTCCCCTGGCCTCCTCTGTCTGTCTCTGCTCCCCTCTGATACGTGTTTTGGAGTTACACATGTCTGTGTTAAAATCCTACCTCACAGCTCTGTTTACCTTTTGTGTGGAGAGGTGGCAGGGGGTCCCAGACACTGTGTCGTGACTCCTAGTGTTACCTCACTTCTTTCTTAAACAGTCTATAAATGAGGACCACCACTCCCCCCATTTTACAGATTAGTAAACTGAGGCTCAGCACAGTTAAGCTGTTGACTCCGACTCTGAGACAGCTGGTGAGAGACATCATCTGAATTCACACCCAGGGGTCTCTGACTACCCCCAGCCCACAGGGGCCACTTAGTCACTCTGCAACTCTGTGTAAGTCTGTAAACATCTCTTGACCTTGATTTTCTGGTCTATAAAATGGGAATACTAATTCTACTCCATTCACAAGACTTTGATGGGGATTCAGTGAACTCATTGGGGGATGAATGACTAGAATACTGTCTGGTACAGGAAGTCCAGTTAAATGGTAGACAACGGTTGCATGAATATCATTATCCATTACCCCAGAAGTCAACTCTTTCTAGGGGACATCCTCTCAGACCTTTTCTGTGCCTCAGTGATGTTTCTGCTGCCCTCTATCTCCTCTGTCTCCCTCAGAGCCACTGACCACTATTTCTATTCTGCATACCATACGACTCAAAGATTTCAGGTTAAGCTTTACTAAACAAGCTAACAACAACAACAAAGCCAAACCACTGCCAATGAGTCCATTGCAACTCTATATAGAGTTCCTGGGACTATAACTCTTTCTGGGAGCAGACTGCTTCATCTTTCTCCCAAAGAGAAGCTGGTGGGTTTGCACTACCAACCTTGAGGTTAGCAGCATCAACACCTGTGTCCGCAGGATCTCTTTTATTACTATTATTGATGTTGTTATTAAGTGCCATCAAGTTGGTTCCAACTCATTGCAGTTTTGTATGGGGTTTCTGAGGAGCTGCTGGTGAGTTTGAACTACTCACCTTGTCGTTCAAACCGACCTTGTGGTCCAGTGTTTTATCCCACAGCACCACACCAGGACACTATTGCTACAGTTGAAATCCTGAGAGAGTACATGCTAAGATGCCAGGCTGGTATCATGGTATTGTTTCTCTCTAAAGCTCATTGATGCATTTGTCTCTGTTAATTTGAAGTCCTCATCTAGAGTGCCTTATTTCATAGCCAGGCTCACAAGCCGCAGTGGGAAGCAGTCCCTACCCAGATAAAACATGTGACGTGTATTGTCGGTAAAACCTGGCTTCAAATGCCAACTTTACCCCTTAGAAGCTGTGTGATTCTGAACAGCTTACATAACATCTCTGATTGGGACTGAAGGACAAGATGAGCAGAATGCTTTCTTCACAGGAAGTTGAATGAAAGGAGAGCTGGTTTAAATGCCTTCTGTGCAAATATAACAAACTCCACCTCACAGGGGACTTAGGGTTTCCAAAACTGTGAATCTTTACAGAACCAGGCAGCCTCATCTTTCTTCTGCAAAGTGGATGGTGAGTTTGAACCGCTGAGCTCTCAGTTCCCAGTCCAATGCTTCAACCAGTGTGCCACCAAGGATCCTTTGTACAAATATAGCAATGTTGCTGCTGCTGGGTGCTCTGTGCTGTGGAGTCAGATTCAACTCATAATGGCTTTGTAGTGGGTTCCCGGAGCTTTACATCTTTGGTGGTGGTAGCGGGCTGTGGAGTCACTTCCGACTCATAACCACCTTATATAGGATTTCTGAGGCTTTAAATCTTTATGGGAACAGAAAGCCTCATCTTTCTCCTGAGGAGCAGCTTGAGGATTCAAACTGCTGACCTTGCAGTTTGCAGTCCAACACGTAACCTACTATGCTTTCAGGGATCCTTGTATACTGTACAACTTTGTTGTTGAGTGCCACCAGAGAGTTGGTTCCAACTCACAGCAACCTTATACATGACAGAATACGACACTGTACAGTCCTGCGCCACCTCAAAATTGTTGCTACATTTGAGCGCATTGCTGCTGCCACAGTGTCAAACCATCTTGTTGGGGGGTCTTCCTCTTTTTTGCTGACTCTCTACTTTACCAACCCAGAAGTCCTTCTCCAGGGACTAGTCCCTCCTGATAACATGTCTATTCTGACTTCTAAGGAGCACTCTGGCTGTACTTCTTCCAACACAGATTTGTTGGTTCTTCTGGCAGTCCATGGTGCTTTCAATATTCTTCTCCAATATTGTATGTTGTTGTTGTTGTGTGTCGTTGAGTCATTTCTGACCTATAGAGACCCCTGTATATGGTTTCCCAGGAGCAGCTGGTGAGCTTGAACTGCCAACCTTGCAGTTCAAATGGCTGTGCAGTCTGGTACATTAACCCACAGCGCCACACCAGGACTCCAATATCGTATGTTTTTGTTGTGAAGTGCTGTCGAGTCGGTTCCGACCCATAGCGCCCTTGTATAGGGTTTCCAACAAGCAGCTGGTGAGCTTGAACCACCAACCTTGCAGTTTCAAATGTTTTTGCAGTCTGGCGCATGAAGCCACAGTGCCACAGGGACGTAATAAAATACTGAATCAAAATGTGATTGAAACAAAGTTAAAAACTACAGAGATCTTAAACCAGTTGAAAGCCAATTGTCCATGGTGGTCTCCTGTGTGTTATAGTAGAACTGTACTCCATGAAATTTTCATAAGCAAACCTCCAGGCATTTCTTCCAAGGTGCCGCTGAGAGCACTCAAATGTCTTGTCTTAGCAGCTGAGCACCACCCAGAGACTCCATAGATAGTTTAGGGGGCAATAAAGAAAGTTGAAATGGAGCAAGATGGGTGTTGACCAGGCACTGAGGACCCAGCGCCACTGTGTCTTCCAGGTATGGGGGCAGGACATTGGCAGATTGCAGGGAGCAAGGTCCAAGGCCCCTTTGGAGCCGACCTGTCCCCTTCCTGGAGGATCCTGCGGCTTTCCTTGAAGGCAGGGCCCAGCCCCGATATCGAGAGGCTCAGAGTCCTTGCCAGACGCCTGCCTGTGTGGGATTCATGGTCCTTATCGGGCCTCTCCCAGCCGTAGGGACTCAGCCCCCAGACTTTGGACACTGGTTGCACTTGGACGTGGCAACTCCTCCTTCCCAGGAGGGCCCGGGGACATTTCTCAACATCCATTCCCAATAAAAAAAGGTTTAAAGTCGATTGCAGGGTTTCATAAACAAACCTGATGGCAAAGAGTAAGAGGACGTGGCTCCAGGAAACCAGCCGCTGCTTCCGGCTCTATGCAGCAGGGCCTCAGGCTCCTCCCCCCACCCCCACCCCGTCACGTGACTCCTCCACGATGTGTCATGAGTGTCCTTGTCCTTTGCAGAAAGGCCTGGGAGAGTAGGGTCAAGCCAGCTGATACTTCGATGTAATTGTGGATAGGTACCGTAGAGTTGGTTCCTATCCAGAATGATGTTCCTGCCACACAGAATGAACCACTGTCCAGCCGTGCATCGTCCTCACAGCTCTTCCTATATGTGGGTCCACTGTTGCAGTCATGATGTCAGTCCGTCTTGTTGGGGGCCTTCCTCTTTTGTACTGAACCTCTAGTTTTCCAAGCATGGTGCCCTTCGCCAGGGGTGCCCCCTGATTTTGGAGTAGGAGCCACTCAGCAACAGCGTGACAGCCTGTTAACCAGTAACATCTTCAAAGAGAAGATTTCCCAGCAAAGCCACCTTCACAGGTTCTGGGGGATTGAAATTTCAACATACATTTTTTGGGGAAGAATTTTAGGGAAACATGGCAAAACCAAAAACCAAATTCACTGTGTTTGAGTCGATTGTGAGTCCTAGGGACCCTATAGAACTGCCCCACAGGGTTTCCAAGACTTGTCAGTCTTTAGGAAAGCTGACTGCCTCATCTACAAACCACTGACCTTGCAGTTAGCAGCGGAGAGCGTCTACACTGTGCATCCGGGGCTCCTTTCTTGGCACATGGCGTGTATTCTGTACAGGGTACTAGTCAGATTTGAAGTCCCTGGGTGGGACTCCAAACCGCAAGGCTGAGGGGTGTGTATCTGATCATAGGTACCTCAGACGAAAGGCCTGGGAATCTATTTCTATAAACCCAACCATGGACAGTGAACCGTATGGAGCACAGTTCTACTCTGACATGCGTGAGGCTTGCTGGGAGTTGGAGTCAACTCGATGGCGATGGGTGTAATTTCTTTCAATCACCAACTTGTTTGGCTAGAGTTTTTTCCTGATTCATCTCTGTGTCCACCACAAAGTTCTATAGTCCCCAACTTTCCTTCGGTTTTCCTGCGTAGCCACAGGGACGCGCAGGATCTCTCCTCACGGTAGTCACTTAGAAGCAGGTTAATGCCGCTTTGTTCTGTAAAGAGCACAGAACACATGTCTTATTCCTCCTTTATCTGCCTGTCAGAATCAGCGGTGTAAATAATGAAGCCATGTGATATTTGAATATTTCTACCACTCATTTTTTTTCATTCTAATTAAAGCCAGAATGTGCCTTTAAAAAAAGCAGGATGAATACTAACAAACCTACCTGTCTTAATATAGCACTATGATGGTGGAAGGAGCTCTGGTAGCGTAGTGGTTACGAATCGGGCTGCGAACCTTAAGGTCAGCGGTTCGAAACTACCAGCTGCTCCGCGGGAGAAAGATGAGGCTTTCTACTCCCGTAAAGATTTACACCCTCGGAAACCCTATACAGGGTCGCTATGGGTCGGAACCGACTCGATGGCACATAACAACAACAACAAATGATGGTGGTGGTGGTGTGCCATGCAATCAGTTCTGACTCATAGCGACCCTGCATGGGGTTTCTGAGGCTGTGATCTGTCCAGGGGAGTCCTAGTGTGGCACTGGAGGATAAGCAAGGTCGGCTTGAATCACAAGGTCAGTGGTTCAAACCCACCGAATGCTCCTCAGAAACTCTATATAGGTCCCTAACAGTCAGAACTGACGGCACTTAACAACAACAACAACAACAGTCTTTACAGGAGCAGACTTTCTCTTCTTTCTCCTGCAGCGTGACAAGTAGATTCAAACTGCTGACCTTGCAGTTAGCAACCCACTACACACACACAGGAAACCCTGTACAGGGTCGCTATGAGTCGGAACCGACTCCACGGCACATAACAACAACAACAACACTACCAGGGCTCCTTAATATAGAATTGCTATTGTTGTCAGGTGTCATCGCGTTGGCACAGACTCATAGCAACCCTGTGCACAGCAGAACCAGACACTGCCACGTCCTGGGTCACTCTCACAATTGTTGCTACATTTGCGTCCTCTGCTCTTGTCATTGTACCAGTCCGTCTCACCGAGGGTCTTCCTCTTTTTTCCGACCCTTCGTACCACCTTAAGATAGGACCATAATTTCTGCTTAGGTTTTTAGTTAAAGTATTATATGATCTTTTGCATACTGTGTAAAACCTATTGGCTCTCATCTCAGGATCGGGGGCCTCCCTGTGAAATTGGTGAGGCTACACCCTGCCGCTGTTTCCTTTCTTCCTAAGGGCCCCCGGATTATCTGATGCTCTTGATATGTGGGGAAGGACAGAGACAAGAGACATTCCTCTGGGGCCAGACTGGCCTCAAGTGTATTCACCTCCTGACCTCAGGGCCCTGCTGTTAGAAGGAGGGGCTGCCAAAAGAGCCCAGGAGATCAGTGCGAGCTGAGAAACACTAGGGTACACTTCAGCCAGGTTGGGAGTAACTCTACCAAATCCCTATGGTGTCCAGGCAACTCGGACTCATAGTGACCCATGTGTGTCAGAGGACAGCCCTGTAGGGTTCTCCTGATTTGCAACTTAATTAAAGCGGATTGCCAAGCCTTTCTTCTGCTGCATCCCCAGTGTTTAAGTTACGGGTTGTGTACAAGTCATCTATGCCACTCAGGGATCTTGAAGCCTACCTAATCAAGGTAAAGACCGGACTGCTTTCCAAGGAGGAAGATACAGCAGTCCCCTGTTGGTGCTGTAAAATTCAGTACAAACTTCTTATTGTTGTTAAGTGCTGTTGAGTCGGTTCTGACCCATAGAGATCTTGTGTAGGGTTTCCGAGGAGCAGCTGGCTAGCTTGAACCACCAACCTTGCAGTTCATAACGACTTTGCAGTCTAGTGCATTAACCCACAGTACCACACTAGGACTCCCGTAAAAACTTAGTGACTTAGAAAAACTCAATGCCATCCCCTTATAGTTCTGGTGATGAGAAGTCTGGCTTGAGTCTTGCCGAGGTAAAGTAAAGGTATCCATAGAGTTGTGGTCCTTCTGGAGGACTCCAGGGGAGAATCAGTTTCCTTGTGTTTTCAGGATTCTAGAGGCCTCCTGCATCCCTTGGTTCTTGGCCTCTCCGTCCATCTCCCCAGCACATCACTTCAGAGCTCCTCTCTGGCTCTGAGCCTCTTGCTTCTGTCTTCTAAGGAAGGATGTGTGTGAGCACACTCAGCTCCCATCTCAATGGGTGGAATAATAATACCTCCTTCATAACTTTCCTCTGGGGGTGACAGAATTCAGCTGTGAACTTTGGACATGTCATCAAGAGAAAGCAGTCCTTAAAAAGAGACTGAGAAAAACAGGCACAGGAAAGACAGAGGCAGAGATGGAAATGATACAGCTAAAAGCCAAGAAATGCCTCAAATTGCCAGGGGTTACCAGAAGCTACAAGAATCCCGGAGAGATTCTCCCTACAGCCTTCAGAGAAAGTACGTCACTGCTGACACCTTGATTTCCCACCTCTGGCCTCCAGAACTGAGAGCCAATAAATGTTGGCGTTTTAAGTTCCCCAGTTAGTGACCCTTCATTATGGCTGCCCCAGGAAAGCCATCCGCTCACTGAATCTGCAACTTACCCCTATGAGTGAGGCGTTTTAGTTCCGCTTTACAGATAATTAAGCTGGCTTTGGAGAAGTTAAGTGACTTGCACAGTGGCAGAACCATGAAGTGGTAGATTTTTGCACAGGGTCAGGCCGGCCCCAGAGCGCCCATGTTCTCAGCCACGGTGGATAGAGGCTGGGCTGTGCCCGTCTATAATAGCTGGTGGTTATGGAGCACTTACGATGTGTATTAAATGCTTTATGCCTTCAGTTGCTAAACTTTGCTGCCCATTAGGACTTCCTAGGGAGATTTTTAGAACCCAATGGCCAGTCCACACTCCGGGCCTTTGAAATCAGAATATTGGGAGTGGGTAGGCAAATATTGATCTGTTTAAAGGTCCTCAGGCTTTGCTGTGTGCAGCCAAGTTGGGAACCTCAGCTTGCTATACATTCTCCCATTGGAGCTCCCTGTGAAGTAAATATGATTGTTGATCCATTTCAGAGGTGAGAAATGTGAGTTTCCAAGAGTTCATGTGACACTAACTGAGTTGGGAATTGAACCAGAGCCTTCTAGCACCCGCATCCTTAACCACTCCACCAAATGACCTCCCTGGTGGGATATTGTTAGTGGGTCCAAAGAAGCTTTTTCTGGGACAGTGCATTGTGCCTTGGGGACAGATAAAAACGGAATCAAGTTTTTCCCCATCTTGTGGTTTCCACATCTTTGAACAACTGTAGAAGTGAAACTTCTTGTACTGTAAACATCCCTGTTTTTTCCCTGGAGTTTTATAGCCCTGGACTTCTGGTATGGTGCTATAGGATAAGCACTGGACAGTGAATCACAAGTTCAAGGTTCAAACCCATCCACTGCTGCTCAGAAACCCTATACAGGGTGGCTATGAACTGAAACCAACTAGATAGCATTTGTTGTTGTTGTGAAGTGCCGTTGAGTCAGTTCCAACCTATAGCAACCCTGTATAGGGTTTCCAAGGAGCAGTTAGTAAGCTTGAACTGACAACCTTGCAGTTTAAATGGCTTTGCAGTCTGACGCATTAACCCACAGTGCCACACTAAGACTCCATTAGGATTCACTTAAACCTCAACACTTTCTTTAAAAGTTGCAGCAACTCACGGAGCCTGGTCCTTGTGACCAATGGGCCCAGGAGGGTTTCTGGTCCAAGACCCTAGTCCTACAGCGCCCTGCTGGCCCCAGGTCCAGTCTGAGGACAAATGCCCCTCCTGGAGCGACCCACATTTTCAGAGAGGGGCGAGGATCCCTATGCACAGGGATTGTAATTATTCCCTCTTCTAATTTGCCAGGTGGCATAGTGGGTTACATGTTGGTCTGCTAACCACAAGGTCAACAGTTTGAATCTACAAGCGCCACCTCAGGAAAAAGAGGAGGCTTTCTGTTCTCCTAGAGCTTTACAGCCGAGGAAACCGTGTAAGTGTTGCTATGAGTCAGAACTGACTTGACGACACTTAATAAGTAGGGAGCAAAGGGAGCCCTGGTTGCACTGGAATGTAAGCACTGGACTACTAACTGCAAGGTAGACAGTTCAAACCAATGGGAGAAAGAAGCCTTTCTGCTCCCATTAACATTTGCAGCCTTAGAGCCCCTGTACAGAGCTGTTCTCAGTCAGAGTCCACTTGCAGGCTGTGGGTGTGGTTTGGATTTGGAGGAAGTAGGGAGTCAAGTTGAGGGCCAGTGAAAAAGAGGATGACGCTAAAGGAGGTGGATTAGCTGAGTGGCAGAGCCGTGGACCCAAATATAACAAATGTGAGGGGGATTCTGGACCAGGCAGTGTTTCCTTCTGTAGGACATAGGGTCAGAACTAACTCAATGGTACCTAACAAGTAGGGATTAAGGAGCCATGGTGGACCCATGGATTAAGCATTGGACTGCTCACTGAAAGACTGTCAGTTCAAATCCACCAGTTGCCACACGGGAGAAGGATGACACAGTCTGCTTCCGTAAAGATTTACAGCCTGCGGATTGGTTCTACTCACTGTGAGTTGGAATTGATTAGACAGCAGTGGCTTTGGTGTCTACACAGTGAATGTGTTACCTGCTAATCTGAAGGTGGCAGGTTCAAGTCCACTCAGAGGTGTCTCAGAGCAAAGGGTTGGTGATCTACTTCCAAATACTAGTCATTGAAGAGCCTCTGGAGCACAGTTCTGCTGTGACACACATGGTGTCACCATTGTTGTCGTCAAGTCGGTTTCAACTCATAGCGACCCTGTAGAGGGTTGTCAAGGAGCAGCTAGTGGGTTTGAATTGCGGACCTTGTGGTTCACAGTTCAGTCCCAGTCCTATACCACCACACTAGAAATCCAACAATAGTGTCATGTAGTTGTTGTTAAGTACCATCAAGTCAGTTCTGACACACAGTAACCTTGTATAGGTTTTCAGGGAGCAGCTGGTGGATTTGAACAGCCAACCATGTGGTTAGCAGTAGAGCGGTGAACCTCTAGTACCACACCAGAAATCCATGAAGTCGCCATGAGCCAGATTTTCTTTTCTTTTTTTGTAAGTATGGATGTGGTTACTATTTCTAAGACTCCCAAACTTTGAACAACAGCCTCCCACTGGATGGTTAAGGCGTTTGGTTCCAGGTCTGAGAACGCATATTTTTAGCTTTGTGTGGCATCCGACTCTTTCTTAGCTACTCAAGTCAGCCATGGCAGCACCAAGGCATCCACAGAAGCCCTTTATTAATGACTGAGCGTGGCTGTGTTCCAATCAAACTTTATTTACAAAGACAGGCAAAGGGCCATATTTGGCTCTTGGGCCCTAGTTGCCAACAAACTAGCCTAAAGTAATTCCTGGCACATTGTAAACATTCAATATATATCAGTTGGAGGAATGAATACGTTCGATCGGCATTTAATGAACTGCTAGATATCAGACTCTGTGCTGTGCACTGAAATTCAGAGACGGGTGTGCGCCTGCGTCTTTGGGAGACAGACCCGTACGGTAAGCAGATGATCAACGCGGCGAGTCTGAGACAGGGGAAAATGCATGAGTAGACTCAAGGGAGCCCAGGGGAGGGAGGAACCCATTTGGCCTGTGGGAAAAGGAGGAAGTCGGGGAGAGTCTCCCAGCAGAGAAGATTTTAAAGTGGAGTCTGGAAGGTAGGTTTCAAACTGCCAGGAATAGAGATCCAATCAAGTTGCTGTAAGAACGGAAGAAAGTCGTCTTCTCTCCCTGGCCCGTCAGGTCCACGACTGCTCTCAGCTGGCTCCGCACCCATGTCTGTGCTGTCTACTGCTTTCTGGATGCTAACCTCATTCTGTTTGCTTTATGGAGAGCTTCAGGGGAAGTTGTGCAGAAAGCAGGGTGGTAACGAAGGGGCTTTAGAATAAGCACTTGATCTGTGGACAGAAAGAAGCCCCATAAAACCGCTGCCGAGTGCAGTGTGAAAGAAAAATTAGGGAGCACATACAAGGGCCTTAGGACAGTACTTTGCACATATGTTGTTGTTTAGTGCTGTGGGGTCGGTTTCGACTCATAGCGACCCTGTATAGGGTCTCCAAGGAGCAGCCAGTGAGCTTGAACCACCAACCGTGTGGTTCAAACTAACACTGCAGTCTAGCGCATTAACCCGCAGCTCCACACAACAGTGGGTTTTATCGGGGGGCTGCTCTTGTCTTCATTCTTAGCCCTTTCGTTGCTGTAGTTCTTGCTGCTTCTCCAATTTGTTCAGGGTCCATCCAGCCCCCTACACACACCCCTGCCTACTGTAGAGGAATCCCTAGGTGGTGCAAACTGTTTACACACTTGGTGCTAACCAGAAGGTTGGCAGTTTAAGTCCACACAGAGGCACCTAGGAAGAGCAACCTGTTGACCTGTTGCCGAAAGATCACAAATATTGAAACCCCTCCGGAACACAGTTCTGTTCTGATATACATGGGGTTGTCGTGAGTTGGAATCTCCTTAACAACAACTGGTTTTTGTGTTTTGGTCTCCTTTACATCCTGCCAATCACTGGCTCAAGATTTTAATGTTCTGGTTCAAATGGCCAAAGAAGGAGGTCATAGGTCACCTCATTTAGGATTATGAATGTGACTGACTTTATATTTCTACTGGAGAACACTGATCTAATATTTATATGTATATTCATATTTATTATTGCTGTTGTTATGTGTTGTCAAGTTGGTTCCGACTCATAGCGACCCTGTATAGGGTTTCCAAGGAGCAGCTGGTGAGCTTGAACTGCCAACTTTGCAAATCAAACTGACCTTGTGGTCCAGTGCTTATCCTACTACACCACACTGGGACTTCTTATTTTTATATAAACACACATAATGATACACATAGGAGGTAGGGTATATGCCGAGTCTTTCGGACTCACAGCGACCCTGTAAAGGATTTCCAAGGAGTGAGTGGCTGGTGGATTTGAACCACCAACATTCAGTTCAAACTGACCTTATGGTCTCCTGCTGATCCTACAGTGCCATACAAGGACACAATGGAGGGGACAAAATCGCCAACCCTATCAACCACCCTGCCACTGAAGAGCCCCGACCAGCTCTGGGTGTTTGCCACCCATACAAATTAGCTTTGGCCCATTGGACCAACCCTACAGGCCAGTAGCTAGCCCTTACCCCCAAAAAATCATTTTGGAGTCCAGCCTGAAGATACAACTCAAGGATTATAGAAGCCTTTGTGTGTCCCCATCTGCAAACCTAGGCTGCCAACACATATTGGGATTCGAATGAGAAATAACAGAATCAAAATAATGTAAAGGAAATAAGTGATGAAGAGGGTAATCAACATCTTTCTGAATAGATTTCCTGCCAGGGAGCCAGGAGCACAGGGAATGTGATACCCCCGGGGCCAAGGCAGACAGCGGTCCTGGAGAAAAACATCATTTCTTGGAAGAGTCTTTTAAGAGGGAGACAGGAGCTGCCAAGGCAGGGGACTGAGTCCTTCAGTATTGGGGTGTCTTTGTTGACTCAGCCGCAGGGGAAGCAGAGGACATCCCCCCCTCCCTGCTCCCCCTCAACTCCACCAGCTGCGGGCACAGGCTGTGTGGGGATGGTTTTCCATGGAGTACCACTTGAGTTCAGCAGCTGGAGACAGCTGCATAAACATTTCCGGCTCCCCAGGTGTGCCCCATGTAGCCTGGGAGATGAAGGAGTCAGATAGAGTGGAGGGGGACCTTGAGTTTGACTGTGCTATCTACTTCCTGTGGCGATGTAGGCTCCTCCAAGTCTTTCTGTATTCCTGACACGTTTGAACCCCACCTCACTTCTAAATCCTCATGTGTAAACGCTAAGGCACCATTTTTGGCTGGCAGGGAGACCTCCACAAGGCCATAAACAAAAGGTACAGCTGTGGGAGGGTCCTTCTCCTCGGGCCCACTCCCTCTTTCTCCTCTTTCCTCCACCAACCTGAGGCCCTGGAGACCACACTGACTCAAGAGGGCCCCATGTGTGTGAGAGCAGAACTGTGCTCCCTAGGCTTTGCAATGGCTGGTCTTTCAGAAGACAGCCAGGAATTTCTTCCAAGACATCTCTTAGGAGACTTGCACCTCTAGCCTGTCGGTGAGCAGTCGAGTGTGTTCACCATTGACTTTTACCAGCAAGTTTGTTATATGGATGTGAAGTTTACCTCCATTTTTAAAAGAACAGCAAAGTGTTGGCTCAATCCTGGACTGGGGGACCCATTTGGTATTCCCCCACTGAGAGTACCTAGTGCCCATTGAACCTAAGGCCTGAGGAAGTAAGAGTCTCTGTTTCCCCTCTACTGGAGGCAGATGCCCTCCCATCTCCAGTGAAAGTATCCCCCTCCCAGGATCCTGTGTCTGATGAGGTGCCCTGATTTCACTCTCTGCTCTACTTTCCTTCTCGTTCTAACCACAGGTGTTTGTTTCAATCTGGTATTAAGAAGGCCCCTAGTTTAGACACCATTTCCTTTGCCAATGCTTTATTATCATCTGAACAACTACCGCGAATACAACGCCCTGACTTTCATAAACATGACAAGGGGCACCCTCCTCATGGGGTGCACTGCGGCCCTGCACTGCCTCGTTCCCTTCCATGTGTTTCTGACCCCACCGTCCCTACCTTTGTGCTGAGATCCCAGGGTCAGCATAGGAATAAAACGATGGTGTCTACTGGGCTCTCCTGTGAGTGCTCTCTGCACGGCACATTTGACTTTCCAACCACCTTCCGGAGGCATTTGGTTATTAACCCATTGTACAGATGAAGAAACTGAGGTGCGTAGGGGGGCGAGCAATTTGCTCAAGATCCACAGCACTGGGTTTCTGAGTCAGGGATTAGACCCATGTTGCCTGTTTTTGAGCTGGGTGCTAAAACTCATACTGTACTGAAGAAGTGTCTTGTCATGCCCTTACTGTTCAGTGCAGTTGAGTCCATTCCAACTCCACAAAACAGAACAAAACACTGCCCAGTCTTGCGTCATCCTCAGAACCAATCCTGTGTCTGAGCTCATTGATGCTGTGGTGCGTCAGTCCATCTCACTGAAGGCTTTCCTCTTTTTCATGGACCCTCTACGTTGCCAAGCACGATGCCCTTCTTGAGGGACTGGCACCTCTTGCTAACATGTCCAAAGTCTGTGAGATAAAGTCTTGCTACCCTTGTTTCCAGGGAGCATTCTGGTTGCACTTCTTTGATAGATTAGTTTGTTCTTCAGGCATTCCGGGGTATAGTCAACACTCTTTGCCAACAGCGTAAGTCAGAGGCATTAATTTTTCTCCAGTTTTTCATAGTCATTGTCCAGCTTTTGTATGCATTTGAGGCAAGTGAAAACGCCTTGGGTCAGGTGCAGCTTAGACCTCAAACTGGTATGTTTGTATCATGAATTCCCTTAATTAGCTCATAGGTGAGGAGAGATGTGAATAGGTGAACCAAGTGGTCCAATAGTTACAGCCTTGAGACGGTGCCGGTAGTCCAGAGATGCCCAGCCCCTAAGCATCACAGACTGAGCAGGTGACCCGAGAAACCCAGCGCAGGTGCCCTTATGTTGAAAAAGCCACCCCATAGGCACACATTCAACCTGGAACAGCCCCATGACCCCGTTACCAGATTATCACACAGAACAAACACAATTCATTTCTCCACCTTTATCTTACCGTCAGGAATTCACAAGCCATTTCTAAGTTTTGTGGTGGCGAGAGTTCCAAACTCTGAAATTCAGAGTGGTCGAAGCCCATTCCGCGACTGAATGCATGCTCCAGGCCGGGTTTTTCATCATGGGTTTTCTGGAGCCGCCAGCTCTGTGATGTGTAATTGTTAGCATTTGTAAAATGATAACTCACACATTTTTAAAAGCTTAAAGCTTGCTCTGTGCAGATAAAAACTGTGACAAATTATGTTCTGAAAAATCATAAAAGTAGAGAGAGACATGTTAATAACCAAAGGTGGCATTTCATTCAGAGGTCAGTAAGAGCTATTAGAGTGGTCACAAATTCTGAGCTCGGGCAGTTCTGATGTGACTGTATCACTTATCTCTTCCAGCCCATGCCTAAGTATATATAAATATATATATATATTCCACCCACAGTAAGATGGGGGTTCAAGAGTAACTGGGGGCGAAAAGCCTATTGCCCCCCAAACCCAGCTTACAAGGAGAGGTGTTTCATACTTTAGCCCAGACAGTGTTACCCCATCTTTTGGGGATACGTTCACACACACAGGCATGCTCAGACAACACTCATGTGTACACACACGCCGTTGGAAATGAGCCATGTGAAGATGAAGATTTTTCCAGAAAAAAAGCAGAAAAGCTAGTTCAAGTTTTGATGTCACCACACACAAGAGATGAGTGTGTGAAAGCCTTCCTACTTTCCCCAAACTTAAAATAAATGTGTAATATATATATGTTGTTGTTAT
>NW_006408555.1:10425216-10456372 GCF_000296735.1 Chrysochloris asiatica
AGTGGTTACAAATTGGGCTGCTAATCTCATGGTTAACAGTTCAAAACTATCAGCTGTTCCGCGGGAAAAAGATGAGGGTTCCTGCAGGGTCACTATGAGTCAGAACCGACTCCATGGTACTTAAAAAAACAACATGTATATATATATTTTTTTCAAAGATTATTTTCCTTTAGCCAAAATAGAGGCAAATCTGAAAGACGCAGAATTGGCAGCCCTTGGGAGATGTCACAGTATCTGTATCTCCACTACTGAAGATGCTGGCCAATGGCTGCTTTGAAACTAGGAGTTTGCCAAGTGAGTGGAGTCTCTTCAAATATCTGCAAACAGCCCTCTAGCCCCAGCTCCACACATACACATAAAACCAGGCTAGAGTCCCAGTCTTATGTGAGATCCGTTTTCTGTGAAGAATTTTTGTGTATGAAGCAGCTTCCTCGTCTGAGCTCTTAGGACACATGTTGTAAGAATCTCTGTATTGTTGTTAAGTGCAGTCGAGTAGGTACCAACTCACAGTAACCCCGTATAGGGTTTCCAAGGAGCAACTGGTGAGCTTGAAGTGTCGGCCTTGCAGTTCAAAGCGGCCTTGCAGTCCAGCACATTAATCCATAGCATCACACCAGGATTCCCATCGCTTTATACGACACTCATAATAAGGGAAAGATACTAATACCATCTGGCTGCTAACCTCAAAGTCAGCAGTTCACAACAACAACAACAACAGAGGACCAAACAGAATCCTGCTGTGGCCCTGTAAGGTAAGCACTAATCGCTGAGCTACAAAGTTGGCAGTTCAAAACCTCCTGCTGCTCCTTGAGAACACAGTGTGGGGTCGCTATGAATCAGTCAATTCAATGGTACTTAACATCACAGAGGACCAAACACTGAGAAAGGGAACTGTAAGTCCAACTAGCTGAGGTTCGGCTCCACAGCTAATCTCATGGGTGTTGCTAAGCAAGTCACTTACCTTCTCTTGGCCTCGGTTTTCTCATCTGTGAAACAGGCCTAATTGTAACCTCCAGACTCACTGCTTGTTGTGATACTTGTGCTGAACACCACATAGAGACTTATATTCTTCCCACACCCTTCTTCAAGGTACTCTCAAATTCCAACATGTTTCTCTGTCCTGCGAGATCAGCAAATTTCAGTCATTTTTAAATCACTTTTTTCCCCCTCACTGTTTTATTGGCTATTGTTTCTTGGAAAGATACAAAGAAATCAAACTGTGAAATGCAGGTCTCTAGATAGAGAGCTGAGTTAAGCAGATAGCCCATTGTTTTGTGTGTGTGTGTTTTAAAAATGCATTGAATACACATTTAAGAAAGAAAATTTTTTTAAAAAAAGGAAGAAAATGGCAGAATGTGGCCACAGTGTGTTGAAACAAATTTCATGTGTATTATGGATGAGGTACAACAATAAGAAAACCATCTCAGGGCAGCTGGTTAGCTTCTTAAACATCTGAAAGTCTTTGTTTTACTGTAAAGCAGAAATCTTAACAGCCAAGAAATATGAACTTTCTGGAAAGGTTATAAAATGCATGCTATTTATCCATGGACCAGACCAGTACACATAACTTGGGCAAGTCTATGTAGCCACATTTTAATGCATTATAAATGAACATAATTATGCATTCATTTATTTCAGTTCTTCATAGCTCTTGTCTACCACTTAAGTACTGAGAAGGAAGAAGGAAGTAAAAACGTAAGAGTGGACCCTGCCGTTGACCACTGTGTCCGAAATGGATTTGTTAACCAAACTCAGCGGAAGTACTGAGACTAGAATCTCAGTTCACACAGGGTTCACCAGGTGTCTACACACTCAGGAGTGAATGCTCTGTGTTAGTTACTTACCAGCCGCTGGAATTGATTGGCTTACTGTTCATTAAGAAATTACCTCCATTTCTTCATGGGGATCATCACACAATGACAGCAGACCTAGTTCTTAATCAATTAAAAATATTTGGTTTGTTTAAGAGATCAGAGCTGTTTATCCATAGCAAGGCCAGGTGATCAGTCTCACATGTAATGAATATTGTTGAGAGATTGTTGCACCAGGTCATAAAGGCGAGAGGGTTCTGCCATTGTGTTGGCCTACTGGAATGGTTCATGGAGAATTTGTTGTCGTTGCTGTTAAGTGGCATCCAGTCCGTTCCTACTCACAGTGACCCTATATAGGGTTTCTGAGGAGAAACTGGATATATAGGGTTTCTGAGGAGCAACTGGTAAGTTTGAACCGCCGACCTTGTAGTTCAAACTGACCTTATGGTCCAGTGCTTTAAAAATGCATTGACTACACATTCAAGGAAGAAAATGGCAGAATGTGGCTATGGTGTGTTGAAGCAAATTTCAGGTGCATTGTGGATGAGGTACAACAGTGAGAAAACCATCTCAGGGCAGCCGGTTAGCGTCTTACATCTGAAAGTAAGAAGCACCACTCCAGGACTTGGATGTAGACATTAAGACTTTGCTTTGCTCCCTTTACCCTGTGTAACTACACTGGGCTCTTCAAAGTTCTGAGAACATACAGGTAATCAATAAGTAGCCATTATTTTTGTCTTATAGGAAAGCATGTGTAGACAGACACACACAAAAAATGTGGTGAGCTGGTCACTGCTGCCTTTCCAGCCATGGTACCATGGGTACCAACGAGATAGCAATGATGTCCAGTAGGGACTCCTGCTTTGACCTAGTGGTTTTTCTTTTTCTCCTTGAGTACTGAATGTTGAGATTTTAAGGATGGATTTCCATCTAGGTAGTAAAGTTATAAAGAGATATCTCAAAGAGAACTCTTCTTAACCTTTTGTGTATTTAAGGTACTCTCTGTCTCTTAGACATGCGTGTGGGAAAGGTTAAAAGGACAGACGTGTGGGGTGACCATTTCAGAGTAAATGCTGCCTACATCCATGGAGGGCACCATTGTGCCATGCTGCTGGCCAATGGAATGGTCAGTGAATTTGTTTTTTTTTAGTGGAAGACAAAAGAATGCAGTGGCTCTGTAGAATAAGTACTGGACTGTGAACCATAGTTGGGTCAAGCTTACCACCTGCTCTACAGAGAAAGAAGAGGTTTTCTACTCCCGCAAAGATTTGCAACCTCAGAAACCCTATACAGGGTGATTAGGAATTAGATGACTCCATAACACTTAGCAACAACTGCAATGGAAGATAATGCTGTTGTTGTTGTTGTTGTTGTTGTTGTTGTTGTTGTTGTTGTTGTTGTTAAATGCCCTGGAGCATGTTCCAACTCATAGTGACCCTGTGCCAACAAAACAAATCACTGTGTGGTCTTTCACCAGCCTCACAATTGTTGTTACGTTGGAACCCATTGCTGTTGGGACTATGTCAACTATCTCATTGGGGGTCTTCCTCTTTTTCACTGACCCTCCACTTTAACAAGCATGATGTCCTTCTCCAGGGACTGACCCTTTCCGATAACATGTCCCAAGTACAAGAGACTCACCATTCTGGCTTCTAAGGAACTTTCCGGTTATAGTTCATCCAAGACATAGTTGTTTGTTCCCCGTATACATGTGTTTGTTGTTTGGCTGAAAAATGAGTCACAGGAGTAAATTCCATTTCATACCTGAAGGGTCGCAAAGGGCCATCTTCTCAGTGGTTCTGCCAGTCTCTATCTGACCAGTTAGCCTGGTTTCTCATTTATTTCTTTTCAGATATTTGATTTTTAGTCTACCTTTTTTCTTCCATGCTATCCAGGACCTTCTAAAATGATGCCTTTTAGAGAAGTTGGTAGTGGTAGTTAAGAGCCATGGAGCTCTCCTGGTCTCAGGGTGGTAAAAACGGATGTTTGTATGGACCTTTAGATTCTTTTGAGCAGATTCTTCGTTCTGGGAAAACATGAATCTGAAATCTTGAGATAGAGTATTGAGGGATTTAATACCTAAACACATAATCAATTCTAAAACACTGTTAGCTTGTCAAGCAGTTAGTGTGAGCCACTGAGAAGTTTCTGCAGGCTCTGTGAACCTCAGTGTCCTCTTGTGTCCACTGAGTTTTATCATGTCACCAACGAGGTGGGATGCCTTGCTCAGGGACGTTTATCTGTAATAATGGACTCTACGATTGAAGCACTAGATCCTTTTGGTTCTAAACATGTTTAGTAGCTTGTCCCGTAGATTTTACCTTAAGTATTATCTTTTCGGGAGTCCTGGTGTGGCGCTGCGGGTTAATGCGCCAGACTGCAGAGCCATTTGAACTTCAAGGTCAGCGGTTCAAGCTCACCAGCTGCTCCTTAGAAACCATATACTGAGTTGCTATGGGTCGGAACTGACTTGACTGCCCTTAACAACAGCAATAACAAATCATCTTCTCATAGAGGTGTCTTTTTTGAATAGGCTTCTAAATTATTCTGTTTTCCATTAACCCTCAAAGCCAAACACTTTACCATTTGTGATTATATGTGTTTATACATTATGGAAGACCAGAGAGTTTTGGAGTTAACATCAGAAACATTGCACAGAAAGAAACCAAAAAATTGTTAAGAAGAAAAAAGGAAAAGAACCAAAATGGGTATCAGAAGAGACTCTGAAACTTGCTCTCCAGTGTTGTTGTTGTTGTTAAGTGCCGTGAAGTCGGTTCCGACTCATAGCGACCCTGTACAGGGTTTCCGATGCTATAAATCTTCATCGGAGCAGAAAGCCTCATCTTTCTCCCACAGAACAGCTGGTAGTTTCGAACTGCTGACCTTGTGGTTCGCGGCCCGATTCGTAACCACTATGCTACCAGAGTTCCTTAGCCATCACATTAGGAGTGAGTTAATTAAATGTTTGACCAAATATACCTGGCTAATTTTTAAGTTGATAATTTCGTATGGCCTGTGAATGAGGCTCCCTACTCCTGTATTAAATAACCCAACGGCTATCTAAAAACCCTGTGGAGAATGCAACATTTGGAGTATAATCTTATTTTGTAAAGATATACAGAGAGAGATCCATGTTTACATCTATCAAAAGGGAGAATGAGAACATTTCATTTCAGCCTAAACACTTCTTTTTTTAAAAAAAAAAGAGAGAGAGAGAGAGAACATAGAGTTTAAGATTTGGGGGAAAAAAGTAGTCAAATTGTATGCATAAAAATGAAATGAATTTTAAATCTTCACTTAGACAGAAACAAAATTCGTATTAGAATTGGCAGCCTGTTAATCACTCTTCTCGGGGTAATGCGACAACCAACACAGCTCTCTTTTATAAGTTAAATTGATTCATACATATTGGCAAGTTAGCTATTTCCCTCAAAGGGAGTTGAATTTATTTGGGCTGTATATTAATATCTTATTATCCTTCTTATGCACCAGTGACGTGATCATTATTTTATCTCAGTGTGTTTATTAGAGTGAATGCCTTTGGATGGTGATGCTGAACAAACCCCACCTTTACCCAGCCATCTTTTTAGGTAATCCCATGCATGCTTCCCCCTTTGAACTGTGACTGCTATGGTTTTCTGGAGAACTTGTGTTGCCTGTATCTCTAAAGGACATTCCCACCAATCCATAGCCAGGTCACGTGGTTTGAATATGGTCCCAGTGTGCGCTTCAAATATCGCTTCTACCCCAGTAGTTAAAGTGGGACTCCCCTTAATATGTTGGTTGCAGAGACGACTGCTGTTGATGAACAACTTGATCAATCCCCAACTACAAATGTGCTCATCAAGAGTCTTGTAAGTGGGTCATGTTTATGTGTTGGAAGTTGGGAGAGCAGACAATGAGCTCAGTCTAACCTTGAACAACTGTAAACTAGGAAGGTCTCGATGAGTTGGATTGGCCTTGTTAGTAAATAGTTAACAAGGTGATGAACTTGAAGCGGTTCTGGTTGTTGCTGCTGTACAAGTCTGTCTCAGAAACGTGTACAAGGTAATAATAAATATTTGACCCCAAGAACTCTGAGCAGTAAAGTAAGTCTTTACTAAAGTCATTTGAAGAGCCAGGGGAGAATTACTATGCATACCATACAACAAACTTCGTAAAAGCCCTCGTAACCACAGTACTTTTCAGCAAGCAAGATGATACAACCTTGGTTGCTGAAAGTGAAGAGTACTTAAAATACTTACTGATGAAGATCAAAGACCACAGCCTTTGGTATAGATTACATCTCAATGTAAAGAAAACAAAAATCCTCACCACTGGACCAATGAACAATACTCTAGTCAACGGAGAAAAGATTGAAGTTGTCAAGGACTTCATTCTTCTTGGATCAACTATCAACACTCACGGAAGCAGCAGTCAAGAAATCAAACGATGTATTGCATTAGGCAAATCTGCTGCACAAGACCTTTTGAAAGCGTTGAAGAGCAAAAATGTCAGCTTGAGGACTACGGTGCTCCTGACCCAAGCCATGATATTTTTAATAACCTCATATGCATGTGAAAGCTGGACAATGAATAAGGAAGACCATAGAAGAATTGATGCTTATGAGTTATGGTGTTGGAGGAGAATATTGAAAGTGCCATGGGCTGCCAAAAGAGCCAACAGGTCTGTGTTGGAAGAAGTGCAGCCAGAGTGCTCCTTGGAGGCCAGGAAGGGCAAACTTTGTCTCTCATACTTCAGACATATTGTCAGGAGAGACCAGTAGCTGGAGAAGGATATCATGTTTGGTAAGGTGGAGAATCAGAGACAAAGAGGAAGACCTCCAGTGAGATGGATTGGCCATGTGGCAGCATCAATTGGCACAAGTATGGCAACAAGTGTGAGGTTGGCCCAGGACCAGACAGTGTTTGGTTGTTATTGTGCATAGGGTCACTGTGAGTCGGGACCGACTCAATGGCACCTAACAACAACAACTTTTCCAAAGCCTTCACGTGTTGCCCCATTGCACATCTACAGCTGCTTCCATTGAGGTGGGAGAGGTTAATTCATGAAGACCTTCTTGGAAAAGGTTGTTTAAATAGACACAGATCTACTGATACTTCTCTTATCAAAGTCATATTTCTCCATCCTGAGGTGCATCTTGAAAAATAGTATCATTTGCCTTCCTAAGATCAAAACACGTTTGTACTCCTGGTATTTCTTAAGATACTAGATTTTCATAAGCTTCTTGTTTTCCAAACATCAATTTTTTCCAACATCAAAAATTTTCCTTGAATTGTGCCTGTCTGGAGCTTACCGATAGATCGTTTCTGAAATCAGGCTTCATTTTTCATTTTAACTAATTGACATTCTGGTGTTTCTCCTATCTTCCTTCTGTCCTTCACAACCACTCAGACTTCCAGCTGTGAATATTTTCATTATTTGTTGCTATTGTTAAGTGCTGTTGAGTTGAGTTGGTTCTGACTCATAGAGACCCGGTATAGGGTTTCCGAGGAGCGGCTGGTGGGTTTGAACCACCAACCTGGTCCAGAGCATAATCCTGCAGTGCCACACGGGGATTCCTTTTTCATTTTCATTTAATCAGGATGCTATTTGCCAAACAAGAGACCTGAGCTCACTCAAACACTCATCAAAAGTGATTATTTTGCTATTTTGTCTTTATCCCCACCACACTCTGGGGTTTCGTTTGCAGTTCAAGGATCCCTTCCAGTTGAAATATTTCTTCTTGGTGAAGACGTCTTAACACACATATGTATCGATGTACCAATGACTCAGCCGCTCCTGGTGCCTTTATCTTCTTTAACACGTTAACATACATTCTTCTTTTGTGGTTGTTGCTAGTGGCCCTTGAATTGGAACCAAACTCCTGGGAGCCCCTTGCACAAGTGAACAAAATGCTGCCCTGCCCAGCCCTTGCCAGCTGCAGTTACAGACTGGACCCTTGGAATTCATAGAGCTTTTGTTGGCTGGTTTTCAAAATTAGATCACCAGGCCTTTCTTCTTCATCTGCCTCAGTCTGGAAGGTCTGCTGAAACCTATTCCGCTTCCTAGCAATCAGCAATCCTCCAGTCAGGGAGGTGGTAACTGCGCAGGTGGTGCATTGACTCTGAGAATTCTATCACACGCCACCGATGCCGCCTACATTCTCTCTTAAGGTATTCCCCCCTCTTTCTTATAGATGAAGCAAATGAGATCTTGTACATGCTGAAGTTGTTGTCGTTGTTGTTAAGTGCCATGGAGTCAGTTCCAACCCAAAGCAATTCTGTATAGAGTTTCCGAGGAGTGGCTGGTGAGTTTGAACCACCAGCCTTGGGGATCAAACCAACCTTGAAAATAGAGGTTTTATAAATATGGACTGAGTGAATGAATGAACGAATGAATGAGTGGATCAATCCATCAAGAGTTAGCTAGTTCTATGTAGCATGCACCCTCTTCTCAACCTGCCAAATCCTATCCCATTAATATGACTTTGCACTAAGAATAGTCCCTTTCTCACTAGGTTTCATGCCACTATCTCACCAGTGAATGTGGCCAGTTCTTTCTCAACCTTCATCTTACTTCAAACAGCAATGTAAATACATGATTTTAATGAAATGAACATTTTCTTTAACTTCACTTCTTTCTGAAATAGTTTGTTTGGCACAGGTAAAAAGTAAGGTTGTGTGCACTGTGGAGACACTTATCTAGTGTTTGGGGCCAGAGAAATGAGTTCAGTGGATAATTCCATTTCAGTACAAAACAAAACCAAGCCTGCCACTTCCTCATCACTAACAAGGGTCTCCTCTCTATAAGCATTAATATGTGTGTAGAGTTGTGACTAAATTGAAATTCAAAGCAATATTAAAGTTCCTCAAGGGCACTGACCACTTTTCAGGTGTTTACTGGCCACCGGTGTCTAGTAGCCACATTCGTGGCCAGCTCAGACACAGGACTCTGGAATTAACACAGAAAGTTTCCTTGCTCAGATATGCCTTAAAATGCATGCATATTCTTTCCCCCTTAAATCAGTCAAAAGGGAGAGAGGAGGCAGGAGAAGAAAGCAAGTGTTAGTATTGTATGATGGTTGTTTTGAATTTCCCTCGTAGAATTGGACATTCACCTACCAGATAAAATTCCTACAGGAACTGGAAGAAAAATGATTGAGTCGTGCCTAAGAAAAAAAAAATAATAAAGCCGTCTGACATGTGGATATTCTAGACTGGAGACCTTGCTCGTGGCATTTTGGAACAAGATTCAGAATCTAGGAAAGTGTCACCAAAGTTGAAAGCGCCTCTGTAAGAAATGTCTCTGTTTGACCTACAGTGTGTAGAAGCGACAGGGTAGAGAGATGGGAACAGAAGCAGATGTCTAAGTGATAAATGGAACCCTGTCATAGCGCATTTGACATCTTCACAGGAAAAGGGGGTTGCGGAGCAGATGTGGGTTAAGTGAGGAAGTTCAGATCCTTCTCTTGGCTTCATTTGTTTTCCAAGGCAGAGGTGCAGTTCAGGAATCCTGAGTGCAATCACAGCATATGCACTCTGGCATTACAAGCCAATGAAGGAAGCAGTGTTTTCTAGGTCATCCTCTGCTTGTTTGAGCAGCAAGTGATGCAGGGCTTCCAAACAGTTGAGAAAGAAAGAGACCTAGAAGGAATCTCGCCAGAAGGTTGCCATTAGCAACCATGTATCAGTGATGGTGATGTAACTACTGAGGTAGAATTGGGGCCCCAGGCAGAAATGTGTTGTTAATTGCTATTTGCCACTGAGTTGACTCTGACTCATGGAGATCCCATGTGTGTCAGAATAGAATTGTGCTCCACAGAGTTTGCAAGCATATGACCAGGTTCTCTCTAGAGAACCTTTCCAAGGCTCTACCTGGGAACTCTCCATGGTCCAGCCACTCACACTCTGCCTCCTCTCACAGACCAGGAATGGTGGCCGCCTGACCTGGCTGAATCCAGAGTCTCTAGTTCTGCGGTCTGGTTTCTCCAGATCCACACCAAAGAAAAAGACAGCATTCCATCTTTTAGGGATCCTCATTAGCCAAACGGTCCCTTCTCTCCTGAGTTCCGTCCACCCCCTGCCCCCATTAGATTTTCCCAGGATAACTTCCAAATCGCAAACACACTTATCTGAGCTTCACATCAGCTTTAAAGATGAGCCGTATGGATCTGTTTTCCAGACTGACCGTCTGACTGTCTGACCTATGACTGCTCACTCTCACAGAAATGCATAATGTGACCCTTGTTAAAACCACAATTAGTCTAAACCCTTTACAGGAAATATCGGTTTGCTAAGACGAGAGATACCGTTAATAGGAAGTCACATGACTTGTGGGGAGAGCGTGCACATGCAGTTGAAGGAACAGGGTTTCTGCTTATCACTGATCTCTCGCTGCAGCTACTGACGGATGGATGCACAGGTCTGCAGGCCCGCAGGCCCTCTATGCTGCCTCAGGGGCCACAGCTGGGGTGGACCCTGCCTACACTTGAGGCAAAAGGTCTTTAGGGGTACGTCTCTGGTCCCAGTTATAGGAGAATTTTAGGGAGAAACAGATTCTTCCCATCACATCCCAACTGAAAGAAAAGATTGGAATGATAGCAAGTCATAAGTCTCAGCAATTACCTTTGGTTTTGAGACAAGGAGGTCACTGTTCATATAATAATGTAATTAGAAAATACACAAGCTTAAAGGCCTGGATGTGCCACGTATTAGCTTTGGAGTTTGGGGCAAGTAAGAGGATTCTCTTAACCTTAGTCTCCCCTTCTGTACAATGTGCTGATAATATATCCCATTATTTGGAATAAGATTCAGTCTGTATCACTGATAGTACTCATCATAAACAGATACCATTTGTTGTTTATTCTGTTGCAGGCACTAGTAAAGACAGTATATGCATGATGATGCAAACAATTATATACGTATATGAGGGGGATTTTAAAGTTTGTGTAATGATGAAATTGAAAGAGAATGGAATTTTTTCATGAACTTTTGGAAGCTCCCTTGTATTATATATGTGCGTATGCATATATGTGCATATTAAAAGATAATGGAATTTTTTCATGAACTTTTGTAAGCTCCCTTGTGTGTGTGTGTGTGTGTGTGTATATATATATATATATATATATATATACATTTATATTATATTTATATATATGCATTTACATATATGTGTATGCATATGTATATACACACATAACATAAATATATTATGTGTAGTATAAATATATTTGAATTCCTGCTATGGTACTGTAGGATCAGCACTAGACTGCAAACAATGATATCAGCAGTTCAAATGCACCAGCGCTCCTTGTAAACCCTATACAGGGTCGCTATGGATCGGAACTGACTTAACAGCACTGAGCAACAACATACATATATATATATATTGTTGTTGTTGTTAAGTGCTGTCGAGTTGTATCTGACTCATAGCAACCCTGTATAAGGTTTTCAAGGAGTGGCTGGTGGGTTTGAACTGCTGACCTTGTGGTTCACAGTCCAGTGCTTATCTTACATCACCACACGGGAATTCATATTATATATATATTATTGTTATTGTTAAGTGCCATTGAGTCAGTTACGACCCATAGCAACCCTGTACAGGGTTTCCGAGTATATATATATAAAATAAATAGATTCCATAATATTTTTGTTGTTAAGTGCTGGCAAGTAAGTTTTGAATCATAGCAACTCTGCACAGGATTTCCAAGGAGAAGCTGGTGCATTTGAACTGCCAACCTAACAATTCATACCCACCTAGTGGTCCCATGCTTATCCTGTAACGCCACATCAGGATTCCTATATTAATATTATATGTTATATATTCACTTCATGTATTTCATGTTATAAGTTGTTAGTGTTAAGTGAAATGGAGTACGTTCCAATTCACAGCAACACTGTATAGGGTTTCCAAGGAGTGCCTGGTGGATTTGAACCACCAAGCTTGTGGCTAGCAGACCAGTGCTTATCCTAGAATGCCTTACCAGGATTCCTTCATATTATGTAAGATATGCAGATCGGCAATCAATATAATGAGCGGGAACAGTCCTACTAGCTTGGTATCCATGAGAAAAATGGTTCAAAATGGAAAATTAACTCATTTCCATTACTTATCTGTAAAATCCACGGACCATAATATTGCCCTCCCATACTGGGTCAGCGTAATGGTTACAAGATGAATTGCTAACCCCAAGGTCAGTAGTTTGAAACTACCAGCCATTCTGCAGGAGAAAGATGAGGCTTTCTGCTCCCATAAAGAGTCACAGCCTTGGAAACCCTATGCAGGGTCGCCATGAGTCAGAACCAACTCCCTGGCACATAACCACCACCATACAGGATCACAGTGAGTCAGAACTCACTCGATACGGCTTAACAACAGCGTTGCTATCGGAAGAACTAAATGAGAGACTCCTTAGTGCAATTCCAGGTGCCTAGGAAGCATTCGATTTTTAGTATTAATGTTAAATATTGTTAAGTGCCGTTGAGTCGGTTCTGACTTGCAGTGACCCTGTATAGGGTTTCCAAGGAGAAGCTGGTGTGTTTGAACCACTGACCTTGTGGTTCGCAGTCCGGTGCTGATCGTACAGCGCCACCCCAGGATTCCAGTATTAAGTATTATTAGGTTATCCTTTCTGTGCATGCCCACACCCACTCCTGAGTGTTACCTTTATTGTCTTCCATACAGTAAAGTGAGGCTCTTAGAGAGACGAAGCAGCCACTGACACACTTAATATGCTGTGATTGACGTTTCCAGTGGAGCTGTATTGAGAAAGTTCAAGTTGCATTCAGCCAGGAGGGTGCTGGGATTTTTGAGAGCTGCCAGTCGTGACTAAACACAGTATTTAAGAGATAAGAAGAGATCATGTCTGTTTATGCAAAGGAACGCATGTCTAGAAAGCGTTGCACACTTAGAGATCTGAGCGCAAATTATCACCTGTGAAGGGAGTATGCACATTCATTGGATCTGGGCATCAGAACGGTGTGTTTTGCTTTTCCCACAGCTAATAAATATGTATATGTTGTATATATCTTTCCTTGCATTGTCCACTGATATGCATGTATATTAAATAGCATATATATAGTGCATATATATAATGCATATATATAGTGGATATATCCACTATATATAGTCCATATACTCAGGCAATATATGATCTACATATCAACAATCAATATAATTTGAAGATATAGTCTGGCTAGCCAACTAGCTATGAAAACAATGGAGAACTGCATCTCCATTTCCTCATCTATGGAGAGTTTGTTACCTGCTTTCTTACAGGTTCAAGCTGCATCTCACGGACCTCCACTCAGACGAGAATGCTCCTTGCCCCTCATAGGGCCTGGATGAGGCATCTGCTAGCCCTCGGGTTAAAGGTCTCAGCTAACCCAGTACTTTGCAGATTTGAGCAGCTGGTGTTTAGCTATAGGCATGCCTACCCAATGCTTACAAACCCAAGATACCCTCCTCCCCTTGCACCTTCCCAGCGCTCCCCAAAATACAGAGGAAGATGTGGGGAGGCCTGTCAGATCCTGGGTTTAGTCAATTTCAGTATTCAAAGTTCTCTGTTCCTTATATCCACGAAAAGTCATTTGCTTAGTAAAGAGATGCTAAAATGCAACAGGATTTAGCTTGAAAAATAAGAGAAGATGTAGCGTGACTTTATATATGATTATGAGACTTGAGCTTAATCTGTTGATATTTAAAAACTATGTTTGTTAGTTGTGTGTGAGTTTGTGTGTATTAACATATACACCAGACCAAGAGGCATACTATTTTACTCATACATCTTTCACCCTTGTCCAGACCTTAGAAAATACCTTTGCCAGCCAGTACCATGTTGGCAACTTGTGCATAGACGCAATGACAGAACATGACAGAGGCAAATGGACTTCCATTCATTATACTCTAGAAGAAGGCTGGTAGACACAGAACCAATATATGGATCTCCCATTTCAGCGACATGGCAGACATTACTAATGGATCAGGATACTCTGAACTGCTCTCATGAGGCACAGATCCCAAAGTCCTTCTTAACATAGTTTCCCAGGCAACTACAGCCAGCTGGTCATCCTGTGTACCTTCCCTGAGATAGGAGAAAGTACTCAAGCAACACTGAGGATTTACAGATGTGACCCAAGTATATGAGAATTGTTACCAACAGTTTAACTTTGTTATGATCTGAATTTGATATTTAAAAAGCTTTTCTTTCCCAGAAAGGAGAAAAAAAAAAAATTATGGGGCATGACCAGGGCAATTTTCCCAGAAAAGGTCCCACTTTATTCTTACTCTAATCCCAATTAAAACAAGTATTGGCAGTTTATTAAAAGTCCCTATAATGTACAGTCATTGACCCAGTCATTTTTCCCCCAGACTCTACATTGAAGAAATAAGGTTAACTCAGGGACTTAAGGAAAAGCTGCTCATTGTAGCAGTATTGATAATATCTGTTGGAGTCCTGGTGTGGCGCTGTAAGATAAGCGCCGGACTGCTAACAGCAAGGTCAGCAGTTCAAACCCACCAGCTGCTCCTCAGAAACCCTATACAGGGTTGTTAGAAGATGGAACCAACTCAATGGCACTTAACAACAACAACAGCAATATAAGAATAAACTAAATGTGCAACCGTAAGAAAAGAGATAATTAATTAATGCCTATTCACTTCATTTATTATTCTGCAGCAATTAAAATAATATGATGATAAGGCATGCCTTCCAAAAAAGCATAAAAGGACTTGAAAGACACAAACATAAAAATTTACAAAAGGCATTTCTATGTGGTCATATTATGGATAAATGTGTATCATTTCATTCTATTTATCATTATTTCTATTTTAATAGTGTATGATTCTTTTTAAAATAGTTCTTGGACTGTAACCTACAGTGCTCAGATCAGAAATGAACAACTCATGGGTTGTCACAGAGTGAGTGTACCCTGGATGGAGAAACAGAAGAGTTTGGTTTTACCTTTTTTTTATTTTATTTATGAATACAGAATCAACAGTTACACATTTCTTTCTATCTGGCTTCTTTTCCTTAACTTTGGGCTTTTGAAATTCACTCACATTGTTATAGTTAGTAATAGCAAGTTCATGTGCGTTGCTGTATAGGATTCTCTCTGGGGACTAAAGTCATGTGTGGTAGATAAGCTTTTCCAGTTTGTCCGGTTCCTGTTTTAGCGCTGCTGCAGACATTATTAACCATGGCTTTGTTGGGCACACACAAACCCCTTCTGTGGAGGGGTCTGCCTAAGAGCAGAACTGCTAGATTATAGGGTAATTACTTTTGTAATGGGAAAACATATATTTATCCTTTAAGAAAGAACAGTATTTAAAACTTCATGTGTCAAAAGATAGAAGCAGAGATGTTTCAAGAAATCCAGGTCAGACTGGCCGCTTGTAAAAAAAAAAAAAAGTTTTGTAAGAAATACAAAGGAAACTTACAAGAAGATGAAACCCACAAAACTAAACAAAAAGTCAAATCCTAGTGGTATGAAGGAATAAAATCATTCTGTACTTGTTTTGTGTTTATTGCCCACCACGCTCCCACCCCCCCCCACTCCCCCACCCCCGACCCTTTCCCACAATATTTAGAGTAGCGGTTGCTTTCCTATTCTCCTAGGCAATAGGGCAATAGGAACATTGTGAAGGAAATCTGCTTGCAAGTTTCCCAGGGTACAAGGCTAAACTCCAGTGCCGATTTGTTTTCAGTTCTAAAGGATTCATTTTCTCATCTCCCGCGTGGCATATGCTATACCCTGATTCTGTTGGTGTTTACATAATTGCTTTTGAATTCCTCTGCCATTCCCCCCTTCCTCCACTATTATTGTGTGCTTCCAGTATGTTCTGGGTTCCCTGGCTAGAAAATTTGAGAGATTGAAGGGAGCTTCATCACAATGGAACAGGGTGGAGAGCAATGGTGATTCTTTCATCTAGTGAAAGCTACAGCACGACTTTGAAGCCTCGGAGCTTTGATCCAACACCAATCATTTAAGGAATTATCAGGATTGGGTACCTAGGGCAGTGCCTGGCACATACTAGGTGTACAGTAAATGGCTGCTAATAATTGGCATCATCAACACTACCATCATCATCATCATACCTGCTGGGAAAGATCAAGACAATTTGGAATCTGTGCGCCCAGCCTTCCTCTCTTATTAAGAACGATGAGGCCTCTGTAGAAATTACCTGGAGTGTTGGGATGTGTCTGATGGAGAACTCAGGCTTTAGGGGTGTGGAGGGATTCTTTTCTTTTTGATAGGTTCTCATAAGCCAACAGAATCTCTAGGCTGCAGAGATTTCTCTAGTCAACTTGGGGCACTCAAGTTCTCCAGTTGACAGGTTGATTCTTCTGAAAATATTCATCTCCTTTTCACCTTAGATCAATGACACCTTTACCATTGATTTACACCATAAATACCCACCCAGAACCTATTCTAACACTGCCCAGTGTTAGTGATTGAGGCTTAGGCTATAATACATATTTCTGAGCCTAGAGGAGCTCAACCCCTAAGCACAGTGTGGGTCATGGATAAGCTAGTAAGCACCCACTTGTATGCAAATTGTATGCATATGTCATACTAGGAAATCAGCCCTTAGAGGGATGATTCCATTTCATGTTTATCTCCATGTCTTCCTCATTGCCTAATACAGGATCTAGCATGAGCTAGTGTTTCATGAATGAAGGAATCAATCAATCAATCAATGAGAGGTACACAGTCAGATTGACTGAGAAGACAGGAAGAAAGAAGGAAGGAAATTAACTACCTCTTTCTCAACTTCCCCCGTCTGTTTCCTTGTCCACGTGTATAACAGTGGTCATGCGTTTCCTTTCCTTCCTTCTACCTAGAATTCTGCCATTTCTTACACATTTGACTCCCTTGGGAGGTCATGAGCAGCCTTGCATCCACAGCATCTTCACAGTGTCCCGTAAGAGCCTCATCAATAAATGGGCCCTGAATGGATGCTTTGTAACTTAGAAATATCACCAGGTGTCACTGGAAAAGGATATGCTAGAAGAGGCTATTCTAAGAAGCAAGAGGACTGTTGCATCAGTTCCAAAGAGGAATAGACAGCAGTGAGGTAAGGCAGAGATGAGGACTGGAGAGGATTAAAAGGGCAAGAAGTAAAGAAGTTGAGAGTACCATTCAAGAGGGCTCCTGGAGAAGATGGCTGGAAAGGGTGAGAGAAGAAAGGAGCCTAGGATGCCACTGAGAGGCTGAGCTTGAGCAGCAGGGAGATGATGATACAGTTCATCTGCTGGTTTGGGGAATAGAGCAGACAACGAGATGACTGATGAACGCCCAGAGGACCAGATGGGACATGACGTCATTCACCAACAAGTCACCTTTAAGTCCCTGATCCCATTGCATCTTCTCTGTGTTGTATTTTTCCATAACTTGATTGTAGAAGGAGACTGAAGAGTTGATTGGTGGAGCCAATCCCTAAGGTTAACACAACATTACAAAGACTCCTCCAACTCTCAGAATCATGAGGATCAACTCAATTCACACTTATCCTATTGGGCCATTTTTTTGGATTTATTCTTCTGCTCAAAGTAGCGTGTGACCCCCTTCTCTGCTCAGTGTCATTGATGCTGTGGTGAGGGGAAATGGTTGCCACCTCTACCTTTACAGGGTTTACAGTCAAGAAGATAAGCTGTTGTTTACTTGGTATTAAGTTGACTCCAATTCATAGTGACCAGAATGGAGCATCTTGCTGGGCCATCGTCCTGAGTCCACTGTTGTGACTGCTGTGTCCTTCCATCTCATTTAGGGGTTCTCTCCTTTTCACTGACCCTCGACTTTGCCAAACACGATGTTCTTGTCCAATGACTGGACTTTCTTGATGACATATCCAAAATACGTGAGCATTCCCTAACTATTCAGATCCATGTAGATTGGTTGATGTGAAAATGACTAACGGGAGGTGATGGAGACCATATATCTGTCTGTGGATCCTTTCTGAGCACGTGTTGGAAGAAGCAACTCTCTAACAGGGATCTAGCTGAGAAAAAAGGTAAATAAGGAAGGAAGAGTGGTGAAAAGAAATGTTCTAGAAAGAGGCATGAGTGACGTCTTGCAGTATGAAGGGGCTAGGTGAGAGGCATGAGAAATGAGGAGAATATCTTTGAGGCTGGCCCTGAGAGGGGGCCTGATGTGGGAAGAGGCCAGTAGAGGGGTTTGGGGCTGAGCCAGACAGGCCTCTGTAGGTCACATCAGCCGGCTGGAGGGAGTGAATCATAGCTCCTGAGGTCACATGAAGTCTATCAGGGCTACTGTGTCACCTTGAGGGAGCCTGGTGTGACTTGCCCACCAGCCCGCAGCCTGCCTAGTTGAAGTAGGTTCCACGGTGCCCCAGTAGGTCACCCCAAACTAAGACATTGCCACTTATCTTCAAGTCCTATCTGTTTTTGTTGTTGTTAGGTGCCACCTAGTCAGTACCAACTCATAGCGACCCTATGCATAACAGAACGAAACACTGCCCAATCCTGGGTCAACCTCACTACTGTTACCACGCTTGAGTCATTGATGCTGCTACTTGGCCAATCCATTTCATTGGGGGTCTTCCTCTTTTTCTCTGACCCGCCACCTTACCAAACATGATACCACTCTCAAGCAACTGTCTGAAGTATGAGAGACAACGTTTGGCCATCCTGGCCTCCAAGGAACACTCTGGCTGCATTTCTTCTGAAACAGATCTTTTGGTTCTTTTGACCCATGCCTGGCACTTTCAATATTCTCCTTCAACACCATAACTCAAATCATCAATTCTTCTATGGTCTTCCTTATTCACTGTCCAGCTTCCACATGCTTATGAGGTTATTGAAAATACACCTTAGTCCTCAAGCTGACATCTTTGCTCTTCAACACTTTCAAAAGGTCTAGTGCAGCAGATTTGCCCAAAGCAATACATCGTGTGATTTCTTGACTGCTGCTTCCATGAGTGTTGATGGTTGATCCAAGAAGAATGAAGTCTTTGACAACTTCAATCTTTTCTCCATTGATAAAGATGTTGTTTATTGGTCCAGTGGTGAGGATTTTTTTTTATTGAGATGCAATCCAATGTACAATGTACAAGTCCTATCTAGTCTGATGTAATCTTTCTGAAGACTGGCAGCAGTTGCAAGAAAACTGCTTCAGATATCTATTAATATTTTAACATGCTTTTAAGAAAATTTGGCCTTTTGTCGAGCTAGTCTCTGAGCCGACATACATCACAGTTCATGACAGACATTACACTTCTTCCTATTCTGTGGGTCTGTTTCTCTTGTTTGGATTCATTTTTTAACATCTATTATTTAAAAAAAAAAAAAAAAGAATCGTTCTTGTCAGTTACGTGTTTGTCCCCCAGTTCTTCAGCTTGCCTACTGTGAGCGAGCTCTCTGGTCCTTAGTTTATCCACACAGCAGGGCACACAGCTGAGCCTCTGACCTAGGCTGGCTGAGACAACGGCCCCAAGGCTAGATGACATCTTCCAGAATAAGGAAATCATAGCCCGCCATTTGCCTCCGCTTGAAGAAAACTTTCTCTATCACCCTAAAAATGTAAAAATAATTGAAATTTCTCCATATGTGGACACTGGATTTAGGGCACAATCAATCACTCTCTTTTTTATTCTTTCTCCTAAAAGTAACACTTTGGGGTGGATATCACTTACCCACGTTTAGCAGATGAGCAAAGGGAAGCTTGAGGAAGTACACCACCTACTAGTTGGTTGGTTGTGTATCGTCAAGTCAGTTCTGAGTCATAGTGACTCTGTATAGGGCTTCTGAGGCTGTAAATCTTTACAGAACAGAAAGCCTCATCTATTTCCTGTGGAACAGCTGGTAGATTCAAACTACTGACTTTGAAGTGAGCAGCTCAACTCATAACCCATATTTAAACTCTTTTCAGTCCAAGAAGAAGTGTTTTACCTCCCCAGAGGTTCTTTCTTCCAACCTATAAATGGATGCAACTGACCTTCTAGAATGTTCTAGAACATGTTTTCAATGCTGTGGACCAAACTCAAGGATGGACTGGGATGCACTGAGAGAATATGCTAAGGTCAAGGCAGCACTGGCAAGGGTGGTCACTGGGAGGAGACATTGTGGCCAATACCTGAGGGATAAGGAGGAGCTCGTCCAGGGAAGGACAATGGGAAGGGCATTTAAGGCAGACAGAGAGCATATGTGAAGTCTTCTAGGTCTGATGGCGCAGAATGATTTGTTTCTGCTTCCGTGGGACTCTAATGTGGCCAGTGGGTGACGTGTACGGAAGTAAATGGTGCAAGGCAGTTGAGGCAGGATCATGAGGGTCCAGTCAGTTAGCCAGTGGAGTGGATGGTTTAATGAGTATGATCATGTGGCTAATTAAAGATGACCACCTATTCCTCCTGGTGTGGTGCTGTGGGTTAATGCACCAGACTGCAAAGTCATTTGAACTGCAAATTTGGTGGTTCAAGATCACCAGCTGCTCCTTAGAAACCCTATACAGGGTCGCTATGGGTCAGAAATGACTCCACAGCACTTAATAACAACAACAACCTATTCCTAGACACTCCCATATGGAGAGGTGAATCTGTGCCCTTCGTGTTGAAGCTAGGAGGCCCTGTGATGACTTAGACTAATAGAGTCGTGGTGGATAACGCTTCTATGGCAGCTTCCAGGACCTGGAGTTAAGTGAGGAGGGGGCTCGTTTCCACTTCCTGTTTTGAAACACACTGTCTCTGGGCCCCTAAAATCTCTATGTCATAAGTCTAACAACCCTGGAATAACCACGTACAGTATAGGTACCCCTCATGACAATCCCATCCCAGCCCTCTGACTGCCCCCCACCAAAGCACTAGATGTGTGAGGGAAGCTGCCTTACACCCTCCAGACTGGGCCATCTACCTGCTGAGCACTCCCAGCTGACTTTAGGTAACGCTACATGGATCAGGAAAACTGTCTAGCTGAGCCTTGTTCAAATTCTAGACCCATATTGACAGTGACTATCCAAGAACTGTTGTTGTTAAGTGCCTTCGAGTCGGTTCCGACCCATAGCGACCCTGTACAGGGTTTCCGAGGCTGTAAATCTTTACGGGAGCAGAAAGCCTCATCTTTCTCCCGCGGAACGGCTGGTAGTTTCGAACTGCTGGCCTTAAGATTCGCAGCCCGATTCGTAACCACTACGCTACCAGAGCTCCTTTGAAGTTCCATATATACATATACATATATCCTTTATCCTGGTTCCTTCTCTTCTCCTCAAATGAAATAGGCAATGTATAATTTCCCCAGGAAAAGTGGAGGAAAATTGACTGGTTGCTTTTCTACTACTCAGGCAGATCTGACAGGCTAGCAAATGAGAGAGGGAGGAAAGGGGCAGGTAGGTAGGTAGAGAGGCAGGTAGAGACAGAGGGAAGGCAAGAAAAGCTATGTGAAATTACTGAGAAGTCTTATCACTGGTACTTAAAAATAGGAGAAACTTGGCTGATTTCAATTATTTCAGTTTCCCTAATGTCTAAATCTGAGCTAGGGAAAGCTCAGGGCTAAGACTGGTTTACCCTGGTGAGACTCAGAATATAGGTCATCTCCCACTCAGTGCCATGGAAAGAAAAACCCAGACACTGAGAATTTCCTTCTGGTTGTATACCAATCTTGGCACCTGGGGCCCATGGCTCAACTGAGTATCCATCCCCTCATTTGTAAGATGGGGGTGCTAACAGTGCCCTCCTGGCAGAGACAGAGTGGGAACTGGGAGTGAATGAAAGAGATCAAGGAGTTTCAACAGTGTTTGCTGTTCCTCTTTTTCCTATTGGTGTTTGTTGCTGATGCTGCTGGTGGTAGCTACTTTGGCTCCTCCTCCATGTTCAGCATCCGTTGTGCAAGGAAGTCATCTTTTGATACTGACAATGAGAAGATCTGTGTGTCTCCCATGCTACTTCCCAACCACTGGGCCAGCTGACTGCATGCTGGGACCACCTGGGAATCACTCATGGTTCTTTGTTACTGCCTCCTTTATTTGATGAAAGCTACTTAAAATACCACGTGTGTATCCCAGAAGGACCAGCATCCTAGAAGACAGGGTTTGCCTCACATTCTCACAATCAGTTTCCAGTTGGTCTGTGACCCCTTGAAAACACAGAGGATGGTCCACCATGCAGGGGTGCAGTCCAGCCAGAAGGTAAATAACCCGGCAATCCTGCCTCTTCCAGAATCTGTCACTTATGTAACCCAATCCTCTGAGGCGCCCCTTTCTCATCTGTCAGATGGGGGTCCTATCCTTTAAGGATGCTGGGAAGAATCCAGCATGCAGAACATCAGTCTTCTATATGCTTTTCTCAGATGAAGTAACCATTCCACACCTGTGCCGTCCAACAGGGTAGACGCTAGCGCTTCGCACGTTACCAAGCGGACTCAAACTAATTGCTCTTATATTTGTGTCCTGGTGTGGTGCTGTGGGTTAAGGCGCTGGACTGCAAAGTCAGTTTGAGCCAAAAGGCTGGCTATTCAGGCTTACCAGCTGCTCCTCAGAAACACAGTACAGGGTCACTATGGGTCAGAACTGACTTGTCAGCACTTAACAACAACAACAACATGTTTGTGTTTACAATGACACTGAACAACATAAAGGTGAACCATAAAACTCATGCAAATAATTTGAAATGGTCTTTTAAAAAACAAAACAAAAACTGAGCATGACAATAAATAGCAAATAAAGTACACCATGACAACTCGAGAGAGCGACTTCAACAAAAAGAAAACCTGGTGTGGTACTGTGGGATAATGCTCTGGATCACAAGGTCAGTTTGAACCACAAAACTGGCAGTTCAAATTCACGAGCTGCCCCTTGGAAACCCTATACAAGGTCATTATGAATCAGAACTGACTTGATGACAACAACAACAACAACAACCATATCTTAAATGTGGTCAGTAAAACCAAGAAATGGAGTTAGCTTCATTTTATTTTAGCTCATTTAAATTTAAATATAAATAGCCCCATGTAACTGTCCTTGTTCTTGTGAGCCTTTGAATAGGTTTCCAAGAGCTCCTGGTGGGTTTGAACTGCTGTCTTTACGGTTACCAGCCCAGTGCTTATCCTACAGCGCCACACCAGGGCACATGTGGGCTTGTGGCTAAACAGTGCAGACTTGGTGAACGCAAGTTCTTAGAACCCTGTTGGAATCTTTCTTCATTTCTTTTATCCTGTTTCTCGGAGCCTTTGCAAAGCCAGATCCTCCTTGGGGTTCTTCAGCACTCCTAGGCCTTGTCAATGGCTGAGTGCTTTCTGAAGAGAAACCAGTTGGACCAGATACTAGACTAGGCCAGTCCTCCGTGCTGTGTGTCATCAAACACCCCATCTATTCAATGAGTGACAAGTGCAGAAAGACCTGGAGCCCCATAGCTGCCTGCTCTGAGGTCAGAGACTTCCCAGCCTGCATGCTGTTCCCTCCTTTCTCGCTGAGGTGGGAGGAGAGGGCCCTTGACTCCAGAATGGGGCACAGAGATTGCTGTCTTGCCCTCAAGCTGACCCTTTCATCTTCCTGCAACTTGTTTTATGACAGTTCTTGAGTAAGTTCATGTCCCAGCTCTTGAGGCTGCAGACTGTGTCTCCTTGTTGTTGGTGTTAAGTGCCGTCAAGTTGGTTCCGACCCATAGCGACCCTGTACAGGGTTTCCGAGGGTGTAAATCTTTATGGTAGTAGAAAGCCTCATCTTTCTCCCGCGGAGTGGCTGGTAGTTTCGAACCACTGATCTTAAGGTTCGCAACCCGATTCGTAACCACTACGCTACCAGAGCTCCTTAGAAGCATATATAAATGAAGGAGAAGGCCGGAAGTTAGAAGTAAAGGTAAGGGTGCTGTTTAATTTGAGCAATGAAGACAAGCTCTTGAAGTCTTTTCGAGAGCTTACATTCAACAAACCTAGAATTCTGTATTTTTACAGCGGGATCCACCGAATACCAGTGTCTTTAGCCACTGACTATAGAAGAGAGCTTGGCCAGTTTTCAGAGACACAGAGGGATTTAGAATTGTTATTGTGAGCCTTGGAGCTGATTCCAACTCAGAATCACCGTACACAACAAAGTAAAACTGCCCCATAGGGTTTCCTGGGGTGTGATCTAAATAATATTATAGATCATCAGGTCTCTTCTGCAGAGAAGACGGTGGGTTTGGACTGTCGGCCATTTGGGTAGCAACTGACCACTTAACTATTGTGCCAACAGGGCTCCTGATAAAGTACCATAATGCGTTGGACGGCAAGGTTGACACACAACATATTGGGTCTGGACTCCCGGTGGGTCGCTGTAGGATAAGGAAAACACAGCTAACCAGAAGGTCGGTCGTTCAAACCCACCAGCCACTCCACTGGAAAAAGATGTGGCAGTCTGTTTCTGTAAAGGTTGTTGTTACGTGCCATCGACTCAGTTCTGGCTCATAGCCACCCCGTGTATGGTTTCCAAGGAGCGGCTGCTGGGCTTGATCCGTTGATTTTGTAGGTTCAAACCAACCTGTGATCTCACGCATTACTCTGCAGCACCCTACCAGGACTCTGTAAAGATGACAGCCTTGCAAACCCTAGGGACAGTTCTCCTCCGTCCTACAGTGTCATCCACTCCACCACGATAGTGGGTCCGTTTGCTGCCCTTGATGCTCTGTTATTATTGTGTCAAATAGAAACATGATGCATGGTCTCATCATAATGCTGACATCTTTTCAAAGCAGCCTACACGGCCCTACCAGGATGCCACTGGTACCCTTGGGTTACATCTTTGAATCTTCTACTTTGCTCTCCGTCAGTCCCCTCTCTCCAGCCACAGTGGCTGACGGGTGCTTCCGGGACATGCTGCTCATGTTGAGTTCCTGCCTCCGGACCTTTGTACGTCATCTTCCCCAGTGAGTTCTTCCTGGATCCTCAGACTAGAATGGTAACGCCTTCAACCTCTGGCTTCCTGTACCTGCTTCCTACTTCGTTTTTCTCCGTTGGACATCTCAGTGTTTATTATGGCGTACATTTTTTTTGTGTGTGGGGGGGATAGGGGTTTTTCACTGTCTGTCTCCCCCCATTAGAAAACAACCTCTGTGAGGGTCAACAGTTATAGTTACTTTATTCTCTGCAATACTCCCAGCACACAGAACCATGCTGGACAGATACTAGGAATAAAAAAGTCTATTTTTGAGTAAACTAACCTTTGCCATTTCACTTTGCTTTATAGATGAGGTAACTAGAGTTTAGAGACATCACTGTCCTACATTCTTGTAAATAACATGTAGGAGAGCTTGTTGAGCTCTGTAGGACAAGCACTGGACCACAAGGTCAGTTTGAAGTACAAGGTTGGTGGTTCAAATCCACTAGCTGCTCCTCTGAAACCCTATACAGGGTTGCTATGAGTTGTAATCAACTCGAAGGCACTTATCAATAAGACCAGCATTTCACTAGATACTGGCCCATGGGTAAGAAACAATGACAAACAAGACAGATAAAATTCCCATCTGTAATGAAATTACATTCTAGTGACCCCAGGATTCTTATTCGCGTCTGTGTCCTCTTAGTACCGATTTTTGTCCATTCTCTGACACTTTCTTCTGTGCTTGACTAGACATCACTATGCACCGTGTCGGTAATTTTATCCTTCTCCTGCAAGATGGGAGGATATTCTGATATCACAAAACCTGTGAATTTCCATGATGTTTAGCTCATCTAAGCATTGAGCTCAACATGAATTATATCAACAAATGTTTCCTTTATTTTTCTGGTAATGGACTCAAGGTTTGGCACGTGATGTCGTGGCTAATCTTGAATCATGAAAACTCTTGACAAGAGTGGATTGTGGTGGCTTGAGGCCCAGCTGGAATGAAGCAATAACTTGAAAGGGAACTGAAATTCAGCAAAAGCTAGGTGTCCAAATCCTTCAGGATGACCACCCCCCCAGGTGACCTCCCCAACCTTCTGTAGCTGATATCACTTGAAACGGCATGAAGGTGATTCAACCAAGAGCTGGGAATAAAATGCAGATAAGAGGAGCTTGACTCATGCCCAGGACTAGTTACTGGGTCAATATGAACAAGAGGCATAGAATGTAGTACCTCCTGCAAGTTTCCTTCCCCGGGGGTTGCCCTGGCAAAGAAATACTTGGTAAATTTCTACATGGGAAAAGGAGTGATGTTGAGACTTTCCTTCTGGGCTGGGAAGGATGGAGTAATGATATTGAAATGTGGCTGTCATTTCTGTGCTGAGATTGGCGCTTATCTAATGATCAGTTGAGTGAGTAAGGACACAGAACAAGCTGGTTTCAGAGACCAGAAACCCCAAGAATGCCCTCGAATCTGGAGTGTATGGCATGCTGGGAGTCCTTGGCAAAAGCCTGTGGAGGTCCTAGCTGGAGCTCATCCTGCCCACATTCAAACTCATTCAATGGCGGTCAAACGAGATCTACAAGGTGCTCTTGTACATCTAGAAAGCACACACATCTGTCCTGGTTGGTTGGTTGGTTATGTGCCACAGAGTCCGTTCCATCTCACAAGACCCTGTATAGTGTTTCCAAGGCTGTAAATCTTTATGGGAGCAGAAAGTCTCATCTTTCTCCATTGGAACTGCTGGTAGTTTTGAACTGTTGACCTTTAGGTTTGCAACCCAGCTCATAACCACTGTACTACAGGAGCTCCTGAAGAGATTGCAACTATGTAATGTAGTAAGGCATGATTTGTTGAATGTAAAACTGATGATCGGTTCTGTAAACCTTCACTCCATTTGCAATAATAAGTTGTGTGTTTTTTTAAAAAACAAGAAAGTACTTCTACCAACAACCAGGTTGTAATCAGTTTGAAGTACAAGGTTGGTGGTTCAAATCCACTAGCTGCTCCTCTGAAACCCTATACAGGGTTGCTATGAGTTGCAATCAACTCGAAGGCACTTATCAATAAGACCAGCATTTCACTAGATACTGGCCCATGGGTAAGAAACAATGACAAACAAGACAGATAAAATTCCCATCTGTAATGAAATTACATTCTAGTGACCCCAGGATTCTTTTTGGAAAAAGTCCGTGACAGGGAATGAATAGAGAGGTCAATGGTTCTGGGATGCAGTCTTCACCCTGATGATGTTCAGTTGGGTAACTCTGGCTAATTCACTTTCCTGAATCCCTGTTTCCTTATTTATAGTAAGGACCAAGAGCAATAATTCTCATATACAAGCGTTATTGTGATGAGGTTGTATTTAAAGTAACTTTGGGTAAGGACCTTATACTCAGTATATGGCAGCTGAGATAATTTGGATTAAGGAAATGATTGCCCCGTAAGATCAGAAAATGTATCCAGAGCCCATAACATGCTTGGGATATAACGATCCAGCTTTCTTTTCCCATGTGGACTAATGATCCACTCAGTAGATGTCAGATTCTTTCACTCATCATGGTTTGAGCCTTTCTTTCTTTTAATATGAGCACTTTGTTATAAAATAAGACTCCTAGGGTCCTGACTTGGCTTTTGAACCTAGACCAATCGAATCCGTTTGGATTGCAGACAACAACTGTGGTTGCTGGAGTCCTTTCTTTCGCAGCTCTGCAGGGACCACCACACTCATCCAAGTGAAGAAAGGTAGGCCCCAGTGGTAGAGGCTTCCAACCAGAAGCAGCTAAGAACCAAGGCCCAACAGCTCCATAACAAGGGGATCATTTGAGCGGCCTGTTCGGGGGAACGAGCTCCCTCAAGAAAGGGCACCCACCAAATTGATAGAAAGATGAGTACAAACTGCACTAGAGGAGAAGCTTGACTCAAATTGTGGGAGACTTCAATCTCTACCTGGCTAATCTTTGTACTTCCAGAAGAATCCATGTGCAGTTCAGAACACATGATTAATCAGAAAGAGGAAAAGAAGCTTTTTTTTTTAGACAGAGGAAAGAAAATGCTCTGAGCTTTTGATAACCTTTATGTGGTGGAGTAACAACAATAGAACTAGTAATTATGGATTATTGATTACGTAAGGAGCTCTGTAGTGTAGTGGGCTGCTAAGCTCAAGGTCAGCAGTTCAAAACTACCAGCTGTTCTGAGGGCGAAAGATGAGGCTTTCTGCTCCCATAAAGATTTACAACCTCGGAAACCCTGTACAGGGTCTCTATGAGTCGGAACTGACGCCACGGCACATGACCACCACCATCACCATTACATACCAGGCACTGTGATAGATTCTTTGTATATATGAGTTCAGTAAATCTTTGATTTTTTAAATGTTTATAAACAATATACGTACATATGGACTCCTGGTGTGGTACTGTTGTGTGGGCACTAGACTGTGAGCCACAGGTTGGCAGTTCAAACTCACCACCTTTTCATTGGAACCCCAATACAGGGTCGCTGTGAGTTGGCACTGACTTGATGGCACTTAACAACCACAACAACATGTATGCCTAATACATCGACATACATATACACATATACCCATATACATACACACAACACACACACATGTATTAATGGACTGTTAACTGAAATATTGGAGGTTCAAACCCACTAGCCACTTCTTGGAAACCCTATACAGGTTCCCTATGAATTGCAAACAACTCAACCGGACTTAACAATAACCAATAAACCAATTTGGTTTCAACTTATAGAGACCCTGTATAGGGTTTCCGAGGTTGTAAACCTTTTTGGGAGCAGAAACCACCATCTTTTCTCACACACACACACACACACACACAACACAACAAAATTGTTGCACTTGTGACATTTTTTTCACAAGTCACTGATAGCCATGCCTTCCATCCTGTGGTGCCACCATTTTCTTCAGCTCAGCTAAGTCTTTGTGAGTCTTTAGGCACCAGTCACTGGAGAAGGACATCATGTTTGGTAGGGTGGAGGGTCAGAGAAAAAGAGGAAGACTCCCAGTGAGATGGATTGGCAACATGGCAGCATCAATGGGCTTGGCAACAATTGTGAGGTGGGCCCAGGACTGGGCACTGTTTCGTTCTGTTGTGCATAGGGTCGCTATGAGTTGGTACCAACTCGATGTCACCTAACAACAACATGTTCTGTAGTAAGAGGTAACTCCCGAATCTCAGTGGCTTTTGCTCACGCTGACTGTCCATCATGGCCAGTGGGGAGCTGTGACTGCGGGTCTCCCTCCCTCTACGACCCAGGCTGATGGAGCATCCTCATCTCAAGTGTCATCAGTGATTATAGCAGAAGGAAAAATGACAGGACAAATAGCATTATGGGTGTCAAAACTCCCACCAAAATAGTACACTCCCCTTCTGCTCCCATGATATTGAGCAAAGCAAGTCACATGGCTACACCTAATGTCGGACAGTGTAATCTCCCTACCTGCCTGGAACGAAGGAGAACTAGAAATGTGCTGAAAACCCATCAGTGTCAGTTAATTTATTATTAACTCAATTTCACTGCAAAAGACACTGAGACTTAGAAAAGTACAAGTTTTACTCAGGGTCATAAGGGCACGATGGGGTTTGAACATACACACTCTCGCATCTATTCCTAGACCCTACCCCCACCTGGTATGGTGCTATAGGATAGATACTAGACTGCTAACCATAAGGGTGCTGGTTCAAGCCCACCAGTCTCTCCATGAACGAAAGATGAGGCTTTCTGCTGCTGCAAAGGTTTACAGCCTAGTAAACCCTATACAGGGTAGCTATGGGTTGGAACCAAGTCGGTGGCACCGAACAACAGCATCAGGATGTTGAACACGTTTCCATGGGGCTTCTAAGATTAAAATGGATTTGAAAGAAAGATCTGTGAATCTTCTTCAGTAGATATTCTGTGGATCACAATGGTTTGATCTCATTGTGCAGGGAGGTTATACACAATGTGAGGGCTGATTCACTCATACCAACAGCAACTCCTGCCTATACTCTTAACTCTTGTGCTTGACCTAAAGGAATGTCCAGAGGGTATTTGACACCTTAAGATTTTGCCCTGCACTTTTCTTTTTTTTTTTAAGGTTGAGTCTCTTACGGCTGAATTTATTTTGTGTATTCTCTTAACCTGGAAGTTCCTAATACCCTGACGCTGTTCCCAGGCAACAACCAAGAAGATAACAACAACAACAAAAAAAACACCTTGTTTATTTTCCTGAAGGAAAAACACAACGGTACCTTAAATGATTTTACAGAGAAAGCAGGGTGAAGAGAAGACTCGAAATGAAACATTTGTTTGCTGAAAGGTGCCTCGTTAAAAAGTTGAATTGACAGAGTACACCAGACTACAACTGATGAAAGAGTCAGGCAGTCCTAACAGGTCAGATCAGCACATCCTAATGAGTCCTGAAATCCAGTCCACATGTTACCCAGAGAAGCATCGCTTCTTCATTAGAAACATACACGCTGAGTGTCATTGCAGGAACTATGTACCTCACCACAAGTTTCATGACCCTAAGAAGCATCTTCTCTAAGAACAATGACTTAATTCCCTGCCCCCTCCCCAACCCCAGTTGCCTGATTTGTTTAATTTTGCTTATGCCAGGATTGATAATATTCTTTCTTGCATATTGCTGTAAAGATTTGTATAACACATTTGTCAATTGAATGTTTCTTACATATACAATTTGTTGCTGTTGTTTGGTGCCATCGGGTTGGTTCTAACTCATAGCTACTCTGTGCACAACAGAGCGAAACACTGCCTGGTCTGTTTCCATCCTCACAATTCAGACATGGGAGAGTTGTTCATGATGGCAGGAGTTTGCAGATGAAATGCAAAGTTCCTATGCAAGACTATCAGGATTGGCAGTTGGATGGTCAATTATAAAAGGCAATCAGAGAAGAGAAACATAAGAGTAGATATATCAATCAGTATATGAGAAGCATTTTTGCTTTAACTCAAAACACAGAAGTGCACACTGTTTTACTAATCTTCTTTGTAAGAGCAAGGTCTTTGCTTTGAGCATCTCTACTGTGAAGGCTAAGGAGCTCTGGTAGCATAGTGGTTACAAATCAGGCTGTAAACTTCAAGGTCAGCAGTTCGAAACTACCAGCCATTCCGCAGGAGAAAGATGAGGCTTTCTGTTCCTGTAAAGATGTACAGCCTCGGAAACCCTATACAGGGTCGCTATGAGTCGGAACCGACTCCACGACACACAACAACAACAACACTGTGAAGGCTACCTGGCCTCATGGAATAAGCCATACCCAGACAGTGTCTTCATCAACTGGGAGCTTCTCTTTCTTTAGAGAGGCATGAACTAACATGCATGCCATCTAGAATTTTATCATTGGTTTTTATACTCTTGAAATAAGCTCCGGACATCTAACCTGACTACTTGATCTGCCTTTGACCAGTCTTCTAGAATAGTCTAGCTGCTTTGACTCCATCCCTTCTTTCTGTGCCCATAATTCATGCAAACTTTCTAAATTCTGGCTTCCTCACAATAAGAGTATTTCTAAGGAAGAGATCAATGT
>NW_006408555.1:10457687-10523539 GCF_000296735.1 Chrysochloris asiatica
AAGGAAGACTAATAAATAGCTAGTAGGTGCTGAGAACTTCCCATGCATTGCACTGGGTTCCAAGGATCTCAATTTAGCCTTCCTAATCAACAATCCATCTAAATAGGCATCATTTTCTTCCTCTGACAGGTAGAGATAGCTTATGTGAGAATCAAATAAAGAAATAATTTTACTAGAATCTGAAAAGCAGTTGTCATTAGACTCTGCCTCCTCCCAAAACAAACCAACCAAGGAGAAAGCAACTATTTATGGTTCACTTACTATATCTGATGCATGCTCATGAAGATTTTACTTGGATTTGACTATATAATGAGATAAACACACACAAGTTTTCACCAACTCACAGTAAGCTTATGTGTTGCAAAGGAGAGCTGTGTCCCATGGGTACTGCTCAAAGCTGTGAACTTTTGGAAACTAGATTGTCTACACTTCTTCCATGGCAATTCTGAAGGAGCTTTTGGATAATATTTGAGTGCTTAACCATGTGCATCACCAGGGTCCATTCTAATGAGGTAACCACTATTAATATGGCCATTTGGAAGATACACTGAGGCAGAGAGTCACCACTGGGAAGCGGCCCCAAGCTAAACCAGGATTACTGTATATCCAGGACTTTGGTCCCAGAGCACAGACTCCTAATTGAAATAGTCTGCGAGTTGACCTTTGTTGTTGCTCTTAGGTGCCGTCAAGTTGGTTCTGACCCATAGAGATCCTATGTACAATAGAATGAAACACCACCCCATCCTGGGCCAATCTCACCATTGATGCTGTTTTGAGTCCATGGCTGCTACCGCTATGCCAATCCATCTCATTGGAGCTTTCCCTTTTTGTCTCTGACCTTCCACTTTACCAAGCATGATGTCCTTCTTCTGGGACAAATGTCTCTTGATAATATGTCCAAAGTACGAGAGACGAAGCCTGGCCATCCTGGCTTCTAAGGAGCATTCTGGTTGTACTTCCTCCAACACACGTTTGTTTGTTATTCTGTCAGTCCACAGTGACTTTAATATTCTTCTCCAACACCGTAACTCAAATGCATCTGTTTTTCTACAGTCTTCCTTAGTTACTGTCCAACTTTCACATGCATATGAGGCTATTGAAAAATGCCATGGCTTGGGTTAGGCTCACCTTAGTCCTTCAACTGACATCTCTGCTTTTGAACACATTTAAGAGGTCTTGTGCGGCAGATTTCCCTAATGCGATGATACATCCTTTGATTTTTCGACTGCTGCTTCTGTGACTGTTGTGATGGTGGGTCCAACCAAAATGAAGGCTTTGATCATTTCAATCTTCTCTCCATTTATTATAAAGTTTTTTATTGGTCATACTGAAGGCTGTAATCTTTGATCTTCATCAGTAAGTATTTTAAGTCCTCGTCGCTTTCAGAAAACAGGGTTGTATCGTCTGCATATCACTGGGGACAGCCATTATACTGCAGAATTATGGGAAGGTTCCAACAAAATAGTGATGTCATGATTATTTCAGTCTGTGACTCCTACTCAATAGCTATAGAACAAGTGTCCCTTCTATTCCGTTCTCACAACATGCCTCCCTATGAAAGCTTAAATATTTGGGGTTTTATTTTAATCTTCTCAATACTTTCATCTTCTCCCTAAAATCCAAACAGAAACCAATGCTAACTCATGGGAAGCTAAGTACCTGAGTTCACCTTGGTTGATGAAAGACCACCAAATCTGTATATAAAACAACAAAACAAAATAAAAAAAAACAAAAAAAAAATCAATCTTCTGTGCAGACACAATTTCTCTTGAAAGGTGACACAGTCCTTTAAAAATAGCTCTGGGCTCCATTGTGCAAAGACAGTGACAGAGAGTGACAGCTTTTACAGAGGTGTAATGCTCCCAGGCAGCCAGCTAGCATCTCCCACTCAGATAGAGATCAGTAATTCGATCCAGCGAGAGTGCTAAATGTGAGAGGTTAAGCTGCTATGTTCTTATTACTAATCAAACTTCAGCACCATGCATTGGCCTCCTTGGGTCCGTGTAAGGAAAGGGTAATTTACTAAGAGGCTCCACTCCAGGCTCCCAGCTTCAGAGGTGCTGTCTGTTCCCAGTGAGTCCCGCATCCTTCCTGAGGATGCCTGGAAGATGGATTCCAGTTGCTGTACCTGGATGCTGGTAATTAATGGTGAAGGATAACCCAAGATGAAGGCTTGGACTCCTGTAGCGATAGGATTGCCCTCTACTACTCTAACCAGAAGGCGGTAGAGTGGGACACAGATCCTTGGTGCCAACACTGCCTGGCACGTCCTTTCTGTGTAAACAATGTGTGGCTGGAGAAGCCACTCTGGGCTGGGTAGTGTTCATCACCACTGACTCCTCTTCTTCAGGAAGAGGAATCATGGGATTTGAGCCTTTCTTTTCCTGCTATTGAAGGCAGAAGTGAGCTGAAAAAGTTTTTTACAGCCCAGTCTTTACGGGCTGGGAGAACTCTGGTTTGTGGCCTTTGCCTATACCCGTGGTATAAATACTCCCACTTCCCACCATGGCTGTCTTCAGGCTCCCATGAGGATATCATTGAGCATGGAACTAGGAGGAGATGGGCGCAATTGCTCTGATGGTCTGAGTCACTCAAGCACACTGAAAATTAAAGGGTATGTAGAAGAACCGTGGTCATCCATGATGGATGAGTCATGATCCTATCTCCAGAGCAGTCCCAGACTTCATTCCACATCACCTTCTCTGAGGTTCACTGAGAAGGTACCACAGTATTGGTAGAAAAAGCAGAGAGGGAGGGCTCCATTTGCACTAATTTGATCTTCAACAGGTTAACTAAGCTTGGCACCCATGCTCTTGACTACAGAGTAAAAGAATTTCGCCAATGTGGTCAATTACCATACCAGAAGAATGAGAGTGGGTCATTCACTCATGAGCTCATCCAACACTTCCAAATAGTTCTTGAAGGTGGATACCACTCCCTTCATGGTACCCAGGAAGAAACCCAGGCTCAGAGGGGCAACTTGCACAAGGTCACATGCGTGAAGGAGCTGAAATTGGATCTAGTGTTTGTCTTGCTCCATAGTTCGTGCTTTTAGCCAGTACCATGTCCCCACCCATCCCAGAAGAGCAGCATCAGAAGGCATCTGTGATACTAAGGATGGGAGATTCCTCAGGAGAGCTAAAATCAAAGACTAGGAGAGAGGGAGGCCTGAGATGTTTGACATATCAGTAGAGTATGTGGAGCCCCTTTCTCATTGGACTTGATCACAAGAATGGGAACAGGTTGGCTGATGATGACAGACACAGACCAGACATCTCTTCCAGAGATAACTCCTCTTGTCCTAAGGCGCCTCTGTGGGTGGTAGAAAGCTCTTCTTTATCTGGATCTGAAAGTTACTCTCACCAATATCTGCTGATTGTTCCAATTTCTCTGGCCCCATTGAAATAACCCTTCCCTTTCAGGCTCTGAAACCCTGTACAGCATCGCTATAAGTCGGTTCGGACTCCATGGCTCATAACCACCAGCACCAGTCAATAGTGGCCCTTCAGTTACCATCAGCTGCTGACCCAACATTCTATGGTCTTCTCTTCTCCAGCCTAAGGCCCCTCTGCTTTCTAGCTAGTCCATGGGTGAAGTAGTTGGTTGACACACAATTGTCTTAGCTTCCTAGTCCTGCTATAACTGAAATAAATACAAGTAGGTGGTTTCATAAAGCAAATTCATTTTCTCACAATTCTGGAGGTTACAATTCCAAACCAGGTTCTCAGTCATGCACATGTCATCCTTGGAGGATGTCCCAGGCTTTCCTTGGTTCCTTGACTTGTAGAAGATCCTCATATGACGTCTGTCTTCCCCGACTACTGATATTTGCATATGTGCCTCCAGTCTACTCTTTTTATAACTCAGGTGTGATTAGCTTTAGAACCCACCCAACTCAGGTATGGTGTAATTAACATGGTCAAGAGAACCGTATCTCCAAATAGGACCACATTTTCAAGTATGCTCAAAGCCTACTGATATGCATTCAATTCTAACTCGTAGGGACCCCAAGGGACAGAGCTGAATTGCACCATAGCGTTTCCTGGGGTATACATCTTTCTAGGAACAGATTGCTTTATGTTTCTCCTGCAGAGCTGCTGGTGGGTTTCAACTGAAGACTTGTGGTGAGCAGGCCAATCCATAAGAATTCCACACATATTTAGGGAAGAGGGGACAATTTAATTCAGAGTAAACATTACTCCCTATTTCTGGAATCTCTGCAGAGTGTTTAAGATGCAGGGTGAGAATGGGATGCCTAGGATCGTGGGGTGGTAGTTTCATTTGCATGATTATGTCATTGCTTTGTGATTCCTACTTGGCTGGGTGCATCTGCCGAATGAGGCTTTGAGTGGTCTTGCCCGTCAGCCTCACTCCTCTCCCTGCACATTGAAGGCCACTCTGATTGAGTAGATCATCCGATGGGTTTACAGGACAATGCACTAGACTTTCTCTCCGGAGAAGGTTCTTAAGGAAGGATTGCTTTGAAAACATTGACATCCCATCAATGATGCTAAGTCACTCTTAGCTAAAACCTGTGTCCGTGAAAGCTGATATCATTCATAGATTTGTCAGTGAGGTCTGTGTGGTACAGGACACATGGCCTGGTTTAGGAAAGAACGTGATGCCTTAAAACAGCCAGTGACTCCCTTTCCAGAGTAGTGTTGGGCGTGTGGACAGGAAGATGTATGGAGAGAGGAGGAGTCAGAGTCAGGGACCTGGGACACTTCCAAACTCAAGCCAGGCCCTCAAAGTGCCAGCTTCCAGGGATACCTATAGGTTGTAGGCACCAGCCCTGATGCTACCTTGGACTCAAGGCATTCAAACCTCCTTGGAAAACCACAGTACAAGGAGCTTTGCATCATGCAAATGGTTGATGTGTTCAGCTACTAACCAACAGTTTGGAAGTTCAAGTTCATGCAGAGGCACCTGGGAAGAAAGGCATGTCAGCTACTGAAAACACTATGGAGCAGAGTTCTACTTTGACACAATTGGAGCCGCCGTGAGTCAGGATTAATTCAACAACCACGACTAGCTGGTTGCATCCAGCGCTCAGAATCTGTAGCCTGCCCGGGCCAGCTGAAGGTGGCCCGTACTGCAGTCCATTAAGGTAGTGTACCATTTGTGCTCAAAAAGCCTCTGACATCAGAGTAGTCTCCAGGTCATACGCTGGCCATAGCCAGCCCTTGACTGTCTTTTGCTCATCTCAACCGTGGATTTCCCAAGTGAGTTCTGAAGCAAGAATCTGAGAGAATTGGGTGGCCAGTTGGGGTGCTTCTAAACGGAAAAGCCTTCTTTTCTGGGCCAAGTTTACCTGGTTGAAAGCTAGGGTTCCACAGTGTCTCCAGATCTTCCACATTTGTGGTCTGGCTAAGGCCATGGGGCATCCTTTCCTATGCCTGTGGTTCATTTCTGTATCTTTGCTGAAATGTCTATCTAGGTCCTTAACCTACTTTTCGATATGGTTGTTTGGTCTTTTCTTGTTAAGTTGTAAGCGTTCTTGGTTTCCACAAACATCTCTCCCACTCTGTAGATTGTCTCTTTATTTTGTTACTAAAACCCTTTGGCTGAATGCACATTTTTCATTTTGATGAGACCCCACTGATCTGTTTTATGTTTTGTTACTTGTGCCTTCGATATCTTGTCTAAGAATCTGTTGTTGAAAGCTAGGTCCCTGGCTGTGTGGACTTTCTCCCCACTGCTCCTGTGCCAGCCAGCCCTGACTGAGATCTCACTGGGATCATATCATGTAGCATTATCGGGCTGCCTTCTCCCAAGTGGACGTCATAGACATTAAAAATAATCACAGCTCAGGGATCAGTGAGGGAGGGGAGGTCAGAGGTCGGGCCATGTTCTCGTCACTGGAAGATCTGACGGATGTACCTGGAACACCACCTGTCAGACACGGACTGATCCTGGCGATGTGTCAGCCTGCTGATGAGCGGGTCACTCGGGAAGACCCCAGGGGCCAGTGGGTAAGGATCTGCCTCACCAGCAAATAGGTTTCGTTCATAGTGGGAAGTCAACTGCTGGTACAGGCCCCGCTGCCCTTTCGTCTGTGGGCCGGACTCCATGCCTGGGAATGGACCGCGTCTTCTGCCCACCTTCCTCAACCATGCAGCTCCTGTTATCCTGGACTCAGCACCCGACTCGAGCACTCAGACCAGTGGAGCGTGGCCGGCCCGCACACAGTCCTGCGCATGCATGCTGGAGATGTGTGCATCCATCCAAATGCAGAATCTGGATCCTGCGTGCTCACCTGGGCGGCAGCTGGCTCTGAACTATGCACTTTGATAAGACCCTCCTGGGCTCAGAAGGGCAACCAGCACTCATTAAAAATAAACACACACACCATCACCCCCGGCAACAAAGTCAAATGTCAGGAAGAGAGTTGGCATGGCAGTTCTGAAATATCCACTGGGTACTAGAGGACCCCGGTACTGCCAGGCCCACGAGGACGTTAGAAATGTCATGACTTTGCTAGCTTTCCCTATATTTCAAAATAATAATCAATACAGGCAGACCTCAGCGATATTGTGGGTTTGAACCGCTGACCTTTCAGTTGGCAATGTAGCCCTTAAGCCACTCCGCCACCAGGGCTCCTAGTTATCATTTTCGTAGCAATTATGACGTGTCATTTTTAGGATTTTGTCATGGAGGAAGGGGTATGGAGTGAAAGTTCTCAGAGTCCAAGAGTGTTATGATGTGGTCCAGGACTCCAGCATAATCAGACCAATCAGTGTGGATAGGGCCCATGAGGAGCTCAGGAAGGTTCCAGTCATTGGTTGGAAGTTGCTGGAGAACAGGAGTGATTGGCTGAGCTGGGGAAAGAGAGGTTTCAGACAGAGCAGATAGTCCTTGGGTTGAGGGAGGATTTGGGCTTAGACTAAGGTTGCAGAGAGACACAGGACGCGAGGGGTGGTTGTCGAGGCAGTGATCTTCATGGCTAATGTTGGGACAGTGGAAATCCACGTATGTTTTATTCTTGCAAGTGTGGGGACGGCTTTGGTGGTGGCGGCAGTTAAGGACAGGTGGAGCAATCGGGTTAGTGATGTCAGGAGACTGTCCTGGTTGCCATGAAGGAGAGGGACACATTGGTGGGCTGTTTAGATCATAGGAGTCCTGGTAGGACCTCTGGTAGTATCATGGGTTGTGAGTTGGGTTGCTAACTGCAAAGTCGGCAGTTCAAATCTACCCATCGCTTCTGCGCAAGAAAGATGAGACTTTCTACTCCCATAAAGATTAACAGCCTCAGAAACTCTACACAGAGGCACTTTGAGATGGGGCTGACTCAGCCCACAACCACTACCACCACCAAGAGTCCTGGTGTGGTGCTGTTGGATAAGTAACAATAACAACAACAATAAGAGTAAGGTCTGTGATTCAAACCTGATGGCACTTAACAACAAGCCTAGGATTAGTGGTGATGGGATGCTGGTGGGAACAAGGAACATCAAACCTCCAGGAATCGCTCATTTTACGCTGCTGGTTGGTGAAGCTGCCCTCAGGTCTCCTCCTGGGGGCCATGGCAGCAGTGGAGGTCCTTGAGAGGATGTGATGACCACCCCCTGGACAGCTAGGGAGGGCCTCATGGAAGATTTCGTGAAGGGAGCCTTTTGAGCTAATCTATTAAAGGGAGAGCAGTGAGTCTTTGAGGGATGAGAGGCATCTGTCTGTCTATCTATCCACCCCCACGCCAAGCTCATTGGTGTTTGAAGAACACAGTGGATGAGCAAGAGGACTTTGCCAGGCAGACAAGGGAGAGAAAGAAGGACTAGCTCAGAGACGCAGAGGTAGAACTCCGTAGGGAATGTCCCCTCAGGCTGCAGAAATGTGAGGTGCAAGGATGAGGGCGTGGGAGGCCATATTGAAAGAACAGAGGGAGAGAGCCAGCCTCAAATTTCCTTGAATATTAGGCTTATGGAGACCCAGTAACAATAGAGGCTCTGGAAGACTCAGGAGCAGAAAGGAGCATCCGGGCAGGCTGAGTCAGGGCATTGGGAGAGAGGACTAGGTGGCCAATCCAAGCAGTTCTTTCTCTTTACCTAAAACTAAGTGCTTGCAAGGACAGTTGGGTTTCAAAGACACACTGTGCTGTGTGAGTCTGTGCATGTGTGTGAATGTGTGTGTGTGTGTGAGTGTGCATGTTGGTATTGATGCAGATTTGGCTCTGACTCATAGCGACCCTGTACTGAGTTTTCAAGGAGCAGTTGTTGGCTTTGAACTACCAGCTTTGTGATTAGCAGTCCAGGGCTGATCCTACAGTGCCCCATCAGAACTGCACTGCATGTGGAAGGGTTGTTCATCCCTTTTTGGATTATAACATTTCTTTGGGAAGGATGCAAGTCAGTCCATGAGGGAGATAGGACTTCGTGTATGGAGAGGAGTCTGGGACTCAAAAATGTCAAAGTGACAGAGCTAGAACTTAAACTTAGATCTTTTAACACCAAATTGTTGTGGGATTCCTGGGTGGTGAGCACAAAATGTTGATGGTTGAAGTCTATACAGAGGTGCTTTGAAAGACAAGTCTGGCAACATACTTCGTAAGAATCAACCATTAAAAAACCTTATGCATCATAGTTATACTCTAATGCTTCTGAGGGGGTTGTCGTGAATCAGCACCGGATTCAGATGGTGTCTCTTCTTGCAGCATCCATGGCTGTGGATGGTCCTCCGAGCCTTGTCTCTCTTACTCTGAGTGTGGGGGTGGAGGGTTCTCATTGATACTAACACACCACTCCTGATCCCGAGGCTTCTGGGTATTTGAAGGACTGGAGAGCTGGAAGGACAGTTGAAAGCATGGTATTAGCTTCTCTTCCATCTCTGGGGAAACCCAGGCCCGAGGTCAGCCTGCTTTCTTTTTTATTTTTCATTTCTCCATGTGTTTCTTTCTTCTTTAAAAAAACAAAAGAAAACTTTTTATTGTGGATTGAGTGAAGGTTTACAGACAAGATGATCAGTTCTGCACTTGTTAGATCACACGCTTTGCTTCATCATAAAGATTGTAACCCCCTTCATTCAACAATAATTATCCTGTGTCCTCTTCTGGCTTCTGTTTCCACTTACCCCTCCTTCCCATCCCTTCTCAACTTCATCCTTAGGTAAGCGTTGCCCCTTTGATTTTGGAATGATTGAGCAGACCTTACCTGTGTTGTTGTCCTCCCCTATACGCCTACCTGCTGCTTGGCTAAAGATTGGCCTGTGAGGGGGAGAGCTCCTTTCCAGACCCGAAAGGTGGTTGAGAACCCTAGTTTCAGGCTCCTACTGGTCAGTCTCTTTCTGACCATTAAAAATACTTTTGAGTTTTGTTCCAAATTTTCTCCCACTCTACCTAGAACCTTCAAATATGCTCCCTTTCAGAGCAGTTGGTAGTTCAGTTCTGGTCTCAGAGTCGTGTAGATTGATGTTCACGTGTTCCATTGGTCCATTGGATTAATTGACTCCAAGCTTCTTCAATTCTTATCTGTGCCTGGAAAGATCTATAGTTGCATCTTAGATGACAACTCATAAGCTTTCAAGATCCCAGACGCTACTTACCAAAGGCAGATGTAGAACGCTGCCTTTGTGGACTACGTCATGCCAATTGACCATGGCGCCCCCTGAGTGATAGTCCTGAGTTTCATAGGCTCTTTCTTCACTCTGTGATTCAACTCTCCACCCACCAACTGCAGCCAGAGATTTGATTCTATTTTTGGAATGTGGGATGCGCTTTCCAGGAGGGAAAGTTGTGAAATATTGGGGAGATAGCTCCAAGCACTGCCAACCCCTGCAGGAGTTTTAATAAGGATCCTTCAAGAAGATAGACTTTGGATTAACTGTTCTAAAGTAAAGATTATTTTAGCACTGTTGAAATGGTTGAGGGGGGAAAGTAATCTTATCAAGAAAGGAGAAATCTTTTATATTGAAGCCAACTTTGGTTTTAAAATGTTACGAAATAACTCTGCCTGTTTCCCAAACATGATTTTGGATTTTCTTTTTTTTTTTTTCTTTTCTTTCCCTAAAGCTTTGTCAGCTCTGGTGTTCTCTCTCCCACTTTTTAAAATGTTTTAATTCCTCCCAATCTGACACCATCTATATTCTTTGTATGCATGCTTTGTATCTTAGAGTTTTTCCTTTTTTTTTTTTTTTTTCAATCCCTGTTACTTTAGAAGCAGCTTCATTTTCTCCAAGTACTGGGTATGGAATGCCTTGGAACACTCACTCCAGGTGGCAAGGATCTAATCAAGAAAGACTGTCTGACTATCCCCAAGGGGGTTTTCTCTTCCAAAACGAAACATAAAATCAAAGACTGCGTTTGCCATTCTTCTCCTGCTGTCCCAATCCCTTTTGCTCCTGTTGGAACACTGTCAAGTCGATTCTGACTCCGTAGGTATCTGAGTAGAACTGTGCTCCATAGGATTTCATCAGCCGTTTATTCTGAGGCAACTCGGGGTGGACACCTTCCGCTCATCTTTCAGTGAGTAACTGAACCTAGTAATCATTCTCAGTACCCCAGCCAGGGACACCTCGTTATAATTTTTTGTTGTTGTTAAGTGTCACTGTGGAGTCAGTTCTGATTCATAGCGACCCTGTATAGGGTTTCCAAGGTGAGTCTGAACCACTGACCTTTTGATTCAAACCAACTTTACAGTCCAGTGCTTTCTCCCAGAGCACCACAACAGTCCCAAATGTGACTTTTGCTCGTGCCTTACCCTTTGACCGTGGCACCTTCCCTCTCTGACTAAATGCTGTCTCATGATTCAAAATTCACTCAGTTTCTGCTCTCCTGGGAGGTGTTCCTGACGCACTGTGCCTAACTCCTCGCCTCCCTCAGTTTACCTGAAAGGTGCAGTGTTCAGTGGGAAACTCCCCGGCACTCTTCCTTCAGGGTGAGAAGGAACACACTCCAGATTACGCTGCCATTTTACAGAGTCCTCCTACTTTATGCTCTAGGGTAGAGGTGAGTTGGAATGGATAGTGGGTCCCTTTTGTGGGGATTGGTGGCATCTTGACGGTTCTTCGCTCCTCTGATGCTGACCTTCCATGCATATGGTCTCTTGATGTTGTTTTACTGCCCCTCATCTTTGAGCTTCTATGAGAGGAGTTCGTTAAGCCCCAGATTTTGTGCGGGTCTAGAAAAGACTGAAAAATGGCATGGGTCTTTCCAAAGAAGGCCAAACCAGAATGCTGCCATCCATGAGACACAAAAGAAGAGTTGCTGCTTCCATTGGAGGAGTCCCTGGGTGGTGCGAATGGTTAACAGGTTTGGCTCCTAACCCAAAGGTTGAAGATTCAAGTCCACCCAGAGGTGCTTCAGCAGAAAGGCCTGGTCATCTAGTTATGAAACCCCAGTCCCTGAAACCTGGTCGTTCTGACAGCTATAGGTTTCCTGGTTTCCTTTTGGTGTATGCCCAGTGTCTGAAAGTCTATACATCTTGCCTGCTCTGCAGGATCTCCGTTGCCACCTCTGGAAAGGGAGAGTCATAAAACTCTACCTAACCGGCTTTCCAGAAAATACAAAACCTGATTCTCATTCATAGCGACCCTATAGGACAGACTAGAGAACCACTCCATAAGGTTTCCAAGACAGTAATTGCAACCTTGTTCTCCCATGAAGCAGCAGCAGCTCATGGGTTCAAACCCTTACAGTGAGCAGGTGAGCGCTTCACTGCTGAGCCACCGGGACCCCTCTGCTCTTTCACTCTGTCCCTGTAGGCAGGCACAAGCCACCCCATAGCGGGATAGAGAGGCTCCTCACTGATCAGACAGACAATTGCCCAAGATGTTCAATCTCCCTCCTCACTAGGACCATCTCTCACCTCCAGCTCCCTTGGTTTTGGGTCACTTGGTGTCCCTTGGGTGCAGGAGTGGATCGCTTGGTGTCACCTGGGTGTGTGGGTGGATCATATGGTGTCCAATGGGTGTGAGGTCCGATGGGTGGGGGCTGGCAGTCATGCACTAGACACTGAATCATCTATCCTTTGAAGCACATCTCTGTGAGTTTGCATATGTTTTCTGGTCCATGCACAGCTTTGTAGGCAACTTTGGGGTCATGGGAACCTGCAGGCCATACCACCAGTTATAGGACCAGGTGTCCCCTGTGTCTCATCTTTGTAGTGACAGATGTTGAGAGGTCATATGCTTCAGGTGCCACATCTTTGTTCTTTTGTCCCATTGTTGTGGTTCTGAAATAGGATGCCCCCTCCCCGGGCCATTGGATGATATTGGGAGGCATTTTTATTATCGTCACTAGAGGTGGGGGTTGCTACTCGCAGCTGGTGGGTGGAGGTCAGGGGTGCTAGTCAACATCTTGTGATGCAGACCACACCCCCTGCAAAGAATGTTCCAGCCCAAATTTCCATCATACCATGACTGAGAGACCCTGCTTGGTTTGTCTGGGGGGTGGCCAGGAGACTGTGTTCTGTCTGCCTCTACTTTATATGAGCTGAGTGACTTCAGGTGTGTATCGGGGGCTCACTTTTCAGATCTGTTTGCAAAGGTCCGTGATACTTGCCTAGTAGGATGATTGTTAGCTGGGGGGGCTTGCTTACTGCTATTCCTCACACACAGTACTTCATGAATATTCTCTCCAAAGCCCACTGCTGTGGAGGGGGTCATAACTGGCTGGTCAGGACCCTACAGAGAGGAGAGGCTGCTTTGGGAACATTCCAAGGCTGTAAACCTTTATAGAAGCAGGCCGCCATGTCTTTCTCCTGCGGAGCACCTGCTAGCTCCAAACCGCTGACCTTTCAGTTAGCAGCCAAGAGTTTCAGCAGGGCACCAGTAGATCTCCTCCTATGGGTTTTAGCAGTTACTGCTTCAGATAAACCATAAGGTAGCACCCAGGCTTGGGGACATTTGGCAGAGTCCCACTGCTCCTACTGAACAGAGTTGGCAATTAACCATGTCTCTGCCACTCCACTTCATCCTGTCAGCTAGTAACCCACGTGAAGACCCAAATCCCGACACCCAGCCATGTCTGTCACCCTAGAACGGGCAGATACCTGATCCTGCGCAACCAGCCTGCAATGACAAAAGCAGACAGAGACTTACTTCTCCATGACGTCATTTTTGCTCAGAGATTTGCCCTCAACGCTGTGGGGGCTGAGAGGGTGACTTCCTCTCAGTGGAGGCCACAGATGCCTCAGCCCCTTGGCAGGACATTTTGTGATCCAATCACTTGCCCAGGTCCCTCAAGCAGGTGCTACTTCCCTTAAGAAGCCGCCCTGAGGCTCTGGCTGCCCGGAGCTCAGGGTTATTAATTTCTGGGGCAGCTCCAATCCAGAGGCAGAGGCAGGGCCAGAAAGAGGGATAATGTCATCTCCACAGGGAACATTTCTGCCCCTAGACCACACCCAGGCTTGTTTGCTCGGGTGTGAAAACCTAATAGTGGGGCATTTGTGTTGTCTTCCTGGGTCAGAAAGAGTACAAGGGGGCACCCATGGGGAAGGCTTGTCCACTCACACAGTTGTGTGTTTCCCAGCCACGTGTTGGGGTGACAAGTACGTGAGCAGGCCACCTTTTGCCTCATACTTGTCATTGGAGAACTTGGCAAGTCACAACTGGCCCCACCTCCCGGGGTGGGGAGTGGACAGTCTAGAGGCTGGGGCTGGAACGCTGCTCTGAGGCCCGCCCCAAAAGCCAACAATATGAGGCACTGCTTTAAAAATGGACTCTAGGCTTTCAAGATTCCCTGAGTTCACCGTTCCAAGGCTCTGGTAATCTAACCCTCTGGAACTCTGGGGTTCCATGCGCCCCTTGCAGAGATCCATTCAACTTATGTGGGTTTTAAATGTTGCTTCCTAGCGCCATTAAAACAAAAAATGCTGGGCCCCTAATCATACACTGCTCATAAGACTACACAATGGGGCATCCACCGTGGAAAACAGAATGGAGCTTCCCTACAAAGTGGGAAATAGAAATACCATATTGTTGTTGTTGTTAAGTGCTGTCAAGTCGATTCCAACCCATAGTGACCCTGTATAGGGTTTCCAAGGAACAGCTGGTGAGCTTGAACCACTGACCTTGTAGTTCAGACGACTTTGCAGTCTAATGCATTAGCCCACAGCGCCATACCAGGACTCTGAAATACCATATATGATCCCACAATCCCACTACTAGGTATATTGTTGTTGTTGTTGTTGCATGCCGTCCAGTCGGTTTCAACCCATAATGACCTTGTATAGGGTTTTCGAAGAGCTGCTAGTGAGCTTGAAATGTTGACCTCGTGGTTCAAACTGACTTTACAGTCTAGCACATTAACCCACAGCGCCATGCCAGGACTCCTAGAGTGATGACATGAATAGACACACCCACAATCCTTTGCAGCATTATTCACAATAGCAAAAACATAGAAGCAACCTAAGTGATATCGGTGGATGAATGGAGACAAACTCTCGTACATACACACACCAGAGTTCTACTCATTGTTAAAGAATAATGAGGAATCCACAAAATGTAACATGGATGAACCTAGAGGACATTATTCTGAGTGAAATGAGTCCATCCCAAAAGACAAATATTATATGGCACCACTATTATAAAACATTTAGCACAACGTTTACACTTCAGAAGAAATAGGGATTGGAGAGAAGGGAGGTTAATCACTTGTTATTAAGTGTTGTTGAGCTGGTTCCCACTCATAGTGACACTGTTTAGGGTTTCTGAGGAGTGGGTGGTGTGTTTGAACCTCTGATCTTGCAGTTAGCAGTCCAGTGATCATCCTACAGTGCCATACCAAGCTCCACAAAAGGGTGAGAGGAATACACAAGGCAAAGGAAAATATCGGGAGGTGCACAAGAGCTAACAGGAAACAAAAGTCAACATTGATTATCTACATGATCCTGCAATAACAGTAATACCAAATAATCATCTACAAGTGAGTTGATAGCTAGACGTGCAAGCTGAAAAGGTGTAGGGAGGCAGATGGGCTAGCACCCATGAGCATATACAGGTTTGCAGGAGATATTTCTACATACGTGCAAATGTAAGTAAAAAAAATAGTGATAACAAAAGTATAGTCACCATTGTTAAACAAAAATATTAAAATAGGAAGCTATTTTTCCCAACATATCCTCCACATAGGTCTATACATTCATGTAGGTGGTGTTGTGTTTCCATCTCTAACCGTTCCCTGAAGAATTCTGCATGCTTTGATTTACACCATGTCAAAATGGTAGTTTGTACATCCTCAAGGAATTCAAACTGTGTTCATTTTGAATGTTCTCTGAGTTCTGGGAATAAAAAGAAGTCTAAAGGGGCAAGGTCAGGGCTATATGGTGGGCGGGGTAAGGTTTCCCAGAAAAATTCTTATGTTGTGGTTAGGTGGCATCGAGTCGGTACCAACTCATAGCGACCTTATGCACAGCCGAACGAAACACTGCCCGGTCCTGGGCCAACCTCATGATCATTGCCACACTTGAGCCCATTGATGCTACCACTTTGCCAATCCATCTCGTTGGTGGTCTCCCTCTTTTTCTCTGACCTTCCACCTTACCAAACATGAAATCCTTCTCCAGTGACTGGTCTCTCCTGGCAATATGTCTGAAGTATGAGAGTCAAAGTTTGGCCATCCTGGCCTCCAAGGAGCACTCTGGCTGCACTTCTTTGAACACGGATCTGTTGTTTTTATTGGCAGAGGACAGCCTTTACTACCCTCAAAGAACAAGCAGGTGCATTCCTGCGATGGGGGAAAAATCCTCATCTCTACTTTCCTGGCTTTTTCTTACCAATGTAATTTTTGATCCGTTTTCTTAAAATTTCTTCTTTGTAAGTCTTTGTGATCACCCTGTGTCCTTCAAGAAAATCAGTGGGATTATTCCTTTGGGATTTCAAGAAACAATCTCTAGAACCTTCAGAGCTGATCTCTCTGCCTTGAATTTAACTGGCCTGGTAAGATCCCTTCAGAACTCACTGTTTGGATTGGACCCATTCATTATAGGACGGCATCCTAATGAGACGATGATAAATGTATTTCTGAGAGAACTCATCCATAGTCATTCCTAGATCAAAGAGACATGTTTAAACATGTTTGGTTTTCGAATAAACCCATGCAACTAGAAATCAGAGCCCTAGTAGCAATTCTTTTTGACTTGCCTTTGTGTTGGTATGTGCCAGAAATGTATTCATGTATCTAGTAAAACGGGCTGGGCAAAGTTACGAAAGCTACTTAGCCATAACCATACATCTGGAGGAAATGAGGTACTAGGCTTGGGAACTTGGAACCACAGTCTTGTGTCACATCTTGGTCAATTGGCATAACACAATCCCCAGAGACAGTGTTCTGCACCCTACTTTGATGAGGAGCAACTGGAATCTTCAAAGATCATGAGTGGCCATCCAAGGTACATCTATTGGTCTCTCTCTACCCAGAGGAAAGATGAGTGATGAAAAGCTAAGACTTGATAAATCAATTAGTCCAAAGGATTGGTGTACCATAGGCAAACCAGTCTTCCCCATTGCCACTGCTGACCACTCTGATCCGTGACAAAGTGGGAAGAAAATGTGGAACAAAATTCAAAATAATAAGAAAGAGACCAGGGTTACTGGTCTGAAAAACAGTGGTGGGACTAGCAAGATGGTAACCCTTAGACACCCTTCAAACCTGTAACTGAACCCACCCCCAGGGATCACCTTCTAGCCAAACAATGTTGTTATTGTGTTAAGTGTCATCAAGTTGGTTCTGATTCATAGCGACCCCATATAGGGTCTCTGAGGAGTGGCTGGTGAGTTTGAACCACCAACCGTGTGTTCCTGTGTATTATCCTGCAGTGCCACACCAGGACTCTAGCCAAACACCAGATAGGCCTATAAAATGAACAATAACATGAGTGAGAAATGTGCTTCTGAGACCAGTCAACCATAGGAGACCAAAAGGGCAGCATTTGCCTAAAGTAACAAAATCCAGAAGGCAAAAAAGGACAGGAAAGATAGGTGAGTGGAAGCGGGAGGCCCATGGAGGAAGCAGGAAGAACAGTGTAGCATTGAAGGAACTGCAACTAATGTCATGAAACAAAATGTGTATAAATTATTGAATGGGGAACTTTCCTCCAGACCACAATAAGAACAAAAGTACACAATAGTAGCTTTCTCCCACCATTCTGGAACAAGGCTCCTGAAAAGAAAGATGATCGATGATCGTGGGATCCTGCCCCTTCACATGAACTGAGCTTTTCTGCAAACATCAAAGCAGAGGTCTTTTCCACTTACTGGAGAACCGCCTCTGCTCCTTGCTGTTGTCAAGGGGGCCCCTGACTCACTATGACAGAACCCAATGCTGCCCAGTCCTGCTCCATCCCCTCGATCACTTGTGACCCATTTGGTTTTCAATGGCTGGTTTTCAGAAGTTGATTGTCAAACAGAATCCTGTCTACCTGCTGGTATGTGAAATACTGACCGTCTGGTTTCCATTGTCAGCAGTGTGCACGCTACCACAGTGCGAGGAATGGACAGATGGATGGTGACAGCAGAGGTTGGGTGTCAGGGACACGGTTCAGGGGTGAGGTCAGTGGAGGGCTAAACTCAGATCACAGAAGGCTCCATGGAATCGAGTCCATGGGGGGGGGAGGGGCAAGCGAGTCACTAGAGCATTTAACTCAACACTTTTCAAGGTACAAAATCTTAAACATGAGGTCAACCATAATGGATGTGAATATCAGTCTGACTCCTATTGGGTCAGCTCAAAATCATCCGACTTATCAGAATTGCTTATAAAACAGTAGTCATTTCCTGCCATAGGTGGACCAGTTATCCCAGAAACCGCCCTTATCACCCAAACCAACTGATGAGTGTCCCTCTCTCCCCCTTGCTGCTCTTTCATTACTTTCTTTGTCCCCGAAGTTTGGCCGGATGTTACAGGGACACTTTGAAATCTTCCAAGAGTAATTCCCACTTCCCTTTTTTTTCCCCCTCTTTTCCCCTTCAGGTTCAACCCCTTTTATCACACTAAAGTGCCAATCAATATTGCGAGATAGATGTTACATCTTAGCTTTTTATAACAGGACTTGTCCCAGAAGGGACACTGTATCTTTAAGGAAATGGACCCGGCCTCCCATTTCTGAAGGATTAAAACCCTTTAAAGAGACAGAAGAGGCTGTAAACCCCGATCATATTCTTATTCTCTCTTCATTATCCTGTCCACTATCTATCCCTGCTGAGTAGATCTGGTTGTGTGTTTCTCCAAAGTGGTCATAAGATGAAATTTATTTACTCCGCTTTGCACTGGAGAAGCATTACCGAGCTCCAAGGCTCTCCAAAGTAATAAAGATTTTGCAGTGTGTGCAAAAGACGCAGGAATTCAGAACTTCTTTCCCCCTCTGAGGTCGTTTGGCCATCCAAAGGGGGAGCAACTGCTCATTTTCTGACAGGGTTTATTTCCGTAAGATTTTCCAATTAGCAGGAAAAGGTCACACTAATGTTGGTGCTGGGTAGGGGAAGAGGATCAAACGATGCAAATAGAGACATCCTTGAAAGGACAATATTTAAAAAAAAAGAAGAAGAAAAAAAGATAATCAAGTGTATTGCCTTCATTTCTAAATTTACAACTCGTACATATACAAGTATTTATAGGGCCCCTTGCTCCACTGTTGAAGGAACCAGGTGATCTTTGTCCAGGACAAAAGAACATGTCCTTCTGTGAGTCTGACCGTGGGTGGAGGACAGTCCTATTGGGCACAGAGATGGAGCTTTCACACGAGGTCCCAGAGCTCCTGACCCGGAAGTTCAGATATGAGAAAGTCAAGAGGTGCCAAACTCAAATATGGCTCGAGTGCAACCTCTCTGGACCTTTTTAATGGCCCAATCGTCCCCAGCCCAGTGGAGCCGACTGCCAACATATCATTTTTAAACCCGACTCAGATCTTTCTCTGACACTTCCCCGCCGCTATTGTTTTCTGCTCTGCGCTTGTGAAGAACAACTTTCTTGGCTAATAGGGGGAGCTGGGACTAGCATCTGGGAAAAGATTGTCCAGCTGTGCTGAGAACAAAAGTCTCAGTGGCCATTAAGGCGGATCCAGGGGACAGCTTGGAGCTGAGACTTCTTGTCAATTCTTATGTGCTATGCAAATGTCCTAACCAAGATTCCTCTCTCACTGCTCCTGACTGGTGGGCCCATGAGTGACCCCCCAGAGAAGGTAAATGTCAGGATAAGGGGAGACTGGGACTTTACACACCTCTCATACACCTTTCTGCACAGCTGTCTGTCTGTCTATATAGCTGCACTGGAAATGCTGTGGGTGGTCCTATTCCTCCCCTTCCGACCAAGACTACCCTTTCCAACAAAGTTCCGTGCCATTGCAGGTTGTTCAGCAGTGCTGGTTTCCAATAACATTAGGAGGCTTTCATTTTCAATAAGTGGTAGGTCTCTTCCCAGATACAGGGTTAAGGAACCTAGTCAAGGTCACATGGCTGCTACATGGCAGAATAGAGTTGAGGTTCAAAACCAGCCACAGCTGACTCTAATCATTCCATCAATTCCTGCTGGTGGTCTTATTTTATCTGGGAGCTTAAAAACAAACAAAAACTCGAGGCATTATTTTGACAGCAGGTTAAAGCATGCCAAATATACGAACCGTATTTGTCAGTACTTCTGAGGTTTTGAGGCAAAGTATGGTTTTTTAGGGGTTCCAAATTCAGAAATGCGTACATAAGTGTATGTGGTGATGATGTGCCCATATCTGTCGAAGGACCACTGTTTTAACCTCTGTTCTGTGAAAGGTACCCTACATCACTAAGCATATGGACATGAAGATGCACTCAGGGTAAGAAAGCACACACGTTCTCTTGGTTTCATTCACATCTGCTGGAGTCTTTATTTTTGCCTCTGAGAATAAGATAGACATGATCCACCTTCAGCATCGTAGGGCCTTACTTGGATTCCAACAAGAAAGAGAAGGTATTTATTTTCCTCTGTCGTTAACCAAGACTGACTCATTTTCCTTCTCTCGTAATTTCTTTCTTAAAATTTTTTAGCCAGCATTCATGTCTACCTATTCTTGGCCCTGTTTTGTTCTTCAGACACATTGGAGTGAAGAGGAGATGGGCAGAGAATTGAGTTTCAAGCCAGAGCAGCGAGCACGACAAGTTGTTTATATTATGTGTCCATAACAGAATTGTTGTTGTTGTTATGTCCTGTGGAGTTGGTTCTGACCCATAGCGACCCTGAATAGGGTTTCCAAGGCTGTAAATCTTTACGAGAGCAGAAAGCCTCATCTTTCTCCCATGGAACAGTTGGTAGTTTCGAACCGCTGACTGTAAGATTAGCAGCCCGATTCATAACCACTACGCTACCAGAGCTCCTTATAACAGAATTAAGTGGACCAAATTCAACATCTCCCCATAGACTCTGTCGAGTGGAAGTTGTAGTTAAGCAAATGAATCAACAATGACAAACAAATAATTACAGTTGCCAAATGTTTAAACAAGTGAACTATTTGGCGTGAAATTGGTTAACTAAAAGGAATCGTACAGACATAGAGTGAAATATTACACAACTGTGTTGAAGAAATACATCTAATGATGTCTTTCTGTTCTTACAATACCGCGTCTTCTTTCTTTCCTTCTTCCTATGTATTTTTGTTTGTTTTGTGGCGATGTTAAACATATATATATATATATATGAGTTGGAACCGACTCCATGGCACATAACAACAACAACAACATATTATATATATAATCAAAACATTTGCCAATTTCAACATCTTTCAAATGTGCAATGTAGTGACATTGATTATGTTCATCATGTTCTAGATCCATGCAGCCAAACTGAAGAAATAGGTTCATTAATGTCTTCTTTTTGTTTTCAGAATACCAGCTCTCTTATAGAGGAGGGACTTCAAATAGCTCATAGAAAACTTCTGTTACCTTTAAATTCCATTTTTCCATGAAATTCTTGAAGCCAGCACAAAAGTGTATATATATATATATACACACACACACACAAACACAAACACAAACATTCTGGAGAGTCCTTGTGTGTGGCGCAGTGGGCTAATGAACAGACTTTGAACTACAAGGTCGGTGGTTCAAGCTCACCAGCTGCTTCTTGGAAACCCTATACAGGGTCACTATGGGTTGGAATTGACTCAAGGGCACTTCACAACAACAGTTGCTTCTGGTGTGATGCTGTGGATCAACCCCAGACTGCGAACCATGAGGTCAGCAGTTCACACCCACCGGCTGCTCTCCGGAAACCCTAGACAGGTCGCTATGAATCGGAACAGACTTAACAGCTCTTACCAACAACAAAAACTTATAGATGTAGCAAAACATGCATTAATTCTATGTTTTTTAGCTGTATAATTCAGTGATGTTGATTATATTCATCACATTCTAAGACCATTAACACCATCTGTTTCCAAATTATTCCACCCGCATTAATAGAAGCTTGGTGTCCCCTAAACAGTTACTTCTCCTGACTTCTTCCATTCTACTCTGGGTAACCACTCATAAGCTTTTGTCTCTGTACATTTGCCTGTTTACATATAAGTTGGATCGTATTTATCCTTTTGTGACTGACATTTCAATTATCCACTTCTGGTGGGACACTGTGGACTATGTATTGGACTATGAACCACAAGGTCAGCAGTTCAAACCCACCAGCTGCTCCTTGGAAACCCTATACTGGGTTGCTGTGAGTTGGAACTGATTTGATGGCACTTAACAACATTTGTTTTCAAAAAGATTGAAGTTGTCAAAGACTTCATTTTGCTCAGATGAACCATAAACACTCATGGAAACAGAAGTCAAGAAATCAAATGACGTATTACATTAGGCAAATCTGCTGCACAAGATGTCTTTTAAGTATTCAAGAGCAAAGATGTCAGTATGACAACTAAAGTGTACCTGACCCAAGCCATGGTATTTTCAATAACCTCATATGCGTGTGAAGGTTGAGCAATGAATAAGGAAGACCGTAGAAGAATTAATGTATTTGAGTTATGGTGTTGGAGGAGAATATTGAAAGTACCATGGGCTTCCAAAAGAACAAATAAATCTGTTTTGGAAGAAGTATAACCAGAAGCCAGGATGGTCAGACTTAGTCTATCATACTTTGACATATTATCAGAAGGAACCAGAGAAGGACACCATGTTTGGTAAAGTGAAGGGTAACTGAAAAAGAGGAAGACCTCCAACGAGATGGATTGGCACGATGGCAGCAGCGATGGGCTGAGGCATGGCAACGATTGTGAGGTTGGTTCAGGACTGGGCAGTGTTTCGTTCTGTTGTGCATAAGGTCACTATGAGTCAGTACCAACTCAGTGGCACCTAACAACAACTAAACAACAACTTTGTTGTTATCAAAGGAACCCTGGTGTGGCACTGTAGGAAAAGCATAGGACTGCAAGGTCAGTTTGAACTGCAAGGTTGGCGGTTAAAATTCACCAGCCGCTTCTTGGAAACCTTATACTGTTTCACTATGAGTTGGAACCGACTTGATGGCGCTTAACAACAAAAACCATTGTGAAGATTCATCCATATTGTTGCTGCTGTTTGTTGTGAAGTGCTGTTGAGTCGCTTCCGACCCATAATGACCTTGTATAGGGTTTCTGAGGAGCAGCTGGTGAGCTTGAACTGCCAACCTTGCAGTTTAAACAGCTTTGCAGTCTGTTGCATTAACCCACAGCGCCACACCAGGACTCCCATCCATGTTGTGGGATGTATCAACATTTTCTTTCTGGTTATGACTGAGTAATCTTCCATTGTGTGTCTGTATCATAGTTTGTTTGCTGAGGAGCACTTGGGTTGTATCTACCTTTGTTTATTGTGACCACGGCTGCTATAAACACAGGTTTAGAGTACGCCATCATATTTACCAATTCTGATTCCCATAGTATTTCAGGACAAAGTGGGATGGAATGAGAAAGTTGGCATAAAATTGGAATTAAGCAGGATAGCACCTGATGGGCAGACATCTGGGGGCATTACAGTGGTTAAGACTTTGGGAAACATTTATGTTCTAATCAGGATTAAGTAATTATATAAATGTAATAACAAAAACTGCCGACTGAAACACCATGAAGCAGGCTGAGGTAACATATACAGGAAAAGTACTGCTGGTTAGATTACATTTTTAAAGTACTTTTTGCATGCTAGGCGTGATTCTAAGTAAAAGAAATATTATTCAATAAAGCTGAGGTATTTCTAGCATTGTAGACATAAGTAAACTGAAGTAAAGTCATCTGCCCAAGGCCACATGATTATTTTAAAGTGATGGGGAAGATTCCTTGTTCTTAATTCTTTACAAAGCAATATTATGTATTAGGCAAAGAAATAAAAATGAGGATTTTTTTCCTACCTCCCCAAATGTGACTAAATGGAATGCTCCCTGTCAAAGGAGGCCCTTGTGTCCACCATCTAAACCCAGGCCCAACCCTCTGCTGTTAAGTGGACTCTGGCTCATAGGACAGAGTGGAGCTACCCCATAGGGTTTCCAAGAGCAAACTTGATAGCGACAGTCTTTCTTCCGTGGAGCAGGTGGTGGGCTCAAACTGCTCACCTTTTGGTAGCAACTGAGTGCGTTCGTTATTATACAACCAGTGTTCCTATATGCTGTTGTTATTCAGTACAGTGGAGTTGTTTCTAACTCACAGAAACCCTATATAGAGTTTCCAAAGAGTTGCTGGTGAGTTTGAACCATCGACTTTGCAATCAACAGTCCAGCGCTTATCCTATAGTGCCACACCAAGACCCCAATGTACAGGAGCCAAAAAACCCAAACTCACTTGCATCGAGTCATTTCTGACTCACAGTCACCCACTAAAGGGTTTCTGAGATTATAACTCTTTACTAGAACTAACAGCCTCATGTTTCTCCTGATGCACGGCTGTTGGATTCGAACCATCAACCTTGTAGTTAGCAACCCTATGCCTGACCGACAGTGCCACCAGCACTTCCATATCCATGATAAGGACTCCTGAATTTAGAAAAAAAAACATTAGAAACACTTACTGAAAATTCAGAACCCTAAGCCCTAGCCAGACAGATGTAATGTAAATACACAGTGATGGTGGAGATCGCCCAAAAGACTGAAAAAGTTCTTGAGAGATTCTGACGTAACCAACCATGGCTTGGGGACGGTATATACTAACAGTGATCAGAGTCACCTGAGAAATTTGTTAAAGAGCCATGAATGAGGTACTCCTTACAGGATCCCACCAAAGGAGCTTGGGGTAGGGCATAGGATTTGTCTCTGTAACTCCAGTGGCCCCACATCTTAGATTTTCTGGCACTACTCTGGCGTATGCTAGTGTCTGAACATTCATAGCATCCTTTTCTCTCTGAAGATTACCCCTGTTTGGATGTTGAACTATATGCTTAGCCAGAATCTCAGGAGATTCGTGCTGATAGGACAGTTTGGGAAGAGTGTCTCTGGGAAATGTCAATGACTTGGGTCCAATCTCCCTCACCCAACAAATTACTAGCCTTAAAATACTTACTGATGGAGGTCAAAGACCACAACCTTTGGTATGGGTGGTATCTCATTGTAAAGAAAACAAAAACCCTCACCCCTGGACCAATGAACAACATGCAAATAATGGAGAAAAGACTAAAGTTTTCAAAGACTTCATTTTGCTGGGATCCATCAACACTCATGGAAACAGCAGTCAATAAACCAAACAGTGCATTGCATTAGACAACTCTGCTGCACAAGACCTCTTTAAAGTGTTCAGAAGCAAAGACGTCATTTTGAGGACTAAAAGTGGATCTGACCCAAGCCATGGTATTTCAGTAATCTCATGTGCATGTGAAAGTTGAACAGTGAATATGGAAGAACCAAGTAGAAGTGAAGCATTTGAGTTACGGTGTTGAAGGAGAATATTAAAAGTACCATGGACTGCCAAAAGAACAAACAAATCTGTGTTAGAAGAACTACAACCAGAATGCTCATTGGAAGCCAGGATGGCCAGACTTCATCTCTTGTACTTCGGACACATTGTCCAGGGTTTCCGAGGCTGTAAATCTTTATGGGAGCAGAAAGCCTCATCTTTCTCCCACGGAACAGCTGGTAGTTTCGAACTGCTGACCTTGCCATTTGCAGCCTGATTCATAACTACTACGCTACCAGAGCTCATTTGGGTAGTGGAGGGTTGGGTAAAAAAAGGAAGACCTCCACCAAAATGAATTTGCACAGTAGCAGCTTGCAATGGTCTCAATAGTAGCAAAGATTGTGAGGTTGGCAATGTTTCATTCTGTTGTGTATAGGGTAACTATGCATTGGTGTTGCCTCGGTGGCACCTAACAACATCTAGCCTTGAGTAAGTTATTTAAACTCATTGGGGCCTCAGTCTTCTCACCTGAAAATGGGTATTAGCATTTCTTCCACCTGGGTTATAGAGAGGTATGAATGCCTGTTATCCCCTCTCTAAAAATGCAGAGTTTTTCGCAGTTTCAGCAAACGTGAAATGTCCTCCCAACAAAAAGCTTGCAAGGAATCCACCAGTCAGCATCTTCACGATCATGGGTTCTGTGTTTCTGTTGAAGTGAATTGTTCTGTGTTGACCCAGAAGACAAGTGGGTCAGGGGTGAGTGAGCAAGTAAGAACATTTCTAAATTGGCAATGAGCAGAGAAATGCAAGCATCAGATTGATACACTGAGGAAACGTAGCTGTTCCTCCACCACACACCGACGTGGAAACGTCATGGCACCAATTTATTAAGACCAAACCAAAAGAGAGAGAAAGAGTTTGTGTGAGGGATGCTGGGGGTGGTAAGACCCAGTCATGAAACCATTTAGAAACTTCTAGAACTGTTGCCAAACCAGCCATCCTGTTTGTAGCAAAAAGAATTCTACTGCATCATCCAGAGAGAGACATAATCCAGATGACATTTTAAAGATTATTGATTGAAAAGTCAAGAGTGTGTGAATATGGATGGCAAGTACCACAGAATTTGCATTCAAGACACTCGCTTTACTCATGTCTCTGAGACAAGGAAAGTATCAGTGTTGCCGATACGGATCTTGATGCAGGCCAGGCTAGGTTCTCAAACACGAAGAAGAAAAAGTATGTTTCCATTTATAACTATGAATTGTGTGGTGGTGGGTGTACTTTTTGCACGACTCCATGGAACACTTCAAGGGTTATCTGCATACATGTTTGTTTCACTAATTTGACACAGTTACTCTGTCCCACTTACGATGTTCCATCCTTCTAAAGATGCCATGAAGGTATTAAAGTGGCCTGGCCTACAGCCGGAACTAACTGTGGCCAATTAGAAGGATGAGACGAACTAGAACGTGCAAATAGATTTTGCTTTTTCTGACTGACCAGACCTTACAGCCAGTTTGTCAAAATCGTAGATGGTGTGCCATCCATCCAGAAGGATCCAAGGACCCCTGAGTCCCTGCACCACGTCCACTCTTGTTCTGATGAGCTTTGACATTTTGCTTCCAAATACATTTCACCTGCATTAGGTCGGCGATGACTCACCCTCAGGTGGGGGAGGAGGCCAGGGTATCAGGATTGCTTTCTGTAAGCGCCTCCTATTACTAACATTGATGGCAAAATACTTAAAGTACTTGTGCATAATTTAGCCTTTTTAAGTAGCCAGTGAAGTGGAGAGCAAGTTAATTGAAAGAACAAATGTTTCCGAGCTTATGCGCCCGTGAACCTGAGTTTGAATTTTGGCTCTGCCATTTACTGGCCATGTGATCTAAGCGACTTCATTCATCTCTTTCAAGCCTTGGTTTTTCCCATCTGTGTTTTGGGTTAATAACATGACCCACCTCGCAGAGTTTTAGTTGGCCCATTGGTAAGGCGTTTTCAGTATGCTGATTGAGTTGTTAACCAACTGCCAGTGAATAAATTCTGACTTCTGGAAACCTCATGTTTTTGTGGTTAATTTTTCAGAAGTGCATGCCAGTTCAAACTCCCTGCCTTTCAGTTAGCGTCACTGTGTTTGTTCAGACCTTTCTGTTAAAAGCCCAGTGCTTAACCATGTGTTCTATGGAGAGACTCTTTATTGCCTCATTAGTACTGAATACATGTTAGTCACAATGATGATGATGAAGGGGAGGAGGCTCCACCCAAGTGCCTTTACAATCAACCAGCTCTTTGTTTCTTTATAAAATCTGGTGTGGCTCAAACTTCCAAAAGTGTGCAGAAACGTGCTTAGAAGTGGAAAAGCCTCTATGTAAATCCTACTCAACTGTCCTGTCCTGCAGCCTCACCAAAATGCTCCTTCTGAAGTACCGTGACAGAGCATCCTAGATAGCCATCCTTCCAGTGGTGGGGCATTTAGAACCCATTCTCAGGATGAAGAGAAAGTGCAGCAGGCTGTGTGATGGACCAGGGGCTCCGACTCAGAGAAAGTCAACTGGCTCTGCCACCTTCTGCCTCAGGGGTCTTGGCACAAGTCACTTAACTTCTCTGAGCTAAAGAGTTATAGCCATGCAGAGTGACTAAGTACAAGAAGTTCCTCACGACTTTAAAATCATGTCTCTCTTACTTAAATGTTGGGCAGAGGTTCTCAAAGAGGGTAAGGGCCGAGGAAGCACATGTCCCCCAGGGAACTCTGGGTAGTGTCTGGAGACATGTTTAGTTGTCACATGTTTAGTTTAGTTGAGGATGGGTGTTACTAGCCTCTAGTGCACAGGTGGGGAACGTCTGGCCCATGGGCCACATAAGATTCTTGGAATCATTTGGTCTGGTCCTGCCAAGACAACTGCCAAATATTTCCAGCCATCCAAATACAACAGTATGGCCTGTGAATGATGGTATAAACACCCAATGGCCCTTGGAAGTAAAAAGATTGCCCACCCCTGCTCAGTAGGTAGACACAAGCACCCTATAACTCACAGGGCACTTCAAAGAACGTCACACTTCAAAGAATGTCAACAGCGCTGAAGTTGAGAAATCTTGCTGTCCACTGTCTTTCCCAGTTGGAATTTAAATTCCAGAAACTCCCGGGCCTTCCCACTCTGTGTGTCCCAGCCTCAAACCCATGTCATTGTCTTCGACTCAATCCTGACTCATAGTGACCGTATGTCATTTCCAAGACTGACCGTCAGTCTCGAACGGAAGCAGATAGCTTTGTGTTTCTCCTGTGTTTTGAACCGCTGGCCTTGCAGTTAGCAGTCCAGTGCCTAATGCACAGCCCCATTAGGGCTCCTTGCAAACACATAGTAAGGTGCTTTAAAGATAGGGTTCTAAAAACATAACAATTCTCTCAGTAATCGGAATACTAATGGGATGGCGAATTTCCGCATACACTCGTTTTGGTCTAAAGACAAGGAAGGAGGAGCAGATATTGGATCAAATCCCTCCTCCCACACCTCTGACCTCCTTGAAGCAGCCTTCCACTCAGTGTTGCACTTGGCCAGAGCTCCTGCAGTAATTTGGTTAATTGGATGAACAGTCCCTTCAGTGGTACAGGCAGAATTTGCATGCTGCAGTCCATCAAAACTAATCAGTTGGCCTAGTTCCATTTCCCAGCTACTGACAGCTTCACCAGGACAGGAGAGTAGAGGGTTCCTTGCTTTAAACTGAAGAACCTGCTAAAGAGTGGGAGTTAGAAGTTGGCAGGATGCCTTTCAAAAGGAAGATGTGAGGGAGACACGTCCATCCTTGCCTTTGTCTCCCTCCACACCCCCGACCTCACCAAAAGAGATCATCTTGTCAGGAGCTGGCTGGTTAAAAGGAATTTTCCAAAGACATTGGTTCAAAGCCATCATCTCAAGATAGTGCTTCGTTCCTTTTCTGTATGAAGAAAATGTCGAGTTGGTATCCTGTGTATTCCTTCACCAGGGTGCTTCTTACACAATGGAGTGGGCGAAACATGGTGGAGCCTACATTGGTTATTTGCTTCTTAGGGCTAATGTTGCTAGGTTTGTGCTAGCTGCGGTATCAGGTAAACCTCAACGTTTTAGAATGGAATTCCTCGGTCCAATCAGGAGTTGCACATTGGTGGCTACTCTCTTCCAGACAGTGCTGCAGGGATCTGGGTTCCTTTCAGGGCCTGATAAATATGTCCCTTTCCAGCAATGACCCCCTCTGGTGGAGGGATAGCATGAGATTGGATGGACAGATGACATGCCATCTATACAAACCCTCTGAGAAATGACGAAGAGTTTCTTTTTTTTCTAAATGAGGAAACTGAGACTCAGAGGTTCAATTTCAGATGGCTAGAGGCAAAGTCAGAATTTGCATTTGTGCAGATTATACAACTGATGCTTTTCATTTCTCTCTCCCTTCTTTCTCTCTGACTCTGTTTTCTTTATTTCTTCCCCCCTTGTAAACACCATGGACATTTTGCCTCTGTAACTTTGAATGTTTTCTACAAGATTGTCAGTTTGGGCTCTAAAGTAATCCATGTTCAATAATCTTTAACCTAGAGATGTGTCTGACTCGTATGAGACAGTGACTTCGGTATTCATTTTGCTCTCACAAGGAGTGGTCATTCGGAAAGCAAAATGATGAGAAAGGAGACATTTCTAAAAGGCAAATCTGATACTGTTGTTCACTTCGATTCTAATCCGTGATGTCGCCTTCTGGCTTCCTTAATAGTCTTCAACTCCAAGAGTTAGAGTGGAAAGGCACCTCTAACATGGACCCTAAAATGCCTCCCTCCCTTTTACTTAGACTTGAGGTGGTCTTTGAGGACACCTTGAATTCTCCACACACTTTGTGCTCCCCTCTCTGGCTCCTGCTTTTGCTGGCTCGCTTGTTCCCTGTCTGGAATGTTCTTGCCTAGTCTTCATTGAATTCACACCAATTCCACCATCAAACATCTGCTCATTTATTTACTCTGGAATCTCAATGTAGTGGAGATTCTCTACAACACCGGTATTACCGGCTTAGTGAACTACTAGATACGCAAGATGCGTCAGTAGTGGGTGCTGAGAAAGAATTCACGTCCACTGAAAGTTGACACTGATGAGAAGCAGCAATTCGGCGTGGTTTGAAGTTACAATATAGATCACTTGTGTTTTCAGCAGGGAGAAGCGGCTTGGTATCTGCACAGAAGTGTATGATACTTTTTAGAGATCTGAGAGACAGCGCCTCGAGGGGCCCTCCCCACAGTCTTGTGAAGGACAACGGTGTCTGTGTGTTTGTGTGTGCCTATGTTGTATGCTTTTGTGTATGTGTTGTGTGTTTGTGTTGCATTTTTGTGCTTGTGTGTGTACAAGTAGTGGCTGTCTACCAGCCTACACTGCTGATGCCCTTTTTCTATCACCTACCACTAAAGGTGATTGGAGATGGTTTCTGGGTTGACTCAGCTTATATTGCATATGGTACCGCAGTCAGTGTTTTTTTGGTTCCATCTCTTCTACTTATTATAATATTAGCAATATATTAGCAATTCTTTCCACCCACCCACCCGTGTTTCATTCTGTCATCCCAAGGTGGTTTGCATGTTGCTATGATGCCAGAAGCTACAGCACTCGTATTTCTGTGTTTGTGTATATATGAGTTGTCACCCATGAACCTAGACGAAGGCCGATGAAGAGGAAAGGCTTGAACATGCGCTTCAGAAAATTAGCCAATCTAAACCCTATGGATATTGCCAGATAGAGTTCAGGAGAATGAACCCCCGGGATTGGAGGGCACTTGAAACACACAGTAGCTGCAACTAAGGACCCAAGCAGACCAACAATTATGACTATGGCGCACGTGCACAGAACATTTTGGTCTGTTGAAAGTGGGGACGTCGTGAGTCGGAACTGACTAAACACAGCACCTCTGTTCATTGCTGGTTTGAAGACCCACTGGCCTAAGGAGGGAAATTGCAGAGGAAGCCACAGTATCTCGAAACTCCAAGACCCGAATCACTCTGGGGATCTACAGCTCACTCATGAGCAGTTACAGGGTTTTGTCTAAAAGTTTGCACGCGTAGCATGCCGCAGCCTGTTTCTAAACAGTCGGATGATTGATTTGATGCCTTTGGATATTTAAGTAGTCTGTGGTAGATACCAAGTGTCTGATGTTTATGTTTTTTCTTGCTTTAATGTATGGGACCTCTCACAATGTCTTGTACACCCCAGGCGCTCAATAAATATGATTTATAGAAGATGTAAATAAATCAAACCCAAGATTATGTCTGCGTTCATTAACTTGTCGCTGCAACAGGCTGTCCTCCTCTCTAAACTTGCAAGAGGGGCAAAAAAAATCATCACTAATTTACAGAAGGAAAGAATATGTGAAATTAGGAACATATGGGCAGAAAGTATACAGTTCTGAAGATCCCTGGCGTAGTATATGAAATTCTCAGTTAGGTTCTCAGTTTTGTCATATACATAGTTGCTGTGTGACGTTGGCTCAGTTAGTTAACCTTTCTGGTTTTTCTCTTTTTAACTAAACATTGGGCCAGAATGAATAAAGGATGCCACGGCACCACTGAGCTGCAGAAAATGAAGCAACAGGAAGAATTAGGATGGGGTTAAATTTGGTGAGACATCAACCATGCCATAGGCAATTTTACTTAGGATTTCTCACTGTTTCCCTCCTGACAGCTGTAAGGGGGATTGTGGAGCGTCTAGGAATATGGATCCTGGGATCCAGCTACCTGGGTTCCAATCCCAACACTGCCCTCCCCTACTGTGCGACCTTCGGAAAGTTGCTTAACCTCTCTGTGCCTCATGAAGCACCTTCATTTGCCAAACGGAGATGAAAATTACAGTACCCCTGTGTGGCTTGGCTATGATAAATGGGTGTGTTCGTTTATCTAACTGCTCTGACCAGTCATGGGCCAACTGTTTTTCCTATTTATTTTCATTTTCAAACGACACAACTGGAGCTTGGCAACTCAGACGTCGTGCTTTGGATCACACTGTTAGTGGGTGGGTGGGGGGTCAGTAATTGCCTTCACACATGAAAGATGGACTGTGGAAAGGTATCAATTCTAGAAACTTCTAAACATGCTTGGGACAGAGGTGTGTGTCATCCATAGCTCTTTCCTGGCAGGTACAACTTCACAGGGCCACCACCACCCCTGCTATCTGTTGCCCTCTGAGATTGACACCAAGCAGGGGTGAAGGCAGTGAGGACTGTCCTCTTTGTGGGGTGTTTCCATCCCAGTCAGCTCTCTGCTTTGGGGTGACTTGCTGCCTGTTAGTTTTGCCTTTTTAGCATACTCACCAGCTCAGACACTCCACTCCCCTTCCCGGTGGAGTCTCTGCCTGTTTCCCCCTCTGTCAGACAGAATTTCCATGGTAGTGTTCCCTAGACTTGTCTGCAAAGAGTACCGCTGGATGGGGACGTGCTCCCCGGGCCCCAATCAATCAAAGGACAGTGTTCTTCTCACCTTTGACAATATTACCAGTGGACATGAGGTCCTACTGCAATAGGCTAGATGCTTGTCCAATGTGAGTGGTGTCCTTATTAAAGAAAAAAACGCAAAGGGAGGACAACCATGTGCAGGTGGAGGCAGAGACTGGAGAGACACATCCAGAAGCGAAGGAATCCCAAGGGTTGCCAGCCATCGCCTGAGGGAGAGACAAGGAACTAATTGTCCCTCAGAGCGCACCAAAGCAAATGTTAAGTGCCGTCCAGTCGGTTCCAACTCATAGCTACCTGGCGTAGGGTTTCCAAAGCTTTGAATCTTAACAGGAGCAGAAAGTCTCATCTTTCTCCCATGGAGCAATTGGTGGGCTTGAACCGTGGACCTTGTGGTTCGCAGTCCAGTGCTTATCCTATGGAGCCACTGTGTTCCCCTCTGAGGCAATGAGCACCCTGATTTCAGACTTCCAACCTGTAAGAACTGTAAAACAAAACATTTCTGTTCTTAGAAGCCGCCCAGCCTGTGAAATTTTGTTACAGGAGCCACCAGGAACTAATAAAAGTAGGTGATCTTGTGGGATCATCTACTCCATGCTAGCTGTGGGGAATCCAGGGCTGATCATAACAAACGAAGAAGGAGCTCATGTTCTTCTGAAAGTGTTCTCTATGTGATACTCCGGGAACAATGTGGGGAAGGAGGGGTTGGAATTATTAGACCAAATGGTGATAGTTTGTTTCCCGAGGGCCCTTCAATTTTACACTAGAGGGAAGTGCTCCAAATCTTGCGTGAACCACAAAATCTCTTTAACCAGGAAAGCTGGTAGTACAGTGAAATTGAAATAATCCATGAATAGGTCAATAGGAGGGCAACAAGTGGGCTAATGGAGTACCTGCCTTGTGGCTGATCCCAGGCTGACATTTTGTATTGATGAAGGGGGTGAGAAGGGGGTGGCGCTCATGGTGACTGAACAGAATGAAATGCAGCCCGGACCGACACCACCTCCACTTTTGTGCATGTTGTTGTTAAGTGCCATCATGGCGACCCTGCATAGCGTTTGCAAGGAGCAACTAGTAAGCTTGAACCTCCGACCTTATAGTTCTAACCAACCTTGCAGTCCGGCACATTAACCTACAGTGCCATAGAACAGAGTGTTCTGATCCACTGGGATTTCATGAGTTGTTACAAGTAGATCTTCAGACAGGTTTTTCTTCGTAGATTCTCTGCCTCTGGAAACTCAGCTAAAAGCTATTCAGCCTCAGAGCAACACTTGAGTCCTCCCTGGTGGTGGTGGCTGCACATGTGGTACATTGGCTGGAAATTGATCCCAGGTGTTCTGCGTGGAAGGCGAGCAAGCTACTTACTACCCAACCACCAATGCTTCTTATCTCTCTCAATTTTCATAGTCATCCTACGAGGTTCATCTACCTGATTTTACAGGTAACGAAAGTGTACGCACAGTCAAAGAAAGAAAGAGCTGTGAAGGAAGAAAAGAATAGGAAGATTGTGTTTCACTTCAGTCAGAAGGACTAGTAACATCTTAGTGGATTCAGCTGGCATTTCAATTTCAATGAAGACTGCTTTATCTGGCTTCACTCCACCCCTCAGCAGAAAGCTTCCTGCCCAGCCAGGACGGCAGCCACGCAGTCTTGGAGACCCGGAATTTCAGGCCAGGTAAAAGATTAAGATACATTTTTCATCATTCGTGTGGGATTATGTCTGCATTAGCTCTTTATTTGTTGAGGGACTCGATCTCATTACAGGTCAATTTGCTGAGTTGAATGACTAGGGAACTGAGGTGCGTCGTTCCTCCAACAGCGTTGCGTCTTGAAGTATCTGAAGCAATTTCCCATGTGAACCCAGAGATTAGTTTTTGTTCTTGTTTTACAACCATACATAGTTCCTTACCGCGTCACTCACTGCCTGGGTTGCTCTGCATATCCAGGGTTTATGATGTTCGGCAAGATAAGAGAGTTGGCGATGAGTAGGGACTTTGGAGTCTTGAAAGCCTGGTTGGGGTTAACTCTTAACCAGCTGTCTACTCTCTGCGTGACCTTCAGCAAGTTTTCACATTTCTCAGAGCTACACTTTCGTTATTTATACACCCAGGAGGACAATACCTGCTCGCAGGAGCTGGGGTTAGTTTTCAAGGTCATGCCTCAAATTCGCTCTCATTGCATTTGGCTGCTTCTGATTGTTCCGTGCATCTGTGTGTTTCTAACAAGATATCCTTCACACTCTTTGCTTTATTTTGTCTATGCCACGCACATTGGTGTGGCTCACACCCTGTGGGTAGTTCAAATTTCTCCTTAGGTACCTCCAAGCCGGTAATTGACTTAGAGGTCAAAGTGGCTTAGTGCCAGATAATCGCCTCTTCCCCTCCTATCTCTCCTATTTGTTATGAAAATGTCTCCTTTATGCCTCATCCACCGGTTTATTCTGGCAGCAGATCCACTTGTATTCTAGATTCCCAGGTGAAGAGTTTTGCTTCAGGAGGGAATTTTAACTTTGAGTTGATTGAAGCCGTTGAGGCCGATAAGATGCAATAAAAGTGTTTTTGCATGTAGCCGTAACATGCATTTTGGGTAGCCAAAGGGTGAAATTGTGTCCCACGAAAATGTGTCAGATTGGCTAGACCATGAAGGTCTGTGGTTTGCTGGCTGTACAGTGATGTCATCTGGCACTTACATAATGATGCAGCCATCCCGATGACGCAACCTGATGTGATCAGCCCATCGCTTGTAAGGGGACTAGGGAAGGATGTAGCACCCTTCCTGGGTTACAAGCCTGACCGGACATAAAGGGCGTTATCTGTAAATGCCACAGCGCAGTCGGCTTGAAATTCAAGGTCAGTGGTTCAAGCTCACTAGCTGCTCCTTGGAAACCCTATAGAAGGTCGTTATGGGTCAGAACCAACTCAACGGCACTTCACAACAACAAATTTGTAAATGCAGCTTGGCAAACCAGTTTTAGAGCTCACCTGCCTAGGTGCTGTATCATTTGTGTTTTTTTGTGTGTGTTTGTTGTTGTTGTCAAGTGTTGTCAAGTCAGTTCCAAACCATAGCAACCCTGTATAGGGTTTCTGAGGAGCAGCTGGTGAGCTTGAACCGCCAATCTTGTGGTTCGAACTAACTTTGCAGTCCAGCGCATTAACCTACAGTGCCACACCAATTTGGTGCTTTGTTGTTGTTAAGTACGTCGGTTCCGACCCCTAGCAACCCTGTATAGGGTTACTGAGAAGCAGCTGGTGAGCTTGAACTGCCAACCTTGTGGTTCAAACCAGCTGTGCGGTCCTGCGCATTAGCCCACAGCGCCACACCAGGACTTCTAATTTGGTGTTAGAAGCACTTAATTCTTGAAAATGAAAAACGGTAAGAGATGGATTGACTAAGGGAATCAAAACTTCAGGATCTCGCATGTTTTTGACTCTTTAAAGGTCTTAGAAATTGCATACTTACAATTTTGTAAGTAATCCAAAAGTTTTATGAGCTCTGGGTTCTCCCTTGAGCCTCCTTGGAGGAAAGGTGAGAGGGTTGTAAAGGGTATGACCCGGCAGAGCAATTCGCATGAACTCTCAAGGTTGAAGAACAGTCCTCTGAGTCCATCTAGGCCATGCACTGCCCTGCAGACTCTGGGTGTTGGCCACGCTCTCTGGATTCTGGGTGGAGACCTCTTGGCCTTCACCTTTAGCTCCACTTTCCAGGTGCACTGGGGTGGCTCCTCTGCTCCCTGGACTTTGGGCAACCCCATTCTCCCATTCCCACTGATTGGTGACCCCACCTCCTCATGTCCTGCAGGTTCTATTCTGCTCCTGGGGCAAGGCAGCCTAGGCCCCCTCAGATTTGAGGAGAAATTCGGCCCCGTCCCTGGGGCTCTCGTGGATGCTCCAGACACAGTTGGTGAAGAGCTGACTCTTTGAAGGCCCAAAGGCCATTGGCCTACCCTTAGAGATTGAGGCAGCTCTGTTTCCTGTGCTCCTCGTCTCTTTGACTTCTGCATCCTGGTTCTTTGGCCCCTTGGCCTGCTGAGATTAGCCCAGCTTCTGCCGTGCTCAGGCAACTGGTAAATAGTTCTTCAGCTCTACACACCCGTGCTCAGAGGCACCCCACCCCACCAAGACGACACCTCCCAAAGACCCTCAGCTCTCCTGCTCTGCGAGTTGACACTCACAGTTTGCACAGGTCTCCTGGTCCTGTGCCCTCTCTAGCATTCTGACTCATCTCACTGCCTTCTGAGCCTTCACCGGAATTGCTTTTGATGGCCCATAATTCCTCCAATGGAGTCTCCCAGGCAGTCCAGGATCTTGCTATTAGGATCTTTACTCCTCTTCCACCCTCTGTACATGTGCACATTTCCAAAACCACATCCACATTCTAGGCATCTGTTAGAGCAGCACCTCACTCCTGGTACCAAATCCTGCTTTAGTGATCTAGTGCAGCTAGAACCAGCAATGGCACGGGTGGGTGGTCTTACCAAACAAGTGTATTCTTTTATAATTTAGGAGGCTACAAGTCCAAACTCAGGGTGCTAACCCTATTGTTGTTATGGTTCCTTGTTGTTGGTGTTGTTGTTAAGTGTCATTGAGTTAGTTCTGACTCATAGTCACTTATTCACAACAGAAGCAAACTCTGCCTGGTCCTATGTTAGCCTTATACAACTAGTGAATAGCACAGGTTGATTAAAGAAAAAGACAAGTGTATTTTAGTTGAAATGTTAATGTTATTGGGTCACATCCAGTTGAATCAGATTTACAGCAATGAGTTGTCACAGAGTACAATTGCCCCATAGAATGGTCTAGGGTAGAATCTCCACAGAAGTACGTCACCAGACATTCTTCCTGTGGAGCATCTGGGTGGGTTCCCACTGTCAACCTTTTGGTTAGCAGTCAGGTGCTTGATGACTGCACCACCAGGGCTACTTTCAATTGAGATCGCTTTAATTGATAGTAAAACCGAATTCTTGTTCATTGATGTGTCTGCCACTTTCAAGCATATAAAACTGTATTCTTTGACAATTTTATCATGGTGTCATAGTGATATGGGTATGTGTGTGTGTTCTTTATGATGTCTGGATTTTAACCATGTAACCAATATTTGCATTTAGGAAGCAATTAGGAAAGACAGTCAAGTTGGAGCTTATTTTAAAACTGCCTTTAAATAGAAATCATCCTGGTTTTATTTTGATTGTACTTTATTGAGCAATAAAAAATATCTATTTTTAGGGTATTTTATAATGCTTTTATTTGCATTTTATGGAAGTTGGGTGAAAGTTTTGGGTTGCTTTTAAAGGTGGAGGAAGGGTGTTGAGCGAGTCCTGGTGTGGTGCTGTACAGTAAGCATCGGACTGCTCACCTTAACATCGTCCGTTCCAGCCCAACACTCACTCCTCAGAAACTCTACACTGGGTAACTGTGAATTGGAACCTACTGGATCACACTTAAAACAAATAATGACTTCATCCTATTTCAGATTAATATCGTTCACAAATGTGGTTGTAGTGTCTATTATAAAAATCATAAAACCCCAAATGAAAAGTTTAGGAAGAAGAATGTAAGTTATTGTTAAGTGCCATCAAGTCGATTCCAACCCATAGCGATCCTGTATTGGGTTTCCCAGGAGCAGCTGGTGAGCTTGAATCACCGACCTTGCAGTTCAAATGATTTTGCATTAGCCCGCAGCACCACACCAGGATTCCATACTGTAAATTGAGCTGGTTAATCACTTACTCATCTGCTCGCCAAAAGGTTTGGTGATTAGAACTCAACTGCAAGACTCCTTGGAGAAAGACCTGACCATGTGCTATCAGAAAGATTACAACCCTGTGGGACAGGCCCTCTCTGTCCCCTTGGAGACCATAGGGTCTCCATGAGCCACAATCTACTCAGTGGCACCCAGGAACGAAACGATGTTGCTCTTGCATTTTTCTTGATGGAGTCCACAATGATGGACCAGATAAAAAAAAAAAAAGTTTCCTCATACTTCAAAGTGACTAGTTGTCAGTGGTGGGAGATTTCATTTGCTTGGCCCTTTTTTTTTTTTTTCTCTCTCTCTCACCCCCACCCCTCATATAAAGCTTTCTGGAAGCAAAGGGCCTAATGTAAACTCTCACTTCCCCCAAATCCAGTTTAGTCAGATGATATTAGCCCATTTCTCAGCTGTTCACTAGCAGCCCCCATCTTATGGGGAACTAGGTGTTGAAGAACACTCAGTCTTGGTTCCATCTATTTTTCCACTCAAGAGAGGGAAATAAGGTTTCCTGTAACCTAACATGCCCTGGTGTTTTCTGGGGCCTCAGGAAGAACATGAACAAGAATGCAGGAAGTGAAACATAAGTTTTAAAAAACAACAACAAAAACAACAACAACAAAAAAACACACAAAAAAAAAAAAAAAAAAAAATCACAGAGGGAAGGAGGCACACTTGGGGAGAAGGGATAGAGAGATTGTGAAAAAGGCCCTGCATAGTTCTGAGCTGAGGTTGATGGGAAAGTTCAAGCCCCAGGTGTCAGGAAAGATATAACCTCCTTCTGCATCCAGATATGGCCTAAGCTCTGAAGCGTTAACAGTTAAAAGCTGGGTGGAAAACTAGTCAGAAGCTCAGGGCAGATGTTTCTGGTGTTCCATCAGATGGAGCATTCTGGGACTGTGGAGAGGAACAGTTCTTCCAAGGACTCCCCAAACAGGGAGACAGCTTACCTTCCCAATTACGACACATAGGGACCACCGCGGCAACTTGAGGGATTTCAGACTCCCAAAAGAATTAACTCCCTGTTGTGCTCCTATTTAATTAAGAAACTGGCAACAATCAAAAACAACAAAAAAAGGAAATGCATTCTTCTCACGTGCCCCATGCCCACCATCTGCCCAGCTCTGAGGAACCTACGACATAGATATGGAATTTGCTTTTTGCTTCTCTTTTCCTCTCCAGCACCCCCAAGTGGTCCCAGACACTGGAGCGGCAGTTGGTGCTGTTGTTTTTGTTATTTCCACCATTGTGTGGGACCCTGACTCATAATCTCTCATGTATGAGAGCCACACCATTGTGTGGGACCCTGACTCATAATCTCCCATGTATGAGGGAATGAAGAGCCCTCCCCTAAGCTAGCCTTCAGAAACTGGTCCTTGAAAAAAATCTGTTAACTTAAAAATCTGATCACTAGGGTCCTCTGCTGGATGCCCACAGGGGTCTCCCATGATGACTTGCAGTATCTATAGCTTCTGTGGAGGGTGTGGTATGGATGGGTCAGTTGGCTTGCAGATTCTGGGGCCAAAATCCCTGAATTCAAACTGTACAGCTGATATAAGATGAATGCTCGTAGGTATGTTGGTGTGGGCCTCAGTTTCCTCAGCTATAAAACTAGGGTGATGCTAATAATCGCCCCCAGGGTTGTCAGGATGTTTAAAGGAGTAATTATGGTAAGGCACATGGCTGGAACGTTAGTCTCTGGGAAGACGTGGGATTTTCTCATCATACCGTGTGATCTTATCTTTTCTATGAGTCATCAGAATTCTTATCCAATACTTTGCCCAAGGACAACCCTGTGTCTGGTGCATCTCCCCAGTTCAACAATGAGCAGATCACAATCATCTGGAGGAGATTTTGAAGCCGTTCGTAACCTAAATCCACACCAGACCAATGAAATCATGTCTCTAAATATGGAACCAGGTGCCAGGCTTTCACCAAAAGGTTTCTGGAGTACATGACTGTGCAGCCAGGTTCGAGAACCTCTTCTGATCTTAGCATATTGAGTGCATGATACACACTGTACTGTCAGGAACTCATACTTAGGCCTCCCTAAGCTCTCCAGATGAAATCCAAGTTTATCCCTCATGGAATCCTTTCTCACATTTGAAAGCCTGCACATTTCTCTCTCATCCAGACTCTCCCCTGCTTCTTTGTTATTGTTTTGTTAAGAGCCGTCAAGTCAAGTCGGTTCTGATTCATAGTGACCCTGCCAAGGGTTTCCAAGGATCAGTTGGTGGATTTGAACTACTGACCTTGCAGTTCAAACCAACTCTGAGATTGAGTGCTTATCCCCAGGTGCCATGCCTTAAAAATGACTGATGAAAAAAATTTCAATAACAGATTTAAGGTGCAGCAAACGATCAAGTTTACCGGCCAAACCCAGCCTCCCCTGTTCTTGTAAATGAAGTTTCTTTTGGAACACATCTACTCCTGTATGTATTGTTTGTGGCTTAATTTTGCTCCGTAACTTGAGAGTTGAGGGGTCATGATGGAGTTCCTAGCATCCACAAAGCATATAATATTTTATTTCTGTCTGGCTCTGTACAGAAAAAGCTTGCTGACCTCTACCTAGTTGAGTGTTCCCCAAAGTAATTTGTTGTTGTTGTTAGGTGCCATCGGTACTGACTCATAGCAACCCTATGTACAACAGAACGAAACACTGCCCGGTCCTGGGCCAACCTCACAATTGTTGCCACGCTTGAGCCCATCGATGCTGCCACTTGGCCAATCCATCTCACTGGGAGTCTTCCTCTTCTTCTCTTACCCTCCACCCTACCAAGCATGATATCCTTTTCCAGCGACTGGTCCCTCCTGACAATATGTCCAGAGTATGAGAGATGAAGTTTGGCCATTCTGGCCTCCAAGGAGCACTCTGGCTGCACTTCTTCCAACATAGATCTGTTTGTTCTTTTGATAGCCCATGATACTTTCAATATTCTCCAGCACCATAACTTAAAAGCATCAATTCTTCTACGGTCTTCCTTATTCACTGTCCAGCTGTCACATGCATATGAGGTTATTGAAAATATCATGGCTTGGGTCAGGTGCACCTTAGTCCTCAAGCTGACATCTTTGCTCTTCAACACTTTCAAAAGGTCTTGTGCAGCAGATTTGCCTAATGCAATATGTCGTTTGATCTCTTGGCTGCTGCTTCCATGAGTGTTGATGGTTGATCCAAGAAGAATGAAGTCCTTAACAACTTCAATGTGTTCTCCGTTGATTAGAATGTTGTTTATTGGTCCCATGGTGAGGATTTTTGTTTTCTTTACATTGAGATGCAATCCATACTGAAGGCTGTGCTCTTTGATCTTCATCAATAAATATTTTAAGACCTCTTCACTTTCAGCAAGCAAGGTTGTATCATCTGCGTATCGCAGGTTGTTAATGAGTCTTTCTCCAATCCTGATGCCACGTTTTTCTTCATAGAACCCAGCTTCTCGGATTATTTGATCAGCATATAGGTTGAATAAGAATGGTTCAAGCTGAACTTGCAGTCCAGTGCTTATCCTATAGTGCCACACCGGGACTCAAAACTAATTTAGGGTGTAGAAAATGTAGTGTCAGGATCATTTCTGTTGAAGCATGCAAGTTGTTCTATATTTAGAAATTCATTGAATATAAATTTATATGCTAAATCAGATATCATCTTAGATATATTTATAGGACGGATTTGTTTTTGAAAGCTTGAATTTCGGATAGAAAGCATTAAATTGGAAAAAAAAAAAAAAAAAGTTCTTTTTTAACTTTTGAGGTTAGTTGATTGCACAAAATATCTTCCGTCATATTTTAGCACCTTCTATGCCCCAAGGACTCATAAGAAATACACGTATTAGGGGCCTCAGTCTTGTTAGCTCTTCCCTTGTTAGTATCCTTAGGTGCTCCGTGGCTAGTGGTCAGTCTTTACACAGTGTGTACCTTCCTTCATGTTTGTATCTCTTTGTTTATCCTAGTTTTTATACAATTAAAAACTGATTACATTTAGGACTCACTCTGTCCAAGTGTCTAATTAACATAATAAAAGAAATAACTATTTCCAAAGAGGATCACCACCATAGGTACAAGGTCTAGGAATTCTGCACTCTTATTATCTCTTCTGTACCAACCAAGGGAACAGAGGTAACATCCTCAAGGACAACTTCAGACAATAAATTGTCTGTGTCTCCAGGCTCTGTGGATGCAGCTATATTTTGTTGTAAAAAAGTGGAGGTTCCTGTTGATAAAGGATTTCCCCACAGTAGCACAGCACGTTTAAGTGGTAGAGCCAGGGGTCAGATGCTAGATCTTATGGGTTGAACCTTTGGGTTTCTTTACCTCTTCTTGTTCCTTTTCATGGAATGTCAGTGTCCTATAGGGTCAGAGGGTGGTAATCTTCCCTCAGATGACTTGAATCCATTCCACCTAATCTTAAGGGTCCAGTTGACCATTTCACGTTATATTAGCCTTCGATTCTCTTTCCAGCCATGATGACGTTGCTGTTTCCAGTTGAAGCTCATTCCATTGCATGGTTAGGACCAAAGCCAATGCACAGTTGAGTCTTCTGTCTCCTCGACATCATTTGTTAGCCTGACACATGAGCCTTAAGCAGACCTTTATATCTTGCTTTGTTTTTTTTTGGTCATTACTCAAAAGGCATGCAAATGTGTGTGTGTTGGTTGGCAACAGAGCTAGGGCAACTTTCAAACCTGGTTCCCCATCTCTTATGAACTGTGGGGCCCTGGACCCATTAATTTTCTCTCTGAGCTTCATTGCCCTCCTCTGTAAAGATAGGGTTATAATAAGAATACTTGGGTCACATAATTGATGTAAATGTGCAGAGAGATAAAATCTGAAGACCATGATTTGCCCCAGGGCTGCCTTACTGGGAGCATGTAGGAATGCTAGTTAATGGTGGTGGGTTCTCAGAGTAGATCCCAAGATTCCATGGTCTCAAATCAGGTCTCTCTAATTTATTTTCTCCTGAGGGTGTGGGCTTTTTCCCACCTTGTCTTTGTATCGCTTTGCCATGGATGTAGGGTGGAAGGTTCCTTGTACACCCTCCATTTTCCCTGGAGGCAGCTTGATGTCCACTCAGAACTTCGCATCCAGAGTTGGCATCCAGATTCTGTTTCTTATTGTCTCAGTGTTTGGTTGTTACTATTGTTTTCCCAAGTATTCTACAATTCTGAGCCCCGGTTTCATCATTTTGTAGCAGAAGTCACAATGCTTGCTCATAAGATCATTATGATGATCCTAATATGACCAACAAGATCAACTTAAAATAAAACACTTTTATCCATTCAATTCAGACTCCTGGCTGCCTTGTATTGAGGCGTGGTGATGATCAGACATTCTACTGAATGCATCGTTTCATTTACTCCAGTGAACAACCTCATTGCCTACAGACAAGACTGTGGCATACAGACAAACCTGTCCGGAGTGTATAGATGTCCAACCACTCAAGTATTCTGGACTTGTGCAAATTGGTACTAAGTAATACTCTGCTATCAGCATGGGATATGTGTAAGAAAGACACCACAGTGCCTGTTATCACTGCTTCTGCTATTAGGTGCTGTACAGTTGATTCTGACTCAACAGCCACCCTCTAGGGCAGACTAGAACTGCTCCATAGGGCTTCCTAGGCTGACTCCTATTGGAGGAGATTGCCAGGTCTTGTCATCCATGGAGCAGCTGATTGGTTCAAACCACCAGTCTCACAGTTAACAGCAGAATGCTAAGTCATTGGACAACCAGGGCTCCTTGAGCCCCCCCCCCCATGTTGCTGTTAGGAAGTGCTGTCAAGTTTGTTCCGACTCCCAGTAACCCTCTATAGGGTTTCTGAGGAGCAGCTGGTGTATTTGAACTGCCAGCCTTGTGGTTCAAACCAACCTTTCAGTCCAGTGCTTATCCTAATGCCATAGAGCCTGTATTCTAGTTGGGAAGACACACACATTTTGGGAAATTCCCAGAATTTGACAGGTAATACGCTCTCAGTAGAAAGGTGTACAACAAGGTTGTATTCTTTCACCATACTTATTCAACTTGTATGCTGAGAAAATAATCCGAGAAGCTGGGTTATATGAAGAAAAACATGGCATCAAGATTAGAGGAAGACTCATTAACAACCTGCAATATGCAGATGATACAACCTTGTTTGCTGAAAGTGAAGAGGACTTAAAATATTTGCCGATGAAAATCAAAAGCATATCCTTCGGTATGGATTGCATCTCAATGTAAAGAAAACAAAAATCCTCACCATGGGACCAATAAACAACATTCTAATCAACGGAGAACAGATTAAAGTTGTTAAGGACTTCGTTCTTCTTGGATCAACTATCAACACTCATGGAAGCAGCAGTCAAGTGATCAAATGATGTATTACATTAGGCAAATCTGCTGCACAAGACCTTTTGAAAGTGTTAGAAAGCAAAGATGTCAGCTTGAGGACTAAAGTGCCCCTGACCCAAGCCATAGTATTTTTGATATGCATGCGAAAGCTGGACAGTGAATAAGGAAGACCATAGAAGAATTGATGCTTTTGAGTTATGGTGTTGGAGGAAAATATTGAAAGTGCCATGGGCTATCAAAAGAACAAACAGATCTATGTTGGAAGAAGTGCAGCCAGAGTGCTCCTTGGAGGCCAGAATGGCCAAACTTCATCTCTCATACTTTGGACCTATTGTCAGGACGGACCAGTTGCTGGAGAAGGATATCATGTTTGGTAGGGTGGAGGGTGAGAGAAAAATAGGAAGACTTCCAGCGAGACAGATTGGCCAAGTGGCAGCATCGATGGACTCAAGCATGACAACAGTAGTGAGGTTGGCCCATCATCAGGTAGTGTTTCGTTCTGCTGTGCATACGGTCGCTATGGGTTGCTATCAACTCAATGGTATCTTAACAACAACAATAATACTCTCAGTGGAGTCCTGGTGTGGCACTACAGGGTGAGCACTCTACTGCAAAGGTTGTTTGGAGCCTCAAGGTTGGCAGTTCAAGCTCACCAGCTGCTCCTCGAATATCCTATACAGACACAGTCACTATGGGTTGGAATCTACTCTACAGCATTTAGCAATTACAGCATGCACTCAACAGATATATCGACCCAATGTCTCTGAACTCTCCCCACAGCATCCCCGTCCTGCCCTGCATAGTAGCTACAGTAACAACAGTAACTACAGTGTAGAGTTAGAAGCTGTAGTGGTCATGTGATTATAGTGTGGACTTAGTAACTCCAGCGATCATGGTCGCTCTCCCCCAAGGTTCTATTCCATATACTTAACCAGTGGTTCTTTCCCCTGGACCTGCACTTCACATTAAAAGTTCCCTTGTGGGAGCCCTAGTTGTCAGCGATGGTATTCCTATCACCTGCCCTGGTAAGAATGGGGTGAAGCTCTCAGGAGAAGGACACGACTGAGAAATCTTCCAGCTCCCACCCTCACCTTGCCTCCAGGTCAGCCGTGCAGTACAAAGTGGGACCCTTCACACAGACACCTCTTTGCTACTCCATCTGAGAATATGGACTTCCAAGGGGGAGTCGCCTCTTCTCCCCGCTCCATGGGTCTCCCAACCTTGTTTATTCTTGTCGCTCCCTTTATTAATCTTCCATTAAGTTTTTTAAAATCCTAAATCCAGGATGCCTTGTTGTATGGAACACAACAGAGAGCTACATTAGAAGAGAAAATGTGATCACCCTCCCATTCCCCCTCAAACCCAGACCACCTGGTCTCTTCTGCAGCCATTGGTCTCCTGCAGCCCCCCATTTCTGACTTCACCCCTGGGCTAAAGCAACTCTTCTGAAAAAAGAAATAGGGTCAAGTGGCCCAATTTCCTACTATAAGGTTTTTCAAGGGCTGGCTGTAAACAGGACTGCATTCCCCCGCTGACCTGTCACCTCTGGATGAAAACACTTCCATCCATAACCTACACAGCTTCACTGAAAACGCTAGACCAGCCACCCCAAGATAGCTGCCAGGGTGAAGTAGGTTCTGTATCTCCTTGGTTGACCTTAGGAAACAGTTGCCAGCAAACTGACTCTAACTTACGGTGATCACCAGTGTGTCAGAATTAAACTGTCCTTAACTGCTGCTGGGACAGTTGGAGGTTCGAGTCGACCCAGAGATGCTCCCAAACAGATGTCCAGTGGCATGCTTCTGAAACATGGCAAGCCCGATGAAGCACTGTGAGTTGTCATTGCCTTCCTGACAACTGGTTACTAGTTTCTTAAACCCTGCTACTGACTTCCTTTCCAACGACTAAACTACCCCAGTTCATTAGGACTGTTAGGTTGTACACGAAGTTGGAGTGTCCTAACACAGCAGAGGCTTACCTTGGAAGAGCTCTGTGTTTTAATTTTCCTTATTGATCTTCAAGCCTTAGCTTACATTTTGCCTCCACGGAAAGGCTGTCTTCCACCCACTGATCTAACAAAACAGAGTTCACGCTGATGCTTAGTCAGGCCCTGTCCCATCCTGCAGATGAAATAGTGGGGTTGTTGTCTGTCTTACTGCCGTCATTGTTTCTCTCTGCCTTTAGAGTGTAACTTCCAAGAGACCAGCCAGTTGACCTATGGCTTTCCCACTCTGTGCCCCGTAAGGGGTTAACATGCCATGTTGTTGTGTTGTGGAGTTGATCTAAACTCTGAGCAATCCTGTAGGGCAGACTCGCATTTCCTGGGCTGGAATCTTTCAGGAGCAAGGTTACACATCTTGTCTCCCTCAGAGCCACTAAGTGGATTCAAAGCACAGACTTGTCAGTTAGCAGATGAACGCTCAACAGCTGCGCTACCAGGGATCCTTATTGTACCAATGTCGTCATTAGGCATCTTTGACTTGCTTCTGACTCATAGTGACCCTTGATAGGATTTCTCATCTCATAAATCTTTACAGAAGCAGAAAGCCTCATCTTTCTCCCGCAGAACAGCTGGTAGTTTCGAACTGCTGACCTTGCAGTTCACAGCCCGATTCGTAACCACTACACTACCAGAGCTCCTTATGTTGTTGATGTTGTTAAGTACCTTGGAGTCGGTTCCAACTCATACTGACCCTGCACAGGGTTTCTGAGGCTGTAAATCTTTACGGGAGCAGAAAGCCTCATCTTTCTCCCATGGAAACGCTGATAGTTTCGAACTGCTGACCTTGCAGTTTGCCGCCCGATTTGTAACCACTACGCTACTAGAACTCCTTATAGTGACCCTTTATAGGATTTCTGAGCTCGTAAATCTTTATGGGAGCAGAAAGCTCCCTTTTCCTCCTATGGAGCAGCTGGTGAATTCTAACTGCTGACCTTGCATGTTAGCATAACCCTCTGTGCCACCAGGCCTCCCTCCACATGTATTGGAGGAAGAGATGAATGAATATGTAAAATAATGGATAAACATTAAGTGTCGTTGAGTCGGATGCAACTTGTTGCTACCTTGTATAGGATTTCCAAGGAGCGACTGGTGAGTTTGAACCATCGGCATTGAGGTTCAAATTGACCTTGCGGTCCAGCATTTATCCTATAGCACCACACCAGGATAAATGTTGTTGTTGTTATGTGCCATCGAGTCAATTCCGACTCATAGCAACCCTGTACAGGGTTTCCGAGGCTGTAAATCTTTATGGGAGCAGAACACCTCATCTTTCTTCCGTGGAGCAGCCTTTAGTTTCGAACTGCTGACCTTGTGGTTCGCAGCCCGATTCATAACCACTACGCTACCAGATAGATGGGTTAGTATTTTAACAAGAATAAGAAGAATGCCAGGAATCCTGCCGTTATCCAGAGCCCTATATACCTCTATCATATTGCTAAAGGCATAATTTTCTATTTATAATGTATGCATGATCATTTGCACCAGCAGTTCTGCTTGGCAAACGGGCTCAAGGTCACCGTTAATTTAACACACTCACTACCATCCGATTCTTCCACCTGTAACATCCTCAGGAAGGTCTGTATGTACATTCTTACAAACAGAGGCATTGATCCATAGAACTTGTGAAGTTTACTTCAATTAGAAAAAGTTTCAGATAAAGATCAAATTAATTAAGTTCTCCCCCCTTAAAGTTCATCTTAATTAGGCATTGTTTCTTTCTCAGTGGCTTAGTAATTGGCTGGACTTCAGCCTGGACATAGACAAATTAGAGGCTGAACCCCAAAACAGCTTTTGACACCAGACACAACCCTGAGGTTTTAGCTTGGGTTTTCAGAGTTGGTGGAGCATTTGAGGAAAAGCCTCCTGCTTAAAGGAAGGATGAATCGACAAGAAGAAAAATTCAACAGCTCCTCATGTAAATGAAGTGTTCAGTTTTGCTAGGAAGCTAGTGTTTTTCCCCCTTGTTTTTTTTTGTGTGTGTTTCCCCCCCCTTTGTGAATTTCATTGATGTTTGATACTTCTAATTCATGGTCTTCTGTGTTGATGGCAACTTTGACTTGTGTAACTGGGACAAGCTACTTCGTTGAAGAGATGCAGCTTTAGTTTTTCTCTTCTGGATTGCAGACTTGGACTCAAGAGAATTTCTAGAAGAAACTGTCTTTTCTGGTGTCCTGAACCGCCCCATTCCCATTGTCTCTTGTAACTTCTTAGTGTGTCACACCATGATTGTTAATACTTAGGGAACAGGTGCAAACATATCACCAGGATGACTTTTAAAAAGGTTTCTGAAATGGATGAATTGATCTAACCAAAACTATAAAGTATAATTTACTCCTTCCGAGAAGAGTGGGTGATATTATGCTGGGGACTGTGGTAGTAAATCGCCTGTTGACTGAGCTGACACCCTGGCTGATGGCTCTTTAGGGAGCCACCTTGCTGGCAAATGCAGGCCTAGGCTGATGAATGACCCTGTGTAGCTCTAGGAAGCTTTGTGATGGCTACAAGCTGGCAACTTCCATTTCTGGGGAATCCTATGTGGAGCTCCCTGTTCATAGCTCCAGGCTTTTCTGTGTGGTTATTTTGTTGTTCGTGTCACTGAGTCAGTTCTGACTCCTAGCAACCCTGCATAGGGTTTCTAAGGAGCAACTGGTGGTTTTGAATTGCTAACCTTGTGTTAGAAGTTCAGTGCTTATCCTTCAGTGCCACACCAAGAGTTCTGGGTCCTCTATAATGCCCGCCAAATACTCTGCAGGACCCTAAGCTGTATCCCCCCTATCCTCTGGCAGAATTCCCATTTCCTCTGAAGGCAGTGCTTGGCAAACTGGAAGAGGCAGCCAGTGATGTGTGACGCTCACATGAACACAGCCACCGGCAGCTTCCAGGAGTCCCTGGGTCAACTGCATTCTGGAGGAGAAGGTTTTTTGGATATAAAGGAAGTTCTGGCTGCCCCCAATGGCTTGCACTTGGTGACTCCATGAAAGATAGGCAATTTGAATCTGCCAGTGACTCCGCGGAATAATGGTCTGGCAATCCTGTCCTGTAACTATTACAGCCAAGAAGCTGGACAGCCTTATGGAGCCGAGTCCCACGCTGCGGCTTTAGAGTTTAGCATGTGTCTATCCCACTGAGCAGAAAAGGAAGCTGAGATTCAGAGCAATGCAGATGGTACCGTGAGTGGTGCAAGGGTGTATGTACCTAGACACGACAGCAGGTGTGTGTGTCACGGGGAGGTGGCCGGGTTGACAAGGAAGCTGTGCCAGGGACCTGCAGACCACACAGTGTGGGCAGCTCCTCCTCCACATATGGGTGCTGACGCCCTGTGAAGAACTGCGCTTCTACATTGCAGAGTTCTCTGGAAATGAGAGCGGTGAGCTTGTCAGTGTGATCTTCACTGTTTCGGCCACTCGCTAAGTCACCGGCAGCTTCAAAGGCATCTCCACCACCAAACATGGAGTGGAAAAAGCTCGCGGTGGGGTGAGTCACATTCTGCCAGGCGCCCACGCCCTGACGTGGCATTGGACTCAGTTTTCATCCTAATAAAGCCTGTGTTTTGCATCTTAAGCGTATGCATATTGGTGACAATTTCTGAAAATGATACCTGACTTCTCAGTTCCTAGTTTGGGCTGGTCCACCCTGCAGGCACCGGCTACTCACAGGTGATTTTCAGAATGGCAGGCGCTGTTCCCAGAGCCTCCATAGGTCCTGCAGAATACCAGGGACTTGTCCAGGACTAAGTCTGAGAGAGAGAGCCTTGGGGTCACACAGTCCACAGAGAGAAGAGTGGCTTGGACTACGAGGACATTGAGAGAGGTGGACGTGAGGTGGAGCTTCCTTCCAACATGTAACTATTCTAGGAAGTTGGACGCCATATGTCCTCGATTTGAAGATAACACTGACCCTCAGATACATTTCACGGCAGCTTTTCCAGGATCAGCCACATGAACTTAGTCACATCATTTGGAAGGCGGCGTCCAGGTTTCAATGGTGAGAGGAGCGTGAAGCACACATGCCTTAGACTCCATGAGCTCCAATAACGATAACCATACATGCTGTACACTGCAGCTGCGAGGTTTTCCCTGACAATTTGTTTGTTCATCATTGAGTCTTCACTAAATAGCCTGAGAATGAGAATAGGTCATGGTAGATTTCCATCTGAACTAACAAACTCAGGGAGATTGTGTGGCTTGCACAGACTAGTTCTGTGACTTGACCTCGCGTCCATTAGCAGCCACTGAGTGAACTCCTGGGGCTCCTGTCTTCCCCATTTGAGGGTTGAGTAAGATGGAAAAGGCTTTCTAAGCTTGGGGTTTGGAGTTCTACAGAGCAGGGCTGAAAACCGGATCCTCACCTAAGACATGAGGAGATGCGGACCTACCGGTGAGTCTGCGGTACTGCGCTGGCTTGCCTTCTGCTATGATTCTGGAAGCTACGCCACTGGTATTTCAAATGCCTGGGTGAACAGGTTTCATCAGAACTTACAGATGAAGATAGAACTAGAAAGAAAGACCTGGTGATCTGCTTCAGCGTATCAGCCAATGAAAACCCTATGGGTTACTACAGAACATTGTCCAGTATACTGTTAGAACATGACCACTCCTTCCTAGTTAGGAAGGCATTTAAACTACAATGAACAAAACCATGGAAGGTAGCATCCCAATGCCCATGAAGACTGTGTGGACTGACGACATTTCATTCTGTGATACCTGGATCATCGTGAGTCAGAGTCAGGTGCACGGCACCCATCAGCAGGACACTCAAGAAAAAGTGACAGTCAAGCTGGCCCTAAATGTGATTCCAAATGTGGAGACAGAGCGCTCAGTTCTGGGACCCAGGACAAACGAGAATAAGATGAAAACAATAGAGACTCTTAGAGATTGTAGACTGGCATCAGGTGTTGCCATTTGGAGTCAGATTTTACAAGTCTGTTTGACAATGAGATCTGGGTAGCTCAGACCATGGCACCTGCTGATACAGTCTTTGCATCGAGGCCCTAGTCTCACTTGGCAGTGCCAGTAACACACATGTGCTTTGGGCTTCCAATCTGAAAGTCTGTTTCATGGAACATTAATAATAACCCACGGTATGACTATAGATACCATACTTGTTTGTAATCTTTTATTGAGCCTTAACCTTAACCCATGTGCCCATGTGCCAGCCTTGAAGTTAATGATTTTCCAGTCATGATTATCTTCCATCTTAAAACAGATGTGTGAAAGAGGCATCATCACCTTCTTTTACAGAGGAAGAAACTGAGGCCCAGAATCTCAGGCCCATGTCAAAGATCACTCATTTCCCAGGTCGCACATCTTCCTCCCTCTGATACCAGGCACGTTTTCAACCACATGGGACTCTTTTCTGTCCATCTTCCCTGTCCCAATTCATACCCCCACTGGACAAGTGAGGCCATCCACAGCTAGCTTCTATCTTTTCTTGAGTTGTCAACAGCCAAACATAAGACAGTCTCTTGCCCTGTTTCAGAGTACGTCAGTTTGCACAGGTGCCTGTCTCTTGTGTAGCCAAGACAACCTGACTCATCAGATACCTTATCGCAGATGTAGAATGATAAGGGCAAGTCTGTTTTCTTCCCAGGGAGACAGGCATGAAGATGGGCCCCAAGATTTAAGATGAGGGGGCACCTCATTGGATCAGAATCATCACGAGGGCTCCCCACCTATTGATAGCTGAGCTGCCACCTTTAGATACTGTCCTGTCACGCTGGCACAAACCTTCAACTGTAAGATCCAGTAAGCAGGGGTTCTATCTCTCTGCCTTGTGAAAATGCTACCAAAATAGCACAGGGTCCTTGTAGAGTTGGGGTGGGGGAGTCACCAATAGGGAGAAAAGGATACATGCTGGATATCTGCATGGAGACTTTAACACCACTAGAAGAGATGGTTATTGGTAATTTATTACACACCCATTTACTGGGTACAGTGAGCTGTGTCTTCTCATTGTGTGACTGTGTGGTACCACATATAGAAAAAAAGTCTGGAAAGGCACTTATAAAATATTACTTAGTAGGGGTCGTGTCAACGGTTAAAGCACTCAGCTACTTACCCAGTGGTTACTGATAAGCACTGAACTGCTAATCGCAAAGTCGATGGTTCCAACCCACCTGTATCTCCAAGAGAGAAAGATGAGGCTGTCTGCTGTCCTGAAGATTGACAATTTCAGAAACCTTATACAGGTTTGCTAGGAGTCAGAAGCTACTCAGTGGCAGTTGGTTGGGTTTGGTTATTGCTTCTCAGAAGAAAGGCTTGGCAGTCTCCTTCCCAAAACTCAGCCGCTGAAAACCCTATGGAGCCCAGTTCTGCTCCGGCATACACATAGGGTCATCATGAATTGGAGCGCATATGGTAGCTAGTTTTACCTACCTACATCAAGGATACATGGATTCTTGATGGAGGACTGATACATTTTATATTCGCCATTGTTTTTCCTTTGAAGTTTGATACTAAGAAAAAGCATTAGTTTTGGAAAGAAGTGTAGGAGGAAGGGAAGAGGTAGAAAGGACAAGGAGAGTGGGGTCGCAAGCTTCAGACCTGTTTTACAAACTATTCAAGATCATGCAGCCAGATTGGGGTCAGGATCTTCCTGGAGCCCAGACTCTTTGCTCTGACCTGCCTGCTTGGCTCCCATGGGATCCTATGTGGAGAGATCACTGCCAACCAGATGCATCCCTGAAAGTCTCTCTCCCACACCCATTGACATCAGACCCGTGCAAGAGGCCATTGTAGGCCAGTGGCCTGGGACTAGGGCCGGATATCATGCCAAGATGGGAAAAGTAGCTTTAGAATCTCCTAAAGTGTGAAATTGAGTTTCTGGACTGAAACGGCAAACGTTTCTGGAGTGAGGAGGAAGGTAGAGGGTACTTCTCTTTGCCTGACCTGAGCTTTGCTCTTTCCCTGGCCTCCAGACAGCAGCTACATAGAAAAGGCACACCGATGCAGGTTCTGTGAGAACTGGGGTCCCCGTTTGCATAGGACATTGTGAACATTCCAGAAAGTTCTGGAAATTTCACATTGCCCTAGAATGATTATGGGGAAAAAAACTGCTTGCCATGTGATTATTTTCTGTGAGAAACAGCCCAAAAGCCAGTGCCTGCTGGCTGTACTGGGTGCACAAATGTGTAAACAAATCTTCATTCGGAAGAGCAGCTATAGGAAAGACGAAAATGAAGTAGGTACAAGATACTGTTTGCACAGAAGCGTTTTTTCCCCTCTCTGTGCTGAGTGCAGTTCAGAGACAAGATGAGGAAATGAGAGCTATATCGGAATAATGCATTGGCCAGCAGGAAGCCAGACAGAAGTATAAGTAAGATGAGGACCCCATACCATTGAGGGGGAGGGGGAGGCTCTGCTAGAAGTGTGCTGGGGCTGCATTTTGTAGGAAGAAGGGAAATCAAAAGCCCTGGGTGGAAGTTGGTGCTCTGGGAGCAGCAGAATCCTGCTTAATACCTGCCAGCTCATCGACTCTTCCAAGAGCAACTTGGTATCAGCTTCAACAATATCACTATTCAGAATTTAAATAATGCGACGAGTCCTCCGGAACATAACCAGGAACAGTTCCGGGCAATCATTTTCCTTTTAGAAGCAAGAGTCGAGCATCTACAACTTCCCAAAGATGATGCCACCCCACCTTTCTGGGTCAGAGCCCCAAAAGGCATCAGAAGAGCAGGGAAATTCACCAAGGCGAGCGGCAACAATGGAAACTGTCTCTGTTGGGGCTGCAAGATGAAGCTCTGGCAGGATGCGGCACAAGCTGAATACACCCGCCTCTCGGGCAGCACTCAGACCATCCAGATTCCAGATGTGTATTTATGATTTTTCCCTGGTTGGTTCCCACTGACTTTTGCCTCCCCAGCAAATGCATAATGAGAGCATGCAGGGGCTGTATATGTATGGAGAGGAGGGAACTCATACCCACAGAGATTGACCTCATATGTAAAAAAGGGTGTTTGAGCATTGTGCAAATGAGGACAAGTGCCCACGTTTCCCAGTTGCATTAAAAGAAGAAAATGAAAGAGGAAGAGAAAAAAAAAATCCCAGGGTTTTATTAATTCCTGATTCTGGGAGTGCATTCCTCTTTTGATATTTATCCATATGTTCTGCTAACTGACCAGTGCTGGCCATGTGATGGATAATGCCCTTTAAGCCACGGTGTAAGTTACAGCAATGTCACTAGGCTATTAACCTCTGGATATTTGCATTATTAGTCAATTTCCTAAGTCCTTGGAGTTAAGCAGCCCAGTGAGATCTTTCATTTCCATTTTGCAAGCGTCCAGAATGGAGAGTGCTTCTCACTGCATGCAGATAGGCTGTTTCCTCAGTGTGTTGTGAAGGTTTTGTTGGAGGGGGACAGCCCCATCATGTGTCTGGCAAGGGGGGGGCGGGGCATGTGGAAATACTATAACAGCCTAGTAATTTACAGTAGAAATTTATGGGAGGGAATACGCTCGTAGACAAACATCCTTTCCATCCCTCTGGTGGATGAGAATTGAACATACTGTTTTCACTGCCCCAGAACCTGGGCTAAAGTGGAACTGTTCTTGATTTTGATAAGTGTTAATAAGTCTCCTTTAAAAATGAAATATATATCCAGATAAAATATTCCAGCTCTGTAAAGGAGCTCTGGTAGGTAGTGGTTACGAGTCAGGCTGCCAACCTCAAGGTCAACAGTTTGAAACTACCAGCGGTTCTGTGAAAGAAACATGAGGCATTCTGCTCCCGTAAAGATTTACAGTTTCCGAGACCCTGTACAGGGTCACTATGAGTCAGAACACAACTCCATGGTACTTACCAATGACAACAACAATAACAACATAATGTGTGGCAGTGTGTCGAAATCTAGGGCAAAACAATTTAAGAGGAAAGCCTACCGAAACATAAATTCTCACTAAGTATGTTCATGGATAAGCAAAACAAGTTGGGTATGAAGAAGGCAGAAGTTCTGGAGAGATAGAAGGAAAGGCACAGAAAGGGAAAGAGGGGAAGAAGAAAAGTCAGAGGGAGAAAGCAGACAGAGAGAGGAAGAGAGTCTGGACAAGGTATAGACAGATATACAGAGTGTGGGGAGAGAAGGGGGCAGAAGAAGAGAGAAAGACAAGACAGATATACAGGGTGTGGGGAGAGAAGAGGGCAGAAGAAGAGAGAAAGACAAGACAGATATACAGGGTGTGGGGAGAGGGGAGAGAAGGGGCAGAAGAAGAGAGACAGACAGAGGACAGAGTGTGAGACAAGTTTCAGAGAGAAAGAGGGAGAGGAGCTGGGAGGGGGAAGAATTGCTAACCAAACACAAAGGTCACCTTAAGTGAATCTTCTACAAATAGCCAATAAAGGTAATTATGTAACAAGGTACTTGAGAGCTGGCTTTGACTCCCGGAATAAGCCCTGGGCAATGCCTCCTGCCTCTAAACCTCTGCTCACTTATGTCCTTTAGCCTCACTCCCTCCGCCCATCACAGTATTTTCAAATGACAACTTTGTGCTGAATCCTTTTCTGCGTCTCCTTCTGCACCCACGACCAGAGGTCGACTCGTCTCTGTCACCCAAGATGCACTTATTTCGCGTTCTTGCTCATGGTGTGATTGTGCACAAATGGTTCATTGCCCAGAAGTTGGAACTCCCTTTTAAAGGTTCCAAGCTACATTGTCTCTGGACACAAGGCAGGTGTGAGTCAGGGAAACATTAGCTTCATGTTCCTATCTGCTCTCCTTAGCTCTTGGGACTGTAACAACTTGGTGTTGGCCATCACCTTGAAAACTCAGGGCTACTTTGAGAGTTTAGCGGGATGTTCTCAGAAGACCACTACGTATCACCAACAATGTGTTTTGGTTAGTGGCCCTCAAGCTGTCTCTGACTTATGGTGAGGCAAAGAACAACAGAAAGAAACATTAGTTGGCCCTGGGCCATCCTCACAGTTACTGTACTGTTCTGTGAACATTGTTGCGACCATTCAGTATTCTGAATGTCTTCCAAACCAGACAGCACATCTTCCAACACTATTTTAAACAAAGTTCTGTTGTGCTCTGTTCGGTTTTCGTTGGCTCATTTTTTTGACGTGGAGCTCCAGGTCTTTCTGCCTAGTCTGCTGTAGTCTAGAAAGGCGTCTGAAACCTACCCACCATGGATGATCCTGTTGGTATGTGAAATACCAGCAACAAAGCTCCCAATATCAAAATTCACGGATGCCACCCCAGGTTAACTGATACACTGTTTGAGATGCCAACAGAGAAAGGTGCTTTGTGTGGGAGAGAAAGCCCTATTTAGAAGAAATCATACCAGTAAGAGATTTGTTTGATTTAAACCTTTTAGAATTTCCTGAGCTTTCCGCCATTTTCTCTCAATGTCTGATCCCCATAACTCCAGGAAGCAAATACTCTTTCATCCCAGTGATTCTGATTCAGAACCAGAAGCTCAGAGAGGATATTTAACCCTCCTGGCAGCCCCCAGGAAGTTGTGTTACTGAGGCGAGACTTGATTTAGTTCTTTGCCCTCACCCTCTTGCTCCCTGCTCAAGGTCCAACTCCCACCATGCAAGAGGCTTCTTTGAAGTGCCAGGGAGTTTTGAAGTAACACCTCACTGTCTAAAATGTTGGATCCTCATCCAAGCAAGATCTTAGTGGCTGAAGTTCCTGAGCCATAACCAGCTGATGCGATCATTCCAGGCGTCTTAAATGATCCATGTCGGGTCAATTCAGCTGCAGTGATCAGTATCTGGACAGCCCCATCGATTGGGTCACTAGGACTGTGGGTCTTCTGGGACAACCACAGGTGTGACAAGGCCTAACCCTTTCCAGTGCTCTCTCAGGTTGTCCTTAAAATGAGAGAAACTGAGGCAGTCTCACAAAAGATGGCTGGCTGTAGACCACAAGGAGGTAGGTGTGCTTTTTCAAAGTCCAACCCATGCTGAATATTGTAGAGGATCTGTTTGTTGTTGTTGTTGTTGTTAGGTGCCATCAAGTCAGTACCAACTCATAGTGACCTTATGCACAACAGAACGAAACACTTCCCGGTCCTGGGCCAACCTCACAATTGTTGCCACACTTGAGCCCATTAATGCTGCCACTTTGCCAATCCATCTCGCTGGATGTCTTCCTCTTTCTCTCTCACCCTCCACCTTACGAAACATGATATCCTTCTCCAGTGACTGGTCCTTCCTGACAATATGTCCTAAGTATGAAAGACAAAGTTTGGCCATCCTGGCCTCCAAGGAGCACTCTGGCGTGCTACACGTCTTCCAAGACAGATCAGTTGGTTCTTTTGGCAGCCCATGGCACTTTTCAATATTCTCCTCCAACACCATAACTCAAAAGCATCAATTCTTCTACGATCTTCGTTATTCACTGTCCAGCTTTCACACGCCTATGAGGTTATTTCCAAAGTTTTTATTGTTGTTGTTAAGTACCATGGAGTCGTTTCCAAAGTAGGGGAGGGAAAATCTGACCCTCCTCACTTCTAAAGACATTCTGGCTGTATTTCCTCCAAGACAGACGTGTTCGCTCTTCTGGCAGTCTATGGTGTATTCAGTACTTGTGAAGCAATGTGATTGCAATGTTTTCTTACTAGTGGCATGGGATTCTACTCTCTTCTTATGTCACTGCGCATTATGTGGGACTGTGATTGAGGGCCTGTGAACCAGAAGTGCCCTGCGATCTTGCAGAAAGGTACCAATGTGCTGTTTCCAGCCAGGCTCTAAAGGAGAGGTACAGCTTGTGTCTCAACGCTCAGCATGATGGTCTTGAGCACCTGGGCATTCTCCCTCTAGTCATGGGGCATTAGGGCAGTAGAAGCTCAGGGCTCTGAATTACAGAGGCAGCTAGAGATGGACAGGTTCATGAACAGCATGGCTCAGGTGTTAATGACGCTGTCCTCAAGTCTCAGAGTCTCCCACAGTCACCTGATTGAGCAAGAACTTCCAGTCCATGATTTATGGGTGTTCATCTGATTGTAAGCTGCATCATTGCACTTTTTTTTTTTGATTCTCAGTAACGAGATGAGAATTTAGGATCCATTTTGCAGACCGTCACTTTGGATGAAGGAGTTGGGAAAGCAGGGGACACGAGTAATGTGCTTTGTGGTGGAAGCTGCTGTTCAGTGTCAAATGAATTGTTTCTAGCTTACAGTGACCCTATATAGGATTCCCAAGGAGTGGCTCGTGGGCTTGAACCAACAACCTTGCTGTTAGCAGTCCAGTGCTTATGCTAGGACTCTTATCGTCAAATGAGCCCCAACTTGTTTGACCTCATGCACAGAGAACAAAATGTTGCCCAGTCCTATACATCATCTGGTTTCTTAGGTAGGGTCTGCTAGTCTGATTTAGTCTGGAAGCTCTTCAGAAACCTGATCCATATCATAGTAACACATAAGCCCCTACTAGCTGAGCATGAGATACATTGGATGGAAATTAACCAGGGTCTCCTACATGGTTGAAAATTCTAACTCTGAACCATCATCATTCCCCTTACCCCACCTCCAGTGTTACGTTGCCGTTGTTAAGTGCCATCAAGTCAGTTCTGAGTCATAATCAACTGGGGGTTACATGTTGGGTTGCTAACCGCAAGGTCAGAAGTTCAAATCTCCCAGGTGCTCTCTGGAATAAAAAAGAAGCTTTCTCATCCTGTAAAGATGCACAGCTTTGGAAATCCCACATAGAGCGGCTGTGAGTTGGAACCAACAAAAACCACCAAAGGTTTTCCAAGGAGCAGCTGGTAAATTTGAAGCCCTGACCTTGTGGTTAGCAGTCCAGTGCTTATCCTACAGCGCCACACCAGAACTCTTATTACATGGCAGGCTTGGTCCTAAGTACTCATTCATTAAATAGCATATTCTGTACTCATGGCGTAGCTATTTGTTTTAACTTTTTATGAAGTGGGTGAAGGTTTGCAGAGCGGATAAGTTTTCCATTCAGTGATTCATGTACATTTCATTTCATTGATTGCAATCGCTACAGTGTAACATCACTTATCCCACTGCCTTCCTGTGTTTCCTGTCTCCACTGCAATTCCTTTTCTCAACTCTTCTAAACTCTGTCCTTGGATGACTGCTGCCCTTTTTATCACAAATGGCGGTTTACTGCAAGTTGTGCATTACTCCTTAGTGTTACTTCCCTTGGATGTTTATTGTTAGGCTGAAAATTGATCCATGGCAGTGAATTCATTTCTAGATTCTAGCCCTGAAGGGTGACTGACTAAAGGTCCCAGTCTCGGGGGTCCTACCAGTCTCTGTCTGGCTTATGAGCCTGGTCTTTTGTATGATTTTTGAGGGGTTTTTTTTTTTGACATTTTCTTTCACTCTACCCAGAACCTTGTAATGTGATGCCTTTCAGAGCAGTTGATTGGGGTAGCTGGACACCATCCAATTCTGGTCTCAGGATCATGGACTGATACATATGTGTGGTCCATTAGGCCGTTGGACTAATTGTTCCTATGTGTCTTTGATTTTCATTACTCTTCTTCCTTCTGGAAAAGGAGAGGACAGTAGTTGAAGACTTGATGGCTGTTCAGGAACTTTTCAGACCCCAGTAGTTTGTAGCTGCCGTTATCCTGTCTATTTGTCAGAGGAGCAAGCAGAAGCACAGAGAAGTTAAGTAACTTGTCCAAGGATGCACAGCTAGCACATGGCAGAGCTGAGATTCAAGCCCTGAACCCTGTATCCTAGAATTTGGTGAGGATGGGCCAGTCCATCATGAAATTACAACCCTGCTGACAGTCAGAACACTGTCACTGAGCAAGTGCCTACTGTGTGCCAAGAACTCAACCAATCGCTTTACCCATAGGACCGCCCCCAAACCACAGATGTGTGCTGTTTCCTGCTTCTCCTGTTCTCCACACATCCACCAATCAACAAATCTTACTAAATCTGCCCTCAGATAGCTACACTTCAATGTAAAGAAAACAAAAATCCTCATCACTGAACCAATACGTAGCATGATGATAAACAGAGAAAAGGTTGAAGTTGACAAAGATTTCGCTTTGCTTGAAACCACAGTCAACGCTCATGGAAGCAAAACAGTCAAGAAATCAAAGTATTTACTGCATTAGGCAAATCTGCTGCACAAAACCTCTTTCAAGTGGTCAAGAGTGAAGATGTCATTTTGAAGACTAAGGTGTGCTTGACCTAAGCCATGGTATTTTTCAGTCGCCTCCTATGTAAAAGCTAGGCAATGACTAAGGAAGAGTGGGGAAGAATTGATGCCTTAGAGTGATTTTGGCAAAGAATATAGATAGTAACCATGTGCTACACAAGAACAAGCAAATCTTCCTGGAAAAAGTACAGTCAGAAAGTTCCTTAGGAGTAAGGATGGGAAAACTTGGTCTCTTGTACTTTGGATGTGTCATTAGGAAGGCTCGGTAGCTGGAGAATGACATCATGATTGGTAAAATGGAGCGTCAATGAAAGAAGACCCCTGGTGAGATGAATTGATACAGAGGCAGCGATGATGGGTTCACATGTAACAATTATGAAGATTGGGCAAGACCACGTAGTGTTTCAACAAGAGCAATGCATGTCAACTCCTGGTATGTCTCCTTATCCACAAGGTGACAATGGGTGCCCTGTGAACTGGGGACTGCTCCCATTCTATGCATCTTCATAAACCAGTACTACACCCTGCCCGTCGCAGGTGCTCAGCAAACAGGTGGAATTCTCGGGACGTGCCAGTGGGTGAGGGTGGTACCATCCTACAGATGAGTCTCATGAGTCACAGACATAACAGAACAATGCAGGATCAGCACTCATATGGTGAGTCCCAGACCCAGGAAAAGTCCCATTCCCAGGAAATTGACCACCTTGACTCCTGGGGGAGGGGGATGGAGTCCCTGGGGGCTGCAGATTGCAAATGCACCTGACTGCTAACCAAAAGGTTAGAGGTTCCATTCCAGCCAGCAGTACCTCAGGAGAAAGGTCTGGCAAACGACTTTTGAAACACCAGCCACTGAAAACCCTGTGGAGCACAGTTCTAGGTTCTCTGGAGCTTTGTACCAACAGCATATTGGAAGTGGGTTGGGCTGGAGGCACAGAAACCTCACCTCTGGTTCTGAACACCAGAGCCTGGAGCAGATGTCCCCCGTGGCTAAGCAATTGCAGCTCTGCTGCCCTCGCCCTCCAGAGGAGCTAACTGGCTTATTCACTGTCAGCTCCAGCCAGAGAAAGAGTTCACCTGCTTCCCTGAGTTTTGCTCCCCCGAGCTGTTCCCCGGGAACAGCTCCTGGCCTGTGTCTGCAACCTTATTTCTTTGAACACCCTAATACAAGCGAAATGAATATTAGCTGTAATTACTCATTCTGCACAATTTCGTAGGCCGGTCTTTGTACCAGAGTTGAGAACCTTCATTGTCCACTCTGCTTAAATTACTGAATATTGTACCATCCATTCTGAATGAGAGCTCATTAATGAGCCGGTGGTTCTAGAAATTCCCCATTTATTATTCAAAGGCCAAGTTAAATCCCAGTAGCTGCATTGCACCACACTCGTGATTTTTGATCTGTCATGGGAAGAAATGGGGGGAAGGGGGAGATGCACAGTCTAATCTCCACCCCCACCCCCACAGGGTATGATGGACACAGAAATAATCATTTGATACTGAGTTTACGGTCAGCGCTTGAGTTCTTAAAATATGGATGACTGGAGAAAGACGTCCTTTTGGGTTTTGTTTTGTTTTCCTTTTTAATTTTTTCCTTTTTTTTAAGGGGTGTCTGGGTGGCTTGCTGTCTCAGAATCCTCCTGCCATTTCTCATAATCCTAAAGCAGAAAACACTTTTCCTTTCCCTCATTCTCCCTTTTCCTTGCTTTGTAGCCTTTATGCCTAGTTTAAAGCATCAAAACTCTCATCCTGATGGTGAGACTAAGGATTAAACAAGCCGTTCAGATGAACAGAGACCAAAAGAGAAGTCTGAATTAAATGTTTCTTTAAAAGACTCTGGAATGTGAGGCTAAAAACAAATTAACAATGCAAGCCAGCTCTACCCCCTCCCCCATGCATTAACTGCATTGTAACAGGGATACAATGTTGCCCGTTTGCCTGTTGTCTGGGGATAACTGTACATCATCGGTCCAGGTACAGCATCAGTAGTTCCCATTGCAGACTGAGCCTGCCTGGGAAGGGGGCAGGGAGCTCTACCTCTGAGGCTGACACTGATACTTGTACAAGGACATCCTGCCACCGTGTGACAGGTCACCACCAAATGGATTGCTCCCCAGTGGACTGGGCTCTAGTCACATTGTCAGGTAAACACAGAAATATTCTGTCTTCGCCTGCCAAGTCTTGTCAAATATCTCTATTTGTTACTGCATCTTGGTTCCCTCAAGCTTCCCTCCCGTATATCTATTTTTTAAAACAGGAAATGTAAACCATATGCTTTTGCCTGATTTCCACAGAATGTATCCAAATTCGGTTTGGGATTAGCTGTAGTCTTTGACAATGATTCCTTCCTATTGAGGGAAGTGTGCCAACTTGCATCCCTTTTTGTCCCTCATTTTGTCATGACTTACAGTGTATTTGATGATATTACATAAATAACAGAGATTTTGATAAAGATCGGTGCTGGACTGCTAGCTACAATGTCGACGGTTCAAACCCACTGGCGGCTCTTCAGAAACCCTGTACAGAGTCACTATGAGTCAGAACCAACTCAACACTGATTAAAAACAACAATACAACTTTTGATGATGCAGTGTTAGAATTCTCGCCTTCCTGGTCAATTCCCATCCAGTGTATCTCATGCTCAGCCAGTAGAGACTGACTAAAATGGCTTAGGAAGACCCTAAGCAATCAGGAAATGGTGGGTCAGCAGTTCAAACCCACCCTAGGCTCCTTGGGAAAAAGATGAGGCTTTCTACTCCCATACAGATTTGCAGTCTCGGAAACTCTATACAGGGTGACCATGAGTCAGGGTCTACAGTGGGGGTTTGGTAGGCACTGGGTTTATCGCATGCCCTTTGGTTCTGGAGTGGGAGGGCACATTTCTTTGGCTCCAGCAGTCTTAGACAAAGGGTATATTGTAGTTCAGTAGGGAGTATTCTACAAAAGAAGCAGCTCTGTGTGCCCCACGCTTCCCAAATGTCAGTCTCTGAAGAACTAGGTACTGTCTTTAACTCTCTGCTGTAATCTCACGCCAGGCTTGCGACTATCTTAAGTCCCGCTATTTATCTGCCTGGTGAGGCACAACTCTTACTTATTAAAAACATATCCATCATGGTTAATGACTTGATTTTTTCCCCTTTAATCCAGTGCAATGACAGGTGTAAAGGGAAGATGAGAGTCAGATGTTTCTGCAATATGCTTCCTGCGTTAAGATGCCTCGAACATCAGCCTTCCTCCATGGTGCCTGAGGGTTGGGGTGGGGGGGCACCTCCCACCCCTCCCCTGTTCCCCACACACGTACACACGCACATAGAGATTACACGCTTGTGTTGGATGGAAAATTGTACCATTTGCAATTTCAGATAAAAGCATGTTTGAATGCATATGGAAAGTACCATTAGGAGTAACTCCGGAGTGCTGAGTAAAATGGGTCATTAGCCTTTTGTTTGTTGGAGAGTGTCTCCCATCTGACAGTACCGAATGGTACCACTTTTAGCAGCTTATGTTCCCAGTTACATTAAACAGACAAACAGATTGACTATTTTGCATTTCTCATTTGACAACAGCTTGCCTTCATTTGCCGCTCACTAGTGGCAAAGCTGAGAGCATGGTGGAGTACTGTAGCCAAGGTCCTGGTTTTGAATAACAGCAGATGCCAACATTTAACTTCAGAATCAATCAATTCTTTTTCCTGAGTATGGATAAAAGGTCTAGTAGCGCGCCTGCAGGGGCCTTTTTGCTGTTTAAAGCTGAAAACACAGACGCCACATTCATTACTAAACTTTCTGCAAGAAATCACAAACAGGGATAATTGTACAGAAGGAGATGTTGGGAAGGAGTGTTGTGAGAGTGACTTCGGAGCTGTCTGTGCTTAGGCAACTAGAGAGGGAGCACACACACTCTGGGACTCAGTTTGGTAAAGGCAGTCTGATTCCAGTGCAAGGTGTAGGTGGGGCTGGAGAAAGCCACATTCATACTGGCTAGGCTTTTCTCAGTAGCCTGGGGTTGGGTTCATTGAAAGCATTCTCTCAGAAGACCAACCAAGGGGCTTCCTGCCTCACTAAAAATCAGACCCAAAGGCCTGATGGGAAGCTAGCGAGTGCAGTCTTTAAATCTTCACCTCATTGGCCCAGCTGCCAAGTTTGTATTTTACAATATTTCCCCAACTGCCGCGGTATCTTAGTGGGCTAAGCATCAGGCTGCTCCCTGAAAGGTCAGCAGTTCAAACCCAGCAGCTACTCTGTGGGAGAAAAAGCAAGCTACTCCCATGAAGAACTAGTCTTGGAAATCCAGAAGATCAGTTTTACTCAGTCCTGTGGGGTCACTGTGAGTCAAGATCAGCGCAATGGCAGTGGGTCCCCAGATGTTTAGAAGAAAGGTCTGGGTCATTCCCCGAGGACCCGCAGCCTCTTACTGGTGCCCACGTGTGAAGCCTGCTGGCATGGCAAAGATGGAAGGCCGAGGTGGCAGAAAAGTTGGCCACCTTAGATTGTGGCTGAAATTACAAATGGTTCTGTGGGAGGCAGTGTCTCCTAGTGGTTTGAGGTACTGGGCTTTGGTATCAGTTCTCAGCTTTGGTCCTTGAAGACAAACAGATCTTGCTCAAGTTATCTAACATCTCTGAGCCATTCCCTCACCTGCAACAGAGATGAGAATGGCTCTCCGCATCACCTGGTGTTTATGGGTTGACAAATGAATGAGTCTGTAGAGTCACTTCTGGTGTGGTGCTATAGAATCAGACCTGGACTGCAAACCCCAAAGTCTGCAGTTCAAGCCCACCTGCTGCTTCTCAAATCCTGTATAGGGCTTCTGAGGAGCAGCTGATGGGTTTGAATTGCCAACCTTGGGGTTCATAGTCCAGGGCTGATGCTACAGTGTCACCCCCAATAGTACATGCCCACTTTGTGCCTCTCTGCTCCGTGTTGGGCATTCTCCCAAGATTTCATACCTTTTCATTCTGCTGTTGTGCGCTTCTTAGACTGCAGTAGACTGTCCACATCATGTTGCTATGGTTTGGAAAGCCACACATTGTGTGTGAGTCCCTTGATAGTGAAAGTCACTGTGTAGCTGTGACCTAGAGCAGAACCAACAAACTCTCTGAAGTATGCCTGTGTGCAGACGTATTTAACAGCTGTAATGAGACATATGCAAAATAGATTCATAAATTATGACATTAAAATCTATATGCAAGGTGTATGTTTATACATATGTAGTGCTGATGGTTGTGTGCCGTGGAATCAGTTCCAACTCATAATGACCCTGCATATAGGGTTTCTGAAGCTGTAAATCTTTATGGGAGCAGAAAGCCTCATCTTTCTCATCAGGAATGGGTAGCAGCCTGACTGGTTAGTAACCACTGCGTTACCAGAGCTTCTGTATACAATATATGTGTATGTGTGTTTATGTGTGTGTACACACAAACACATATACATACATGTATGAGCCCTGGTGTGGCACTGTGGCATTAACCCAGAGTTAAGGAGCTCTGGTAGCGTAGTGGTTACAAATCGGGCT
>NW_006408555.1:10523849-10525813 GCF_000296735.1 Chrysochloris asiatica
TCCCCATATATGGAGTCCTGGTGTGGCGCTATGAGTTAATGCACCAGACTGCAAAGTCATTAAGTCATTTTAACTGCAAGGTCGGTGGTTCAAGCTCACCAGCGGCTCCTTGGAAACACTGTGCAGGGTCACTATGGGTCGGAACTGACTAGACAACACTTAACAACAACATGTCCTTATATGGTACATGAACATAGATGAGGATGCTTCAAAGAGTTGTGAACTCATGAATTCCAAGATAATGGAATTGTCCTACTAATTATTTTTTTTTTAGCTTTAACAAGCAGAAGTTTCATTTTTTTCATAATATGTTATTATTAATTGCCACTGAGTTAGTTCCAGCTCATAGTGACCCTGTATAGCATTACTGATGCTGTGAATCTTTGGGGATCAGAAAGTCTCATCTTTCTCCTACAGAGTAGCTGGTAGACTCAAACCACCCATCTTGTGATTCTCAAGTCCTGTGCTTTGCCTACAGATAAGTCTAAATTCAAAGTAGTAGCTCTAGAGGAAGATTTTTTCTCTTTGTCAGTTACAGACGAATGTCTTTGTCTTTTCTGAATTTCTGTTCCTGAACAATCTTCATGAGACTTGGAATCTCTCTCTCCTATCTTATTCTATCTGCTCACTTACTTAACCCTTTTTATATCTTAAAACATATACAAAAAAAAATTATATATATATACCATATACTAATCATGTCTCATTAACATAACAAAACAAGCAAACAAACAAAACACAAACTGACTGCAATGAAGTCAATTCTAACTCGTGAACAGAGTAGATCAGCTTCATAAGGTTTTCAGGGTTTAAATCTTTTTTTTTTTATTCTCAAAGATAATGGAAATTTCCCATGTATTCTGTTTTTTAATGTTTTATTGTGAATTATGTGATAGTTTACATGGGATAGCATTAGCTTTACATTCATCCCATCTCCTATCGTATATCATTTTATTGCCATATCTATCTATCTATCTATCTATCTATCTATCTATCTATCTATCTAATCACTCTCTGGGTCTAGAGTTCCAAGCCACTCCCTCTTTCCCCATCATTGTCTCTGCCTGCATCTCTGGCATTACTGCTTCTCTGGGTAGGGTCCCGCGCTCCACTCTTCCCCCTTGATGGTCCCAAGGACCTCCACTCCTGGACTGCAAAGTCAACTACTCCCCTCCTTTTGCTACAAAACATCTACCTTTACATTTCCAGGCCTCACAGTCAGTCCTGATAAGTTATTCACTATTGTACCACAAGAGACCTAGCCCACAAGAGACCTAGCCCATCTCCTTTCTTCAGCCCTGCCCAGGCAGACTGGATACTACTCAGTGGAGATTCTACCTTCCTCTGCGCCCTCTGGATCTAGGCTCCCTCTTGAAAACTTGTAAGCCAGTCACTTCTTGCCATTGTAGCCCTCCCCCCGCTCACCCTATTTTTGATAGCCAATGTCCAAGTTGCCCATCCCTGTCTACTCTGTATATGGAGGAGGTGGGAATGATCCTTGCTGTAGAGATTTGTTCCCTCTTTTGAGCTACTGCATCCATACGTGTAGGTCAAGTTCATCAAATTGTATCAGATTATACTTTTTTCCCTCTGCTTTTTTCTTCTAGTTGAGCTTTGATCATCCAGTCATTGAAGCCAGGTCAACTGGGTATTATCTGCAAGTGTGGCTGTTCTTATGCATATGCCCTCTCTTCTTATCAGCTGGATGCTTCACTCTCCACTCTAGTCCTCTGTGGCAATGTCACTGACTCTTGGCCCAGGAGTCCCCAGGTCTTGTCATACTGCTGGCCAACCAGTTATACACCTGGGTTCACAGGAGTCTATTGAACATTGTAGGGCTTTCCTCGCAGCTTCATTCCTGTTTTTCCCTCACTTCCCCTTATTGGTGACAAATATGGTCACCAATTAGAGCATGTATTCCTATTTAGTCTTAGTCTTGGAAGGGGGTTTGCCCTGAGGGGACC
>NW_006408555.1:10529204-10537086 GCF_000296735.1 Chrysochloris asiatica
GTTTTTCTAATGTTGAACCATCCGTGCATTCCTGATATGAATCCCACTTGACCTTTTTGATGTGCTACTGGATTCTGTTGGCTAGGATTTTGTTGAGAATTTTTGCATCTATGTTCATGAGGGATATTGGTCTATAATTTTCTTTCGTAGTGATATCCTTCCCTGGTTTTGGTATGAGGGTTATGCTTGCTTCATAAAATGTATCAGGAAGTTTTCCATTCTCCTCTATCTTCTGGAATACTTTGAGTAGCATTGGTGACTGCTCTTCCCCGAATGTTTGGTAGAACTCACCAGTGAAGCCATCTGGGCTTGAGTTTTTTTGTTTGAGAGTCTTTTGATGACCTGATCAATTTCTTCTTTGGTTAAGGGTCTGTTCAGGTTTTCTACTTCACTGTGTGTATGTTTAGGTAGGTCGTTAATATTCTATTAAAGTTAATATTCTGTTAACGTTTCCCTCCATTTAGTGTAGTCTATTTTATCCTGTAATCTACCTGACCTTCTCACCATCTGGTTCTCTGTTCCTACGTGTTTATGTTCTTTGACATTGTCATTGTTTTGATCATATTATATACTGGCGGGGGTGGGGGGTGTCCACTCGCTCAGGCACCCCTCTAGTCACCATAATGGAAGTGTGCAAACAAGGAGGCCAATGAACAGATAACCACAAAAAAAATAAATAAAAGAGAGAGAAAATCAGAACAAAGCAAAACCAACCAACAAAGTGTATTATCCACTTTTGCTCTGAGGTTTCTGCGGCATTATTCCGTGGTGGGTCTGCTCCCCTGCTTGGACTTGCCATTTGGTCTTGCCCAACTTGTTGGCTCCAGACTTCCGAGTCAGGCAGATTCAAAAGTACATGATTTTTTTTACCTCCACTACACATTCTACTACCTGTAAGCCTTCACAGTTTTAAATATTCCTACCTATGTGGTTCAGAGTTTTGGAGCTCTGCCCTGAACCCACTTCACTTGGTATTCTGTGATATTGCTGAAGGTGAACTTCACTGGACCTCTACTCGATCCACAATCAAGCCCTACTTCTCCCGCTCCATTCTCCTACAAACTTTTTGAAGTGACCCCCCCACCCCACCCTTGTATATTTAAACACTGGTGGTTGTGGTAGTGGTGAACCATGGAGTCGATTCCAAGTCATAGTGACTCTGTATAGGGTTTCTAAGGCTATAAATCTTGGTAAGGGAGCAGAAAGCTTCATCTTTCTCTGTGGAGCATCTGGTGGGTTTGAACTGCCGACCTTGCCATTAACAGCCCAATGCTTATTCTATAGCACCAGCAGAGGTTCTCTTGCCAATGTTTAGCCAATGCATTATTGATTTTTCTGGAACCTACTTGTGACCAGTCCTCTCCTCTCCCATGTGTATTGATATGAACACCAATACAAACACAAGCAATTATATTTGATCAAAACTTGTAGCAGATTCTTGAGTTGGCTTTTTTTTTTTTTTAAGTAAACTTGCTTTTTAATCATTGTATAATACAGTAGATTTGGGAATACGTCTTAAAACAAAAAGCAATTATAGGTCATTGCTCATCACTGTTCTCCCCTTACTAACCCCCTTTTAAAAAAAAATAGATTTTTAAAAAAATTTACTTGTCTTTCCGTGGTATGAGTGTTCCCGCATCCACTTAGACAGCAGGCAAAAGCATGGCATGGGTATGACCAAGGTCACCATTCCTGTGACCAGCAGGTCCTCTTTTGCAGGATGCAGGGTCAGACAGTGGGTCCTTGAAGGGCCTCTCCTTCAAAGACCAAAATGCTCAGGGCACCCCAAACCTGTTGGGGGCTGGGGCATCCTGTCTGGAGCTGACTCTTAAAGAAAGCAGTTAATTGCCCTACATGCCTTCCTTCCTTGGTCCCCTCCCCTGGGAAGACCACCCCCCCCCCCTTTGTTGGTGGAGCCTGGCAGTTCGGACCTTTTGTTGTCTTAATAGAGACAGAAACCAGCTTAGGGTCTGGGGTTTGCTGTTTTAATTCAATAGTGGATCCTTTTTTTTTTTCCTGTGTCTTTGTTTGTTTTTATCTCTTTTCTCTTTCTGAGCCATATAGACAATGCATTTACAGAGCAGAAGCTGTGTGCTCCATGCTCTCCGGATCCTGAACAAAACCCTCATTAATGGGAGGTGGGTTGTCCTGGTCACAGCTTTTAGTCAAAGGGTAAAGATCGCCCATTAACCAGCACCCAGACTAAACAGGGTTGTGTAAATGATGGGGTGGGGGAGAAGGGAGGAAGGGAGGAACAGGAGAAAAAAGTCAAATATTTGTTCTTAATTCTCAAGTTAGTTTCTGAGGAGTGATCATCAGGGTAGCATAGTGAACAGCAGGCTCACGGGGACTCTGAGTTGGAATCCTGGCTGTTGGCTCCTTCGTGGCTGGACTTGGTGTGCAGGGTCAGAGGGTCCACCCGGCCTGGGGTGGTGAGGGGGTTGCTGCTGGTTATAATTCTAAGAGCTGGTGTCTGTAAGTCTTGTCCCCCATGCCGCAGCCCCTCCACCTGGTACTGCTGACGCCCTCGGCAGAAAAAGAACCTTGCCTAGGTAGTTTCCACTGATGTCTCCGAGGAAAACCTTCTATCCAGAGCCCCCTGTATCTGCAATGGCCTGGAGAAAGGTACACCCTTTCAAAGGGAATCCCTGTCTTCTCTGAAGTCCACACACAGAGAGACATACACTGCCCTTCCTTTTCCTGTACCGGTGACGTTCCACGCCAAATGCAAACACATGGCTGGACGCTTGCTTTTCACCGGCCTTTCCATTACCTGGCTGCTGCTTGTCAGCACTTCGCTTTTCTGTCCACACTTTGTAGCCCGGGTAGAAGAGAGGACTTGTTATTGCAATCCTGCAGACACCGTGTGTGCTGATTGCAACTGTTCTCCACAGGGTTTGCACCGGCTGGTTTTGCAGAAAGTAAATCACCAGCCCTTTGTTGCGTGGTACCTCTAAGTGACCTTCTGGCTAGCAGCTTAGGATGTTCATTATTTGTACCACTCAGGGATCCAGTCAGATAGTATCCTCTCCTTTGGGGCCAGCCAAAGGAATTTGTAGATACTGCATCAGAGTTTGGAGAAACCATCCCTGGGGAAGAAGTACTTGGTCATACAGACAACAAAAACAAAACAGCTTAGAGGAGCTCAGCAAAACCCCCAATATCCACAGGCAGGTCTTGTTGCCAGGTCCCAAAGGGACCATGGACCCACAATGGCAGCTCTTTTCCCAAAACTTGACCACCAGAAAAAGCCCTCTTACTGCTCTACAAGTAGAAGGCTCAGGGCAGACAGGCTGGGAATGTTATTTAAACACAGAGGGCCTCAATTCCTGCCTGGGCTGGCCTTCAGGGCTTCCCACCTTGAGGTGGTTCCTGGCCCTTCTCTGTCACTGTCTTGAAGTTCTCCTTCATCATTTTTGAACAAGGAGGCATGCATTTTCAGTATGCAATGGGCCCTGCAAATGTTGCAGCTGGCTGTGACCTCAGCTGCTCTTGTGAATCATCTGTGAACGGTTTAAAAAATACGGACTCCTGGACTGTATCTGGAAGGTTCCGATGTAATTAGTCTAGGATGTGCAGCCAGGGGAACGGTCTGCAAAGACTCCACTGCAGGGCAGAAAACTCAAAAAAGGAAGTAGATGGTGTCCTCAACAGTCCTTCCAGGAGAGACACCAGAGGCCCACAACATCATATTTTACAGACCTCAGTCCTCACCTGTGTGATGGCGCTGTTGACTCCTCAGAAAAACAAAGGTGTGCAGGATGCTGATAACTTGTCCTGAATGCCCCCTTTCTCCCAGGCACTCTTAAGTTCTTCTTGGTGTCAGTGTTTTGGTGTCTCACCAACACTGTAACGAGGTCACATCCATTTTCCCATTTGTAGATGGGGACACGGGAGCTCAGAGCCCTGGTCTAGTCTGACCATGGAACCCCAGCTCCTAAGTTTGGAACTGAGGGGTCCTGCTTCCCCATGTATGCCCATGCTCTTGCTAAACTGTGTACCATGCCTTATTCAGTTCTGTTTCCAGAGTTTCACTCCCAACACACAGTAGATACTCAGCTATTTGTGGAATCAATTCCTGAATGAAACGGTTTTAAATGAGTACAACAGTTCTGCTGTTTTCTTTGGGTCGGAAATGCTACGCTGCTTTCACCACACTCGAGAATAATTGCCAAGAAAAACTGCTCAAATGTATTTTCCGTGTTGCCTCTTTTGGAGCCCTTTTGCCACCTCATAATATTATGATAGCCTTGGATTAAACGGCCAAACTGGGCCGTACAGGCATGAACACCGAAGCAGTCCAGACCACACCCTTGCAAATATTATCCTGGAAAAATGATTGTAGGAAGCAAGAAGTGGCTGTTGGAAGCCACTGGTCCGAGCACTTTCTGTTCCATAAAAGGCCTTTTCTTTTTCCAAAATGCAATGTTGTACCCATCCCCAGGAGAAGGCATTCAGCAGTTAGTTTGCAGACTCCGGAAAACACAGGAGAACTGGGTCTTCTCCCTAGCCTTGTCCTGCAGGAGAGCACACCTGGTCTGGGAGAAGATTGGTAGCAAGCTCCCCCTTCACTCCAGGGTCATCCCTGGTTCTGCCTCCCTCAGCCCTGGGGCCAGGTAAGGAGCCAGACCACAGCCTGAATGCAGCCAGGAGACTTCAAAAACGACCCCAAGTGTTTGGAAGACAGTGTTACTATGCTGTGACTGGGAAGCTGCTGAGGTGCTGGCTTGCAGAGCTGGTTTTTTAATAGGGTCATCTGTCAACCCTGTGTAGGGCCTTTCACCTTTCATTACCTCTTTGGATTCGTAGCATCCAGCTCATTCTTTGAAAATGAGCTGTAGTTGTAAGTGCTTTCTTTAGATGTCAGAACATTTAATCCCCACGGTCTTCTGATGAGGGTGGCTGTACTTTTGTCCCGTTTTACAGGGCACGTTGGATGAGGTTCCAGCTGGCATTTTGCCTTTTCATCCACATACTCCCATTTATCTGGATGGTGGGGGTAGAACACCCCCGATTGGTCACTGTCTTAAGAAGAAAGGTTCTAGGTCTGATGAGTCCTCAGAGGGAGACAATGGGCTTCAGGAAGGTCACATAACCTAGAACTCAAACCCAGCTGGGATGCTCTCTCCTCACCTCTGCTCAGTAACAGTGTGACTTGGATCCAGAAACACAACTTGCTCTCTGTGAAAAGGGAGGCGCAGGGGAGAGGCACCAGCATCCTGTTGGGGGTGAGTGGGGGTCCCTGGGAGAATGAAAAGGCTCTGAGACACCTCAAAGCACAAAGGCAATACTCAGTAGTCACTAACCTCCATCACAGAGGGACACCCAACTTTGTGACACCTTGCAAAACCAGAGCCGGTCTCATTGAAACTAGACTTGGGCTCATGTATGCGACTAGGTCTTGACGACTTTGGTTATCAGCAGAGCAAGTAGCAGAGATGGATGCTTACCAGGGCTACAGTAACTTGGGTTAGCTCACCCCTTGGGTTTTGTTCTGAGAGACACCGATGCTAGTTGCTATCCAGTTGACTCTGATTCATAGCCACCCCATGTGTGTCCGTAGGTCTGTGCCCTACAGGGATTTCAGTGACTGGTTTTCCAGACTCAGATCTCCACTCCTTTCTTCCAAGGTGCCTCCAAATGCCAACCATTCAGTTTGAGCCCAGACTCCTCATAAAGACATGCCTTCCCCAAAACAGGGTTTGTTCAGAGAGAATTCTATTAATGAGATCAGTTTATAACCTTACTTTTTAACTTACTGTTGGGAGAAGTAGGATCCCTGGTGGAACAGTGGTTAAAGTGCTTGGCTGCTAACTGAAAGGTTAGAACCCACCAGCTGCTACACAGGATCGGCTAACATAATGATCGGCAGCCTTGGGAAGCCTGTGGGGTTGGACTCTTACCGATGAATGGTGTCCCTTTGAATGAGAAGCAACTCCGTGGTAGTGTGTGTTCTGTTTCTGACTTTGTTTGAAGTAAACTCTCTGTAGAACTGTGACAACTGTTAGAAATGGGAGCCATTCACCTCCTTTGTCCATTGCGCTTCTCTGGGCTGCCATCAGAGCACATGGCTTGCTCGCTCCGTACTGAGCAGAGGGTAACACCCCTGGAATCAGCGTAGACTTTGGAGCCAGCTAATCCTATGTGCAAGTCTGACTTCACTGTCTCATATGATGATAGACAAGTTCTTTAAGCTCTAGGAGAGACTTCTGTCCTCTGTAAACAGTGACAGATACTTACCTGAGAGCATGGAGGTGGGACTAAATAAGACACAGCTCCTTAATATTCCAGTATGTACAGATGTCCCTGGAGTTGTGATGTGGGAATGACTGATTCCGAGCCATCTTCATTCTAAACACCACAGTGAACTGAAGGCCACCTGCGCTGAGCCTCTAGCTCTTCAACATGGAGGTGGCTCATGTGCACATCTGGTCCAACTCACTTGCCTGGTTCTGTGTCATCCTAGGATCCTTACCATGTTTGAGTTCACCATGGCATCCACTGTGTATTCTGAATATCATCAAACCTAGGAGGCTCTTCTTCTAGCGCCATATTGGACAGCGTTCTATAGTCACCCATAGGGTTTCTTCTGGGCTCATTTTGGTAGTAAATCACCAGGTCTTTCTTCTTTGTGTTTGGGAAGCTCCTTTGAAACCTGTCCACCAAGGGTGGCCCTGCAGGTATTTGATGTAGAGTTTCCATCATTATAGAAACGCACAAGCCACCACAGTATTATAAGCTGACAAGGTTCTGCGGTGGGAGGGGTGCAAACACGCTTCATTGATTTAAAAAAATAAAATAAAAAAGCAATCCTTCAGAAACAGTTCATTTCTAGAGACAGTGGTTGCTAGAGTTTCCTAATGCAACTCTTTTCCCAAGGAAAAGCACAAGTTCATGAGAGTTTAAAGGAAGGCATGTCGTGGGCTGTTCCCAGGAATGATTCCATAACTTCTGGGTGCTTGGCATTATCTGACATTATCTCCAAAGGAGCTGAGATGTTGCTTTGCTTTGTCCCCGAATTCCAGTCCTTCAGAATTTCCAAGAACCCTTGTTCCAAAGGTTCTGTAGATCCCCAGGTAGATTGCAATGGGATTTCAATTACCCTGGGGGCAGCTACCTCTTATACAGTCACCATATCTTACCTTATTAAAGAAAATCTACAGGGAGAATCTATCCACTGGGCCTCACCCTGGGAAGGTGGAGGCCTACAGCTGTGGAGGACTCAGGACTGAAATTGTCCGATAATGTTCTCAGAGATAAAGCCTGCCTTTCCTCTCACATACCGTCTGTCTCCCACTGTCTGCTTTTCTCTCTCTTTGCATTGAAAAGCCAAGGAAATGATAACATCTGCTGAGAGCAGAGGTACTTTGTGGGTTAAGGGCCATGGGATCAAGTTGCCTCTCTTTGTCCTGAGATGCTACTTATGGTGTCAGTCAGGAGATGGAGAGCTCACCTGAGGACTCATGGCCAGGTTCTGCCAGGAAAGTAGCCAGGGTACAAAGAGCGGCGTAGGTTTATACTCACTCACCCCTCACTGAGTCATTCCCCCTGGGCAACTTGGGCAAGTCCAATGTTGTTCGTATGACAAATGGCAGTTAATCACATATGCCTCCAAGTATCTTGCAAGAAAAAAACTCTGTTAGTCACCATTGAGTGGGCTCCAATTCTTGGTAACCCCATGTACAACCTTATCCACTTCTGCATCAGTTTCCCCATCACTGGTACCTCCAGGAAACTGAGGCTCAGAGGACCAAAGGTGAAATCTCAGAGGTCCATGTACTCTCAGACTTTGCTCCTCTATTCAAAACAAGGTACTCATGAGGGCTTTGTATGCAGAAGCTGGTAGTATTGTAGGTTGAATTGTGCACTCCCATTGCCAGAT
>NW_006408555.1:10537381-10548416 GCF_000296735.1 Chrysochloris asiatica
AACTGAGCCCTACTGATTTCAGGGAAATTAATATGTAAAAGCTGCTTGTGTCTCTTAGCAGATAAGTACCTGGTCTTGACCACATAGCTCTGCGCTCTAGTCTGAGTTGCCCTGGAGTTGAGTTTTCCCATCTGATTAGAAGTAGCTTCCCATACTGTGAGCTCTCAGACTTGGGATTTTAAGAAGACGGGGAAAGGAGAATTTGGCCTTTTATTCATCTGTGAGATGACAGCCTGCGCCAAGAAGCAAACTTAAGATGATGAGCACTTGGAGTCCAGCCTTAGCTCTGTCTCTTGCAGGGTGTGGCCACTTGGAGGAATGAATGGCCTCCTCTAAGCTCCGTTTCCTTATCACTCACATGACTACAAGGTAGGCCACTTAGGCTGCTTTGTAACTCTGTTGTGAGCTTAGTGATTCACGTTTGTCACCACCACCACCCACTTGTCTGTCCCCTAGTATTAGGAACAAACTGGATCTAGAAATGTTGGTCTGAGGAGTTACTTTTAGCCTCTCCTTCCCACCCTGCAGGCCACTTTCTTCTGCTCTTGTTCTGTCTCCACGTCTCCCTGCCTCTCTTGCAGTAGATACCCGCCCAAGCAGTCACCCAAAGCAGAAACTGCCATGTCCCCCTGAACACTTCATCTCCTCTTCCACTCTTACCTAAGCTGCTTATTCTTCAACCAAGCCCTTCCCCAGATCTCTCCTCTGCCCTGCACCACCACGGCCACTCCTGGTTCCACTTACACAACCCTGAAACGGTTGCCAAACCTACTGCCAGAGTGGTAACTTCTAAACACAACTCACACAGTGTGACCCCTACATAAATCTCTCCAGTGTCTCCCCACAATCTAGAGCCTTCTGCTGGACCACCCTTCAGTAAGCCTGTGAAACTTGGACTTCTGATCGTAGGAAATGTGTCTCAGTGTCTTCTCTATTTTGCATGTTTTCTTCCATCTAGCATTCCCTACTATGGTGGTGTTTGTTAGGAGACCTGGAGTTCATTTTTGACTCTTAGCAATCCCATATGACGGAGTCAAGCTGCCCCCATGGGGTTTCCTAGGCTATAATGTTTGTGGGAGCAGATAGTTCTGTGGAGCCATAGGATGGTTTCGAACCACTGAACTTGTGGTTAGCTGCTTAGCACTTAACCATTGTGCCATCAGGGGTGCTGATTGACTCCGCTGTGAGATTTCACTTCTCAGTCATTGTTCTGATTACTTCCATCTAGCAAACTACTCCGAGGACTTAATGGCTTAAAACAGCAATTTTCTATTACTGTATCTCAGCAGATTGCAGGCCAGGCCCGGCCCGGGACTCAGACAGGCTGCAGCAGGGATGATACAACTCCGCTCTATGATGCTTTGGATCCAGCTAAGGGCAGGGGTAGGGCCAAAGAGCTGGAGGCTGATGCAACTTGCTCACTCTCTATGTGGTGTCTCCAGGTGGCTAGCTTGGGCTTCCTCACAACATGGTGACCTCAGGGTAGACAGACTTCTTATACCTGGCAGCTCAGATGCCAAGAGAAAGGAAGCAGGAAGTGCCTCCAGAATGGCTAGAACTCTGCCAGAGAGACACTTTTATTGGTCAAATTGGAGGAAGCACAGACCCTCCCTCCTGAGAGCAGATGTGCCAAAGCATTTGGGAGCATCTTTCCTCCACCACCATGATTACTTACTTGAGGGAGCAGTCCTTGATCTGAGTGAAGACTCAGCCCCATTCCCAGATGTGCCCCTCTACTGCATTTTCTACCTGTTGTTGTTAAGTACCGTGGAGTTGGTTCCAACTCATAGCGACCGTGCACAGGGTTTCCGAGGCTGTAAATCTTTATGGGAGCAGAATGCCTCATCTTTCTCTCGCGGAACCTCTGGTAGTTTAGAACTGCTGACCTTGAAGTTGGCAGCCCGACTCGCAACCACTATGCTACCGTAATTATAAACAAGGTCGCCCTGTTAGAGTGGTCTCCTCGAGTAGAAGGGCTGGGCATTATGGGTACGGTATTTGGTATGGAAGTCTCGAGACACTAAAGTTAGGATTAGGAATGTCTGTATCATGAAGATGCAATTGTGTTGTAGTTTTTTGTTTGGTCACCATGGAGCAAGGACTGGCTTATTGGTGACTGGCATTAGGTGTGTACGACGTTTAGTTGCCTCTGAGTTAATTTCAATCACAGTGATCCCACATGCATCAGAGAACTGAGCAATGTAGGATTTTCAGTATGGATTTCTCAGAAGTGGATTCCCAGACCTTTCTTCAGAGGACTCCAATCTCTACCCTTTCAGTAAGCAGTCAAGTGCTTAGCTGCTTGCATCACCCAAGAACTCTGTTGAATAAAAACGAACACATGAGTGGCTGGCTGTGTGAACATGTCTACACACAGTACTACAGTACTGTTCCTGATATCCAGGGCACCAGGCTCACCTGAGAATTAATTACATCACAGGTGAATTATATCTGAACCCCGCCTGCATAGATGTTCCAGTTTTCATTACGCAGAGGTAAAGATTGGATTTGGGGAGCTGAGGGGGAATTGGTTGGCCTTTGCCACCCTGCTCACCACCAGCTGCTGACCCTCCAGCCCCCAGTGTGGACCCATATCAGCTGTGTCCGGACCCCCACTCCCACCTGGTTTGCAGAGGACACCCTCTCAGGGCCAAGGACCTATGCTTGCTCCCAGGCTAAACGGGGAAGGGCAGCTGGGCCTGGAGCTTGGTACGTGTCTGACGTGCATAACAGGAAGTGAGAGAGCCCCATGGCCAATTGAAACTGCAGCGGAACACGGGCTGCAATGCCCAATTAATTACCCGACCTCCATCGCTTCGCAGATTGCTGTCTTTGCTGAAGAAAAATCTGGGAAACAGCCTATGTGGGGCACAAAAAGCCATTTGTGAAATGTGGGTGTGTGTTCGTGCCACCCCCACCCCGTTAGAGGCGCGCTCACTTCTGGATTCCTGTTGTAACAGCTTTCCAAAGTTTGTGCAGCGTTTTTGTTTTTGTCAGACCTAAATGCAATGCCATTGTTAGGTGCCATTAAGTCAGTCCTGACTCATACCAACCCTCTGCACAACATACGGAAACACTGCCCAGTCCAGCGCCGGCCTCACAATTATTTTGACGTTTGAGGTCATTGTTGCTGCCGCTATGCCAGTCCATCTCACTGGGGGTCTTCCTCTTTTAATTGACCCTCCACTTTACCAACCACGATGTTCTTCTCCAGAGACTGCTTCCTCCTAACAACATGTCCAAAGACCAAGAGAGGAAGACTTGCCATCTGATTGCTTCTTCCAACACAGATTTGGATGTTCTTCCGGTAAACCATGGTACTTCCAATAATCTTTTCCAGCACCATAGTTCAAATGCACTGCTTCTTCTCTGGTCTTCCTTATTCATTGTCCCAACTTTCTCACGCATATGAGGCAGCTGAAAATACCACGACTTCGGTCAGGCTCAACCTAGTCCTCATACGGACATCTTTGCTCTTGAATACTTTAAAGAGATCTTTCATAGCATATTTGCCTCATGTAATACGTCGTTTGGATCTATGCCATACTCCTGAAAATCTTCAGAGTGTGTGTGTGTGTTTGTATGTGTGTATAGTGGGCAGGAGTGTGCAGCTGTAACGGTGTGAGAACAGTTTGCATATGTGGCGCCTGGCATGTATGTGGGTTGTTCTCCACACTAACTATGTGTGGCACTGTGGCAGTGGAGAGCTGAGACACCGCTGTCTGTCTGCATATGGAATAGATCTGTCTTTACATGTAGTTATCAATGGATACACTGGAACAGACGTGAGAAGTATTATTGTCCGTCTGAATCTGTGCATGTGTTTGTCTGTGTGTGCAATAGGGAAACAAGAGACAGTGCACTGCTAGCTCATCAAGGACTTGCCAGGTAGTTGGCATGGAGCTTTACCTTTGCAGATTTCTGGTAGGATGTTTTCTCAAAACTGGGTACCCTCCGCTCCATTCTTCACAGAGAATACTGAAGAGAAACACTGACTGAAACACCTCGTGTCTTCCCCTGGGCTCCACTTTGCACCACACCTTGGTTTCCAACCCAAGCTCACCATTTGTGCAGGGTTCCAAGGACCGTTCTGAACGTCCGACAGGAACTCATTAAAAAAAATAATTAGAAGGGCTTCAAGAAATTCGTGGGGAAATTCCGTGATCTTTTGTATTTCATTTTGCCACCTATTTTTGGAAGGCCCCTGGTAATTCATTACCATTCGTCATTTGCCGACGTGTTGATTCCACCTCTCGCTGGTCCCACGTGTGTCAGAGTAGACCTGTGCTCCACAGGGTTCTCAGTGGCTGCTTTTTCAGAAATAGAAATCCAGGACTTTCTTCTGAGGCTCCTCTGGATGGACTTGAACCTCCAACCTTTCTATTGTAGCCAAGCATGTTAACCCTTTGCCCTACCCAGGGACTCTAGTGCATATTCAGGGTTTCATATGGGGGCAATTATCATCCCAGCTGCTTTTCATCTTTTATCTTACTGGATCTTTTCAATATGCGCCATCAGTATCTACGATTACTCTCTCCTCTTTAGAGCTGCACACTGAAGCAGTTCATAGGATTAGAACCAACATTGTTTAGTTCCAGTACCCCAAGGTCTACTCAGTCACCCGAGATTTGGGGAGCAGGCAGGTAGGTGTCCCTTTGCTTCAAACATCTCTGTAGCTTTGAATCATTAGTCATGTTTTACTGGGGACAGTGACCTCTGAGTGTCGGAACTGCCCGGCTATATTGCTGGGCAGGGTGGATGTACCTGATGGCCCTCCACTCCCACATCTGCTGCCTGCAGCACTTCAGTACCTTCTAGTGACAAGTCCCATAAGTGTCCCTGGGGTCCCTCCTTCCTGCTCCCTCAATGCCTATTTTGAAGATTTCAGGAATGGATCCCCAAGCCTCAGGGGCCATCCAAATCACCCCCAATGATTCTTGGGAAAGCCGAATCTGGGACCCCATCCCAGAGACTGGGGCCAGAGAGCCCAGGGAAGAGCCAGCAGCTGGCATTTCTGGCATTGCGGACAAACTGCCCCTGGTTGGAGTCCACACATTCAGAAACAACAGGTTTGCACACCAGCAGCCAGTTCCTGCTCCCTTCTATCTGCAGGAGGCTCAGGAAGGTAACCAGACTTTGAGGTCTGCGAGCACACTTTGCTAAGTTAAGGCTGAGATATTTCTTCCAAGAGCACCTTGCTGGGGAGAGGGAGCTGCGAGGGGTCTCTGTGAAGCCAGGCATCCCTTAAGGAATTTAAATGGGTTGGGAACACTTAAAGAATTGAAATGAGCATGAAATTGGTATGGAGGCTTTTCTGGGCCAATATGCAAGCCAAATAGTAAATAACTGTTCTCAGCACTGAGGTTGGTGGGCACATTTGCATACACATGCGCTGTCCTGTGTTTCTATTCTTACTGACTTGCTCAATAACTGGAGTCTGTAAAGAAGACCACATGCCTGGGTAGAAGTCCAGGCTGGGCTGCTGGCTGGACCTGAAGTCCTGGGCTCCAAAGGCTTTGTCTTAAGTCCTGGGGTGGGCAGGGGAGAGAAAGCATGTAGCTCAGGAAGTACCTTCTCAGGTTGTACTTGAGGGTCTCTGACATCTTTCTGGATACCATAATCTAGGTCCAACCTGTGCCTGTCATCAGATAGTCTGTAATGACGCAGGCAAAGCCTGCAAGAGTGACTTTGTCAGAATTGCCACTTCCCTGTGGACCCTGACACACTGGAAAGTAATGAGTCCTCCCTTTTCTTGCTGTCAAAACATGTATTTAGGAAAAAGGAGAGCTTGGCATCCTTTGCATCACAAAGGAATGTGTGTAGGCAGTGAGGACAGTGGGGTGGGTTGTGTGTTTGCCTTTGGCCCCTAGTGCAAAGAATGCAAGATGCTGAAAGATGTTCTGTTGACTTCTTCACCAGGTACCTGCAGTTCCTAGCTGCAGGTCTGCCATAGTTTCTCAGAGATGTTCTTCATGAAAATAACTTAAAGGTGAAGAGCATGGCGAGGGTAAAGCAGAAATAAAATGATTCTCGTACAATTGTGCTTTTATAAAGCATATTATTAGCATTCTTATTAATCTGGAAAGTCCCTCAGCTGTCCCAGGTGTAGAAAACAACTCTGGGGTTTGCAGATAGTCTGAAGGAGCAGAATTAGAACGTTGTTGCTTTCCCCAAGCGTTTCCAGTGCCAGGGCACAAAGCCTGAATCTGAGGGTTTGAGATATCTTGTGTTTGGGTCTCAGACACTTTCAGTTCAAGAAAATAAGGCACTTTGTCAGGACGAACGCTGAGTCCAGAATAATTGTTGAGCAATTAGACACGGCTGCGTGATGATGTTTGGACAGTTTTGAGAAACCAGCTGAGATGTGCGTGACATAGATTCCAAGATGTACACAGAACCCTGCACCCCAAGGGGTAGGTTATAACACTTTAAAAAAAAAGAATTGTGTATCTTGTTCTCTTACTGATTGGGGAAGCATATGAATATAGATGTCCTAGTATGTATAGTTTGGGGATTATAAGTTAAGGTTTGGGAATCTTTTTTAAAAAAACCTAAATATTGATGCACACATAACTCTAGAATATGGGAATTCTTGTATTAAAGAACTCTTGAAAAGATAATACAGAAAATTCTTGCCCAGGATGAGGAATCTTTAAGATCTCTATGTTGTGTGCAGTGAGGAGGTTTTCTGTATTGAGTGTAAAATGGCATTTTTGTCTAGGAAAATGTTATTCTTTGGATTAACTCAATGAAAAAGAGTCAATTGTTTTTCCCTTACACAAATCCTATCTACTTCTACATCCACCATCTTCTTAACTGTCATTGATTATCTATCTATCCAGTATCTCTTCATCTATCTTTCTATCGCCACCAATTACTCATTCCCTCAATATCTACTTATATCCATATATATGGAGAACATTAACCATGTTTGCTACTGTGCTGGTTCTGAGAAATACAGAGATGAATCCAAAACTTTCCCCATTGCCTGCCCTCCCAGAGTTCAGGATCTGACATGATAGAAGACCCTTGTTATTGTTGAGTACCATGGAGTCGGTTCCGACTCACAGCGACCCTGCACAGGGTTTCCAAAGCTGTAAATCTTTACAGGAGCAGAACACCTCATCTTTCTCCCACGGAACCGCTGGCAGTTTCGAACTGCTGACCTTGAGGTTGGCAGCCCGACTCATAACCACTATGCTACCAGAGCTCCTTAGAAGACCCTTGGCAGATGCAAATTTAGCACTGGTGAGTCAGACTGTTTATGAGTAACGAAATCTTCATGATCACTTACCCTTTTGGCTGCTGTATGGATTTCAATGGTGTCCTCAATGAAGTCAACAAGGGAGAAGAAATCTTTGGGTTAATGACAGAAGCGGACCAATAGTCCTAATTGGGGAAACACATTAAAAAAACACCCTAAAGTTGTCCAAGTTTGGGGACCGTAAGTTAAGGTTTAGGGATCTTTTGAAAACCTAAAGTCCTGGTGTAGCACTGGCTTCCTAACCACCAGGCCAGTGGCTGAAATCTACCAACGACTCCCCAGAAACCCTACACAGGGTTGCTGTGAGTTAAAACTGACTCGACAGCACTTAACAACAACAATCTGACAGCCCAGCAGCTAACCTGAGACCACCTTTGTGGCTCTACACCTATAGTCATTCTGTTGGGGATGGAACACAGTTCTGGGGTTATAGTAAACAATCACACAAGACGCCCTGCAAATGCTGTTTATAGAACTGAAGACGTAAACGGCTCTACTTGAATTTTTTATGAGCTAGATTATAAAGCAATCTGATCATCCAAAGTTTGAGAATTTGTGCCAGGAATTCCTTAAAGTCTGGATCGTGAATACTTGAAAGATAGGACTCCGTCCCACATAGAAATAAAGGGTCGAGGTACTTTTCTTCCTGCTTTCTAACTGGTGCCGTGTCTATGCCTCCCAATATGGTTTTTCTAGAGCTCAGGAGTGGGATTTGTTAACCCTTTAAAAACCCAAAACCCAAACCATTTGCCGTTGAGTCCATTTAAACTCATAGCGACCCTATAGGACAGGATAGCACTGCCCCATAGGGTTTCCAAGGCTCTCATCTGTACTAACAGCACATCACAACAACAACAACAATCTTTACAGAAGACAAGAAAGAAGGAAAAGATCAAAATGGATGTCAGAAAAGATTCTGAAACTTGCTCTTCAGCATAGAGATGCTAAAGCAAATGGAAGAAATGAGGAGGTGTAAGAGCTACACAGAAAATTTCAAAGATCAGCTCAAGAAGACAAAGTCAAATATTACAACAGACTGTGCCAAGATATGGAGTTAGAAAACCAAAAGGGAAGAACACGGTCAGCATTTCTCAAACTGGAAGAACTGAAGAAAAAATTGAAGCCTCGACTTTCATTATTGAAGGATTCTCTGGGTAAATTATTGAATGATGTAGAAAACATCAAAAGAAGATGGAAGGAATACAGAGAGCCACTGTACCAAAAGGAAATGGTTGATGCTCAACCATTTCAAGAGGTAGCATATGATCAAGAGCCAATGATACTGAAGGAAGAAGTCCAAGGTGTGTTGAAGGAATAGGCAAAGAACAAGGCACCAAGAATTGATGGAATAAATATTGAAATCTTTCAAGAAAGTGAGGTGGCACTGGCGTCACTCAGTCATCTATGCCAAGAAATTTGGAAGACAACTATCTGGCCAATTGATTGGAAGAGATCCATATTTGTGCCCATTCCAGAGAGGTGACCCAACAGAATGCGGAAATCATCGGGCACTCTCTTTGATATCCCATGCGAGTAAAGTTTTACTAAAGGTAATACAGAAATGGCTGCAAGCATACATTGACTGAGAACTTCCAGAGGTTCAAGCTGGATTCAGAAGAGGCCATGGAATGAGGGATATCATTGCTGATGTCTGATGGATCTTGGCTGAAAGCAGGGAATATCTGAAGGATGTTCACCGTGCTTTATTGACTACACAAGAGCTTTTGATTGTGTGGATCATGACAAGCTATGGACAGCATTGCGAAGTATGAGTATTCCGGAACACTTAGTTGTGCTCATGCAGAATCTGAACCTGGACCAAGAAGCAGTTGTTTGAACAGAGCATGGGAACACGGAATGGTTTAAAATTCAGAAAGGTGTGCGACAGGGTTGTATTTGTTCACCATACTTATTCAACCTGTATGCTGAGCAAATCATCTGAGAAGCTGGGTTCTATGAGGAAAAATGTGCCATCAGGATTGGAGGAAGACTCATTAACAACCTGCAATATGCAGATGATACAACCTTGCTTGCTGAAAGTGAAGAGGACTTAAAATATTTACTGATGAAGATCAAAGAGCACAGCCTTTGGTATGGATTGCACTTCAATGTAAAGGAAACAAAAATCCTCACCACTGGACCAATAAACAACATTCTTATCAGTGGAGAAAAGATTGATGTTGTCAAAGACTTCATTCTTCTTGGATCAACTATCAACACTCATGGAAGCAGCAGTCAAGAAATCAAATGACATAGTGCATCAGGCAAATCAGCTACATAAGACCTTTTTAAAGTGTTGAAGAGCAAAGATGTCAGTTTGAGGACTAAGGTGCTCCTGACCTAAGCCATGGTATTTTCAGGAACCTCATATGCATGCAAAAGCTGGACAGTGAATAAGAAAGACCGTAGAAGAATTGACATACCATAGAAGAATTTGAGTTATGGTATTGGAGGAGAATATTGAAAGTGCCATGGGCTGCCAAAATAACCAACAGATCTGTGTTGGAAGAAGTGTAGCCAGAAAGCTCCTTGGAGGCCAGAATGGCCAAACTTCATCTCTCATACTTCGGACATACTGTCAGGAGGGACCAGTCACTAGAGAAGGATATCATGTTTGGTAAAGTAGAGAGTCAGCGAAAAAGAGGAAGACCCCCCAGTGAGATGGATTGGCAAAGTGGCAGCATCATTGGGCTCAAGAGTGGCGACAGTAGTGAGGTTGGTCCAAGACTGGGCAGTGTTTTCGTTCTGTTGTGCATAGGGTCGCTATGAGCAGTACCAACTCAATGGCACTTAACTACAACAATCTTTACAGAAGCACACAGCATCCTTCTCCCACAGACCTGCTAGTTGGCTCGAACCACTGAGCTTCCACTGAGTGCTTAACCACTGTGGCACCAGGGCTCCTCCTTGCTATACTTTACTATTAGTGTACTTTTAGTCCAGTAGTCTGTGACTGCCTTCATTTTTTTAAATTTTTATACCTTTTTTTCCCCATGAACCCAAAACCAGTGTTTACTTGTCCTATATCAAAGTGTCTGAGGCAGGATTGCTGATAAGTTTCTTCATTGTGGCCCTTGTACTAATAAAACTGTAAGGCTCTACGGGAGACCTGGTGTGGTGTTGTAGGATAAGCATTGGCCTGCAAGGTTGTTTTGAACCACAAGGTCAGCAGTTCAAACCCAGTAGCCACTCCTCGAAAATTCTCTGTAGAATCACTATGAATTAGAACCAATTCGAAGTTACTTATCAACAACAACATCATAAGTACAGAGTCCTAGTGTGGTATTGTAAGATAAACAATGACCTTCTAACTGCAAGGTTAGCAGTTCAAACCCACTAGCCGTTCCTCAAGAATCCTATAAAGGGTTGCTATGAGTTGGAACCCACTCAACGGCACAGAGCAACAACAATAACATCATGAATACATTAGAGTAGACAGTGTACCTTGGGTGCAAGGGATTAATATTTCCCTAAAATATTTCTTCTAAGAATGGGCTCTCTCAATGTGCTTAAGATGGGATTTGATATGCAAACAACTGGTGGAGAAAACTTTTCAAAAATACAGCGGCCTGAATAAAGCTCAATTCCTCATGCAGATTCAAACTTCAGTGCCCTGCGACTCTCCTTTATTTGTGAAAACCTTTGACCTCTTTTATTAAACCCATAGATTGTATTTTCTAACTCTCTTCCTGTTGGTGTTGTTATGCGCTGTGGAGTCGGTTCCGACTCATAGCGACCCTGTACAGGGTTTCTGAGGCTGTAAATCTTTAC
>NW_006408555.1:10548688-10562033 GCF_000296735.1 Chrysochloris asiatica
TGGAACAGCTGGTAATTTTGAACTACCGACCTTGAGGGTAGCAACCCGATTCATAACCACTATGCTACCAGAGATCCTTTGATTACACATAGCCCACTGTAAATATGTACATGGGAATTAGCTACAATACTTAATCTCTTCCTCCTCACTCATGGGTCACCTTCTCCCTGTGTCTTCTCTGAAGTATCCAGGCTGTGTATGTGTTTGACGTGCATATCCCCTGTCCAAGCTCCTGTCTTCACATTCTTCTCTCTGGTTACCTCCAGACTGCCATTCAAGCTTTCTTTTCCCTCTTCTTCTTTCTCCCCTTGTTTTTTTTCTTCTGTCTCTTTCCCTCTCTCTCTCCCCCTCCTTCCTTGTTTTTCTTTGCTTCTTAGGAGGATCTGGCAGAGAGATAACACTCTCATCATGGCTGGGGGAACAGGGATGGTTATTGGATCAAGGAAAAGAGGAATTAGTTACTTCAGAATAAACAGATACCTGGCCAAGAAGCAGCTTCTGAATCCTTGAAAATTCTTCCTACACTATTTTCGTTAGGGTTCCCGGAGGCAGAGCCTGATCGGGGGGTTCTAATGTAAGTAGCATATTAAGGAGGGAATAGGGTGTTAACACAAGGTGGCACAGAAAGTGAAGGACTGAGCTACTAATTGAAAGGTTGACAGTTCAAATCCAGCTCGTGGTGCTTTGGAAGAAAGGTCTGGTGATCTGTTTCCTAGAAGTCACACCCAGGAAAAGCCTATGTTCTACTCTGCATACGTGGGGTCATTGAGTCAGAGTCTACCCAGCAGTAACTGGTGTTGATGTTAAGAGAAGCAGAAGGGGTTCATGGATGGTGCAAACAGTTTTCCCACAGCTACTAAATGAAAGGTTGCCAGTTCTGGCTATCTGTTTTCACATAATTCCAGTCATTGAAAACCCACAGGAGCACAGGTCCGCTCTGCACATGGAGTTGCCCTGAGTCACAATCGACAGCAATGGGTTTGCTTTGTTTTTTATTTGTTTGTTTTAAGGGAAGCTGGAAAAGCATCCTGGTTGCACAGTGGGTTAAGCATTGGGCTAACTACAAGGTCGATGGTTCAATCCCACCAGCAGCTCCACTGGAGAAATTTCCCCTCTGGAGAAAATTTCTGGAGAAAACTGAGGCAGTCTAATTCTGTGCCGTTTACCAAATTGGAAAGCCTGTGTTGTCCGTCTGCTCTGTCTTTATACGATCAGTGTGTATTCACGATAGTGGTTGTGGTTGTTAAGTGTTTTGGGTGTAAGCTCCCTTTCTGATCACAAATGGTTGATTATTCTAAGGAGCCCATAGCAACCCAGTAGAGGGTTTCCAAAGAGCGACTGCTGAGTCTGAACCGCCGACCTTGAGGTTGAAAGGACAATGCAGTCCGGTGCTTACCATACTATGCCAGACCACTGTAGTGTTGTTGTTGTTGTTGTCAGGTGCCATCGAGTCGAAACTGACTCATAGCGACCCCATGCACAGCAGAACGAAACAATGTCCGATCCTGGGCCAACTCACTACCGCTGCCACACTTGACGCCATCAATGATGTCACCTGGCCGATCCATCTCGTTGGGGGTCTTCCTCTTTTTCTCTGACCCTCCATCTTACCCAGCATGACATCCTTCTCCAGTGACTGTTCTCTCTGGACAATGTCCAAAGTGTTGTTGTTCAGTGGCATCAATTCAACTCTGACCCTTAGTGACCCTGTATAGGGGTTTCTGAGGAGCCGCTGGTGGGTTTGAACTGCCACCCTTGTGGTTCGCTGTCCAGTGCTGATCCTGCCAGAGTCCTAGGTGTTGTTAACTGCCTTCTAGTCTACTCAGACTCATAGTGACCCTGCATATATGGTTTTCGAGGAGCGACTGGTTACTTTGAGCCACTGACCTTATGGTTCAAACTGACCTTGTGGTCCTGTGCTTGTCCTACAGTTCCGCACCAGCACTCAAGGAGTCCTTGTTGTTAAGTACTGTAGAGTCGGTTCTGACTCATAGCAACTCTGTACAGGGTTTCCGAGTTTGCAAATCTTCACGGGAGCAGAAAGCCTCATCTTTCTCCCATGGAACAGCTGGTAGTTTCGAACTGCTGACCTTGAGGTTAACAGCCTGATTCATAACCACTAAGCTACCAGAGCTCCTTCCAGGAGTCCTAGTGGGTTGGAAAGGGCACAGGAAGGAGCTAAACAGATGTGGATTCCAGTCTGATCCCAGAGCCGGACCCTTAGGCAAGGGCTGGTGTTTCCTTCTTCTTATCAGCCAGTCAGTGAAGTCAGGCTACTGCTGGGGGTAGGGTGACCCTCCAGGCAGGACAAAGACAAGGGGGCCAAAAGGGGTCAAGGACTGAGTGTCTGAAGGGCTGGGTGCATGGATGCACTGGTCAGGGAATGAGAATTGGTGGGGTAGACGGTGAGTCACCAACATGACCACACCCAGCCTTTTAAACCTTCTGCCAGAATCCCTGGGCTCCTTACCTTCCCCTGTGTTCTTGTGACTGTTATGTGCCGTCCAGTTCATCCTGACTCACAGTGAACCCTGCGGACAGGTACAGAGTCAACCTGCGCTCACAGGGTTTCTTTTTCTGTAACTTCCCATGAATCAGATGAAGGTTTGCAGAGCACATCCATTTTCCATTCAACAATCCACACACATTTGGTTTCTTGTCATTGATCGCAATTCCCACAATGCAGCATCACTTAAACCCACATCCTTCCTGAGTTTCCTGTGTTCCCTTCCAGCCTTCTGAACTTTGTCCTTGGTAAATGCTGCCATTCAGAGGTTCACAAATGGTTTGTTATTCTAAGCAGCTCTTACCTCCCTAGTTTCACTCTAAGGCAGGGGTGGCGAACATCTGCCCCTGACCTTATAAGGCTAGCAAACTAGTCTGGTCTGGCTCTGCCAAGACAATCACAAATCTAACCATCCTTGCAGTTGAAACTGAACTTTCGTTCTGGTGTAGTATCTTGAGCACCATCACAATTGTTGTTGTTGTGACGTACAAGTCAGTTCTGACTCATAGCGACCCCATGTAGGGTTTCCAAGGAGCAGCTGGTGAGTTTGAACCATCAACCTTTTGGTTAGCAGGCCAATGCTTATCTTACAGTACCATACCAGGAGTCACTACATTGAGGGTGAGTTAAATGTTGGGCTGAAAATAGCCGGCTAATTGTAAAGTTGATCATTTTGTCTGGCCTGCAAATGATAAAAATTTTGAAGACAGAAGGTTCCCCACCCCTGATGTAAGGAGTGTGTACCTCCCTAGTGTTCCCCTTATATTGTTGTTGTTAAGTGTCATCTAATCAGGGTTTAGACTCAGAGTGACCCTGTATAGGATTTCAGAGTGGTGGCTGGTGCGAGTAAACTGCTGACTTTGCAGTTCAAGTGACCTTGAGGTCCAGTACTTATCCGACTGCAGGACTCTCCTTACTAGACTTGTATATTGTTTGGCTGAAAGCAGAACCATGGGAGTGAGTTCTGGCCCAGAGTTGAAGGGTGGTTAAGGCCACCTGTTTCTGTCTGACCAGTAGGCCTGCTCTTTGTATATGATTTTGAGTTCGTTGTTAAGTGCCATCAAGTTGATTCTGACTCATCAAGACCCTGTATAGTTTCCAAGGAACGACTAGTGGGTTTGGAACCACTGACCTTGCAGTTCAAGCTGACCATACAGTCCATTGCATTGTCCTGAAGTGCCACATACTGGCGGGGTATACTGTGCAGTCAGTTCCGACCCATAGTGACCCTGCACAGGGTTTCCAGGGCTGTAAATCTTTATGGGAGCAGTAAGCCTCATCTTTTCCCCCACGGAGCTGCTGGTAGTTTCGAACTGCTGACCTTGAGGTTTGAAGCCTGACTCACAACCACTACTCCACCAGAGAAAATGATTCTTTTTCTTCAGCTCTTTGTTTGTTTGACTTGTAACTTTTAACATCTTAGACACATTTAACAAAAAACAGTTTGTTCATTTTTGATTTGTCACTTTCCATAATTTCCCTGCTATATGCAGTTCGACTTGCTTGCTGCAAACCAGAGAACTTGCGGCGCTTACTGATGAAGAGCAGAGAATACAGCCTTCAGTATATACTACAACTCAATATAAACAAAAATCCTCACTACTGGAACAATCAGCAACACCATGATAAACTGAGAAAAGATCCAAGTTGTCAAGGTTCACAGTTTCCTTAGATCCATAATCAACGCCCATGGAAGCAGCAGTCTAGAAATCAAAAGACATTAAATAGGGAAACTTGGCTGTAAAAGACCTCTACAAAGGTGTCACCTTGAGGAGTAAGGAGCACCTGACCCAATGCATGGTCTTTTCAGTCATCTTATATGCATGTGATAGCTGGATAATAAATAAGGAAGATACAAGCAGAACCGATGCGCTTGAACTACAGGGTTGGTGAAGGATATTGAATAGACCATGGATTGCAAGAAGAGTGAACCAATCTGTCTTGGAGGAAGCACAGTCTTAATAACCGGAGATTTTATCTCAAGTACTTCGGACATTTCTCAGAAAAGACCAGTCTGTGGAGAGGGACACTGTGCTTGGTAAAGTAGAGGGTCAGCAAATAGAGGAAGACCCTCAAGGAGATGGCCTGAGGCAGCGGAGCGGCTGCTGCTGAGACTCATCAATGGTTGTAAGGATGGTGCAGAACAAGACTGTTTTATTTCGTTGTGCTCTGGGGTCACTGTGAGTGGAACAGGCTCACAGTCTCCTGACAACAACAAAACCCACACTCCACTTGTTGCCTTGATTCAAGCCTTGTAAATCTTGGAGTGTGTCTCCCCGAAACCGCAGCTTCCCCAGAATTTACACAGCACTGGAAAACTACAACAGAGTCCTGGTATGACAATGTAGGATAAGCACAAGACCTCAAGGTTGGTTTGATCTGCAAGGTTGATGGTTCAAACTCAACTGACACACCTCAGAAACCCTTTATGGGGTCGCTATGAGTTGAAACCTACTCAATGGCACTTGCCAACAAAAGGAGTCCTGGTGTGGTAAAGTAGGATCAGGACAGGACTACTAACCACAAGTTTAACGGTTCAAACCCACCAGCCGTTCCTCTGAAACCCTATACAGGATCCCTATGAGTTGGAACTGACTTGATGGTACTTAACAACAACAACAAGGTTTACACAAAGTGCTATTTATAAAGTACCTTCTGCTTGCAAACCTGGTAGACCGCAACGTGCAAAAAGCTGGACATTTTCTGACTTCTCCTAAATGTAATTGTTTGCTTTCTCAGACAGCAGAAAGTCACTAGAGTTTGTAGGGCAGCTAATGTGGAGACAGATAGGTGGGCTTCCTGTTTGTTGTTGTTGTTGTTGTTGTTAAGTGCCGTGGAGTCGGTTCTGATTCATAGCGACCCTGTACAGGGTTTCCGAGGCTGTAACTCTTTACGGGAGCAGAAAGCCTCATCTTTCTCCTGAGGGAGCGGCTGGTAGTTTTGAACTGCTGACCTTAAGGTTCGCAGCCCGATTCGTAACCACTGTCCCATCAAGCCCCACCTAGACAGCATTTCCCAAATCAGTGTCACGGAGAAGCCGTGTTGATGAGGAACATGCTGAAATTTCCCAACACTGTCCTCTTCTTGACCAGGGCTCTGAAGTGGGCATTTAAAGGGCCCAGTGGTTACAAGAAATAAGACGTAGTCAAATGAGAGTCTGCCTTTAAAGGGCGCCTTGACTGGGTATGGAATCCTGGTGGGTGCCATAGGATAAGTACTAGACTGCTGACTGGTAACCGTAAGGTCGGCGGTTCAAACCCACCAGTCACTCCTTGGAAACATTATACAGGGTCTATATGAGTCAGAACCAACTCAATGGCAGTTAACAAAAACAGTAGCAGGTTGAGTATCCTAGTACCAGTGTGGCCCACACATGTGCACCAAGTACCATGCTAGAAATTGTGGGATCAGAAAGAGACCCAACCTGGTCCTTGCCCTCAGGGGACTTAGCATTTAGTAGAGTCAAGTTCAAGGTTCTGGTATTTGGGTAGGGGTCCATGTAGGTCATTGAATGTTTTTGTCTGTGATCTCCCTGCTCCTGTCTGAGGACTCCCCATGTTTTGTTTCAGGCGTTTCATTTCTGTCCCTATCTGAGCTTACCTCTTAGACCTCTGCCCTAGACCCATATCCCCTCAACAACCGACTCAAAAAATAGTGTCACCCGGAATGTATGCATGGGAGGCATAGGAGACAGAATGGAACTCTCATCACTCGCCTTTACTTTGCATGACCCCTAAGGCACGTGAAGCCCCCACCTCATCCCCACCATTGTAGACAGCAGTCCCATTTTGTCCACACCATAGATTGGTTGACCCTCATCCTACCTTCCCAAAGTTCCGATCATGGGGGGCCATGATGTCATGGGCAGTAAACTGAAATGGTCATCAGAATCAGTGAGAATCTGGGAGTCAGGTGCCTGTGGGTTGAGTTGGGTGGATTCCATTCTAGCATTGTCTAGGTGCTAGGTGCAAAGAGCAGTCCTGGTATTGTATCAGTTAAAGCACCCGTCTCCTAACCATAACATCAGAAGTTTGAACCTACCAGCCGCTCCAAGAGAGAAAGGTGGCAGTATGTTTCCACAGAGATGACAGCCTTGGGATCAGTTTTGTGGTGTCTTTGAGGGTCTCTGTGTCAGAATCCATTCGATCGCAGTGCGTTCAGTTTGATGTTGAGCAGGGAGACGTGAACCAATCCCAAAGCTACTGCCCCCTCTCAATAAAATACTCATGTCGGGCTGGTTGGGGAGAGGCGCAGGGGTCGTACGTGGGTAGAATTCCATCTTCCACTCAGGTGACCCTAGTTGATTTCCAGCCAGCGCACCTCATGTACCCACCACCCATTTATCACAGTGGCTTGCATGCTGTTAGGACTCGGAACAGGCTTCAGGCTAACAGATAAGGAAGAAAGTCTGAGCAATCTCCTTCTGAAAATCAGCCAGCAAACACCTTCAACATCACAACTGTCTGAGCCAACAATGGGTCCTGTGGATGGCCTGGGACTGGCAGCATTTCGCTCCCTCGTACATGGGTCACCATGACTGTGGCCAATTTGACAGCAGCTAACAACACCCTGAGGATGGTGTGTGGGGATGCAGTTGAGGGAGAACTGAATAAGATCATATATTCAGATAATTCCATGTCCACGGTGTTGCTTAGAAAATGGGAAGCGTGTTTCATTCACCATGCTTAGGGGATGGGGCAGGGCTCACAGAAGTCTTCAGGCTCCGTATCCCATGTTTATTCTCTTCCAGAACAGCTTCTCAGTCATCCCTCCCCCATGTAACAGACATATTCAGCAGGCCTCGGCTTCACCTCAAGCTCAAGGACTAGGTTAGGGAGCAGACAGTAGGGGCAGGTATAGGCAAGGCAGGGCGAGTCCTTGTTTGGGATGCTCTATGGGCTTCCAAGGAGCTCTGGTAGCGTAGTGGTTACGAATCGGGCTGCGAACCTTAAGGTCAGCGGTTCGAAACTACCAGCTGCTCCGCGGGAGAAAGATGAGGCTTTCTACTCCCATAAAGATTTACACCCTCGAAAACCTTGTACAGGGTCGCTATGGGTCGGAACCGACTCGACGGCACTTAATAACAACAACAATGGGCTTTCAAACTATGCAAATCACCATGAGAGTGACGCTGGGTTTCCTTGCTGCCCACGAAACCTCGAACTCAACACTCCTCCTGGCTGTAAACCAAGCTGTGCTTTCAGACGAGGAAGATGTTTGTCACAAGCAGGCATCTTAGTGTCAAAAGGCAAGTGTCTCTTAGTTCTGAACACAAGGTCAAATGCCAGGGCTCAGGAGATCTATGATTTGATGGCAGGGAGGAAACCGAAGGATTGGCAGGGAGGAAAAAAAAAAATCTCAGAACAAGATTTTATTTGTTTCCTCTCTATGTGAATAACACACAAGGATTTCACTTTCAGAAGGGAGGTGGAATGTATTTCTAAGCTTGTGCTTTTTTAATGTGGGATTTATTTTCATTCGTGGAAAAAAATCATAAACATGTAACTCCCGAAGGTTCAGAGTTCAAGAAGACGCCTTCACCCCTTTTTCTGAAAAGGGGTGAACTCACCTGGTCCATCTGTTCTTTCCAACTGTGTCTGAGCAAAGGTGGTAACATAGTGGCTTATGTGTTGGGCTGCTAACTTCAAAGTCAGTGGTTCAAATCCAGTCGCTCCATGAGAAGAGGAAAAGGCTTTTGGCTCCTGTTAAGATTTATAGCCTTGGAAACCCTACATAGGGTCATTATGAATCGAAATGGAGTTATTGCATTGGGTATGGTTTGGGGTCTGTGTCTTCGGAGGCAGTGGACAGGGGACCTAGATAATTCAATCTCTTCCTAATTTGATGGCTGTTTTGTATTCTATAGGAGCTTCCTAGTGGAGCCATAGGTTAGGTGTTGGGCTGCTGATCGCAAAGTCATCAATTTAAACCCACCATTGTTCCAGGGGAGGCTGTCTGGCCCATAAAGATTTACAATCACAGAGAACCTACAGAGTTTTATGAGTCAGAATGAACTCACTTACTGTGGGCTGGGTTCAGTTAGGTGGGGTCCTATTCAAAGAAGGAAAGGGGATTTTTATTTATTTTGAGCTTCAGTGGCCCAAAGTTTGGAATTCCCCAGTGGCACCTATGAAAATGCAGACTTCCAGGCCCAAGTACCAGAAAATCTGGTTTAGTAACTCTGGGTGGGGCTGGAGACTCTGCATTCTTATCCTAGCTGTATCCTAACCCTTGTCCCCCGCCATGTGCATTCCAGGACCACACTTGTACTGATTAGTGTACACACAGCTCCTCATTACACTAAGGTGGATTCTAATTTGAGAAAGTTCAGGGTGGGAGGATAACTTGCAAGCTGTTTTACTAATGTCGGTACCGTCCCTAAAGCCATCCACTGTTTCTGATAAATATACGTGCCTCCCTTTCCTCATTAGTAGATGGACTAGTAATAGTACTTATCTCAAAGGGTTATCGTGAAGGTTGAATAAGATAGTGCGAAGGATATAAAATTGCTGTGACTCGACCATTTATTGCCGACAAAGGTAGCAATTCCGAATGGGCTGATCTAACAGTTACGGAGTGCTTGGTACAAAGTAAGAGGTCAATCAATGTCAAGTATTTTAGGAGCTTCATCCCTGTCAGCATCGTCAGCATCTGTCTTAGTTATTGAGTGCTGTTATCCCAGAAATACTTCAACAAACAGAATAGACCAGTCTGTGGAGAAGGACACCATGCTTGGTAAAGTAGAGGCTCAATAAACAGCTATCAAGGAAGAGTTTCTCACTCTGTAGTCTCTGGAGAAAAATCCTTGTTTCCTTTGAGTGCCTGCAGGTTCTGAATTCATTGGGGATCTCCATGGCTCCTGGCATCTGTTTTTCCCTGGATCCAGGAACTTCACAGCTCAGGGATCCTAGGTTCAAAGGATGCAGTCCACTCCCAGTTCATCTTTCCTGCTACTAGGAAGTCCCTCTTTCTCTGCTCATTCCTCTCTCCTTTTATCTCTTGAAAGATAAAAGGGGCTGCAGGCCATACCCCTGGGATGCTCCCTGATATGGATTAAGGTTAAACTGGGGTTAAGGGTGTTGCAGCTCATCCTAATCCTTTCATCGGTTAATCCCATCCCATCACATCCTGGGGGAGCATCAAATGATCACTGTCTAACTGCCCAACCACTGAGAATCATGGTCCAGCCAAGCTGGCAGGTATTTGGGAAGGACGTCACCTTAAGCATCATCATGTCATTGAGCAGAGGAGCCCCAGATTGGAGCTAATAGTTGATGCTAGGAGTTGCTCAGCCCTATTCATGTCCTTAGAGTGGATGCTCAGCTCAGACTGGCTTGGTTTCCATCCAGAATCACATAGTGCCCTTTTATGGTACACACGATTGTGAGTCTTGATGCTTTCCCAAGCTCCCCCAGTTGGTGTCATGTAGACTTCCCCTGGGGACACATCTCAAGAGACAGAAAGACAGAAAAATGGTGGCCAAGGAACATTGGGTAAACACCAGTTCTTTTCATGACCTTCCTTTCTGGAATGACAAATCTGTGACAGGGCCAGCTTCAAGTGCTTATTTGGATAAAAGGGTCAAGGACCTGCCAGAGAGAGAGAGAGAGAGAGAGAGAGAGAGAGAGAGAGGAAAGAAAACCCCCTTAATGTGTAGTGTTTAGATAGGACATGCAGGCTGGCATGGTGATTCCAAAGTGGAGTCTGTGGTGCATTGCACATTAATTTTTCAATCAATACAATGCCACCAATGACCTTTGTTTCCATTTTTGGTCAGGAAAGATGCTCTTCTGTGGTTCTCCATGGGGTCCCTACCCTTACTCCCAAAAATGGAAACAAAAAAACCATGATGCTGTAGATCCTCACGGCTCAGTGGTCGTGTTTTATAAATGGAAACGCCAACTGAAGTTGTGATTGACAAGGAGCAGAGTATGGAAAACTCATAATGTCAGAGACCACCTGCTTAAAAGCCTGGAATCTGGCTTCATTCTCAGTTCAAGTCCATCTCCTCCATTAACACTGTGAGTCTGAGCAAGTTGCTTCACCTACCTACTTCTCTGTTTACTCACCTTTATGAGGTCACTATTATCATATCCCTTCCGTTCTGTCATATTGTGAATATTTAGTGACTTCAGAGCTGAGCAGAGTGATGATCATATACATTCTAAATACGTGGTGGTGGTGGTGTTAAATAATGCCATGTGGTTGATTCCAACTCATAGTCACCCTGTACAGGGTTTCTAAGGAGCTTCTGATGGGTTTGAACCGCCAACCTTGTGGTTCATAGACCAGTGATTAGTCTACAGCACCATGCCAAAAGTCCCCGCAGAAACCCTATAAAGGGTCACTATGAGTCAGAACTGGCTTGACAGTACTTAAAAATAACAAATATTATTAATGGAGTCCTGATGTGGCCCTGTAGGATAAGCATTGGGTAAGTTTGAAACACAAGATTGGTGGTTCATACTCACCAGCTGCTCCTTGGAAACCCTATACAGGGCCATTTTGAGTTGGAACTGACTAGATGGCACTTAACAACAACATTATTAATAACCTGCAGAGAGGAAGGCCACTTTTTTGGCTATTCCATGTGTCAGGAACTTGACATCCATTTGTCTGAGGGGAGACCTGGTGTGGCGCTATAGATAAGCACTGGACTGCTAACTGCAAGGTCGACAGTGCAAACCCACCTTGGAAAACTTTGGAAACCCTTTGCCAGGGTCACTGTGAGTCAGAACTGACTGGATGGTCGTTACCAACAACAACCACCTGTGCAGAGGCATTTTGTAGCTCAGTGGTTTAAGTAACATACCTAAAGTCACACACATTTTTAGTTTTCTGGATTTACAGAATTCCAGAACACATATCTACTTCTCTGTTGTATCCTGACTTTGCATTAGATGAGGAAGCTTCTATAAAAGTTTGTGGGAAAATGAAATAGATCATGAAATGTATCCTGGAACTTTTTGAAACCTGTTAGAATTTCCTGACTGTGGAATGCAAGGGAAGAGAAGGGACAAGGTCTCATCTGTGCTTAGACTCTGTGGTGGTCAGACTTTAATGTAAGGATGGGGGTCAGTCAAGCATAAGTCTACTGTCTGGACCAAGGCAAAAGTGATGTGAATGGGAAAGGAAGCGAATCACGTGGAGACCAAACAGGCAAAGACAACAACAGGACAAAAGTGAAAACATCCTAGGAGACTCGCCTCTGTAGATTCCTGGTGGCTGGGGTGGGGTGATGTGTGGGTGTTAAAGGAACATACTTGAGAAGAGAAGGATGGATGGGGAGATGGTGAAATGAATGACTCCAACTCAGGTATTGGATTTAATGTGCTTTGGGGGTCTTACCTGAAGGCCAGAAAGCCTCCAAAGTCTACCTCAAATCTCAGGAAGTTCTGAGATGGGTGGGACCTCTTGGTCACAGATGAAAGTTGTCTTACTTCTATTTTAGCACGATGTGACTCTGGCCTCCTTCTCGCTGTATCCGTGTGCAGAGATGAAAGCCAGCCAGCTCCTTGAAGGTGCACTTGGTAGGGGGGACACACCCATGGGGCCTCTAGAGAGGGGGCACCGAGAAGCCGGGTGACATTCCCCTCCTGCATCTGTTACTCTTGGGCCTGGACTAAAGGGGGCTTCGGTTTCTGCACTTTTCATGTGGCGTCTTTTTAAAATCGAAATCCACTTGAAGTGGTTTGGTTTTTCTCTCTCCCCGCCTGGTGTTGGCTGTAGAGAAAGAACTTCAAACACAGCTGGTTCTGCTCTGGGCCTCCGTCACCAGGGGTGTTCAGAGGAACCCACATCAAGTCAAACGTTTTCATCAGAGACGCCCTGAGTGGGCCCCGCCTGCTGCTCATTCAACAAGGGTTTTCTCTTTAGGCCGTTTCCCCTCCAATACTGGCTCACATTCGCCGGTTTTCTGGGAGAACAAGATACCTTTGTTTCTCCACACCGACCTGTTGGGGGAATTTGGAGACTATACAGCTGGGGTGGGTGAGGGGATGTCCATTCTTGGTCCTACTTCCTGTGTGGACCCCTACTTTGGTCTTGGAGCCTGTCAGGAAGGCAGCAAGGAGTGTGGGGTGGTCCCTCACTTCATCCTAACACTAGGGGCTGGTTCTTCCTCCTCACTGGCCCCTGGTGCCACCGGAAAACCTTTATTTTCCGAGTCTCTTACCACACAACTTATTCCTCCCTTTATATTTGAAAGAAAACATTTAGTTCTGTCAGCTAAGGAAGAAAGCTGAATCAATGTCCCAACTTGTAACCTGAAGAAAACTCACATATACTCATTGGGGACTTTGCTTCATTTGCATTTTAGCACTAGGAGCTCTGAGCCTCAAGCTGGTGCAGTTCTGGGTGGAAGAGGAGGGAATGGATTCAGGGTGTTGTTTAATGTGTTAATGACCCCGATGCATAACCCTCTGCTTGGATGTGCCTAGACACTGAGGTGAGAGCATTTACCTCTGCCTCGTTATGCTGAGGCTGAACAAATTCCATCACAGCCGTTTCACACGACTTGCCCAGGATTACTAGGGGATTATTCTCCTGCACTGAAGGGCCTTGTTTGTGTTACAAGATTTATGGGTATTTATGTGCATTGGGAGACTGGGGAATGTTATTTAACAGTGACCTCCGTGGGCCTTTTGAGACCTGCAATCCGCTTTTTGTAAGTGGAGGCGCAGGGATCCGGAGGCCTGCCTTGGCCATGGTTTTATACTCCCATACTAGGAGGTATAGGAGCTCTGGTAGCGTAGTGGTTACGAATCGGGCTGTGAACATTAAGGTCAGCGGTTCGCAACTACCAGCCGCTCCGCGGGAGAAAGATGAGGTTTTCTACTC
>NW_006408555.1:10562748-10584027 GCF_000296735.1 Chrysochloris asiatica
CGCTAGAGAAGGATGTCATGCTGGGTAAGGTGGAGGGTCAGAGAAAAAGAGGAAGACCCCCAACGAGATGGATCAGCCAGGTGGCATCATTGATGGTATCAAGTGTGGCAGCGGTAGTGAGGTTGGCCCAGGATCGGACATTGTTTCGTTCTGCTGTGCATGGGGTCTGCTGTGCATCGGTTCCAACTCAATGGCACCTGACAACAACAACAACACTAGGAGGGAACAGAGCTGAACCAGAGCCTGGAATCCCATGCACCCCACTGTCTGGAGGCTCGCCAAGCCGAAGTCCAGGTGCCTTTCGAGTCTGACCATCAGCATATTGAGTTCAGGGTCTCTGAGAACATTCCCCAACCTTTTCCCTGCCGTCTCTCATCAGTTCCTTTCCTTCTGGAGATGCAGCCAGCCACCCAAAAAGTGCCTCTGTTTCTGGGATCGTACTAGAAGCAAGCAGGTCTTTGTTAATGCACTGTTGGTGTTAAGGCAAACATCTATTTTGGATACTGGCTCATAAAATTGTTCAGTGCCGTCAAGTCGGTCTGACTCATAGTGACTCTCTGTAGGGTTTCCAAGGAGCAGTTGGTGGATTTGAACCACCAATCTTGCAGCTAGGAGTCTAATGCTTATCAATGATGCCTCACCAGAACTTGGCTCATAAAATACACAAACAGAAAGATACTGGGTTCTGGTCCCTTTGCTTTCAGATGGAGAAATAAGGCCCAAAGACTAGGGTTGAATTCTTCAAGGTCAGCGGCAGCTGGAGCATAGGTCTCTGTGTTGTGGGTGATGTTGTTGTTGTTATGTGCTGTGGAGTGGGTTCCAACTCATAGCAACCCTGTACAGGTTTTCCAAGGCTGTAGATCTTTACAGGAGCAGAAAGCCTCATCTTTCTCCCGTGGAACAGCTGGTAGTTTCGAACTGCTGACCCTGAGGTTCACAGCCCAATTCATAAGCCCTACGCTACCAGAGCTCCTTGTTGTGGATGATACTCTGCAGTAAAAAGTGTTGCTTTGGATGCTAAAGGAATGCATCAGATGTGTCGCTCTACTAACTCAAGCCTGCAAAAACCCTCAGATCAGAACACGATAGGCCTCCAGTCTGAGTATTGTAATGCCTGGACTCTGGGCCAGATCGTGCCCAAAGACCTCCATCTGAAACACAGTACGATGCAGCACTCAGCCGGAATGGGCTGGAGCAGTGGTCTGTTGGCCAGGGCTTCCTGTGTCCCTTTAGTCCCAACAGTGTGACCCTCAACCTTTATGCCGATCCGCTCTTCTAGCATTTCATTCCCTCCAACCCACCCAGTTTGCAGAGTGACAAAGGACGGGGTTGTAGGAAGACCCAGCAACCTTCAGCACTGTGTGGTCTTTTTCTGTCATGGGACCAGTGGCCCACTTGGGAAAACTGCTGCTCCTAGATTTTCGATGGTGCTGAAGTGAACAGGTAGTGGTGGGCCAAAACCTAGGGACTTGTGTATATGAGGAAGTATTTAAAAGTTGGAGGAAAAATGCAATGAAAAGGTAATAGAATATATTCATGAACTTTTTAAAGCCCCCTTACAAAACAAAGATGAGAGTCCATTTCTCCCCTCCTTTCCTTGGCTCTTAAGGCCACCTCCTCACACCCCCTCTCTGCTCCAGGATGATTTGCATGAGAGGAAGTCTGAGAGTTGGGGACAGCCCCAGCCTTGAAGTGTCAGGTCACAGAGAAGGAAGCAGCGCCCAAACCAGAGTGACTGTCATCCCACTTCACCCTTGAAGTTCACCAGGGTTTCACAACAGCCGTATTCTTCGCCGTGACCTTATTTCTACATGAGAAACCTCAAAATCCCATTAACCACGACTTGTTCTTAGGTTTGACACAACAGGCCAAGTGGAAAATCCAGGGTGGGAACTCATTTTAGGATGGAACCTCTGTAGTCCCGGTCTAAGCCACCTTCACCTGTGCCCTATTGACCTGGGGGCGGAAATACGTACAATCAAGGTCCTCACTAGACGTGCTCTGTGGTCATGGAGGCCTGTCTATAAACAAGACCTGAGGGCTGGGCGCTCACTCATGACCGAGTCATTGGAGCAGTGAAAAAGATGAGGTGTCCAGCTGCAAAGGGCCCCGAGTGTCCAGCTGCAAAGGGCCCCGAGTGGAAGGCAACTGTAAGAGACCCCTCTGTTGGTCAGTTACCCCAGTGGGAGTCACTTCCCAGTCTGTGCTAGACTGTTTCCAGCTCCGTGGGGCAACACAGAGACAGTTAGGGTGTATAAGCAGCCAATTAACATGCATGTTTTACCCAACACAGTGCCCAGTTCTGGGGGTAGAAGGAATGAAGTTGCTTTTCACTTAGAATGTCCCTGGAATGTGCCAACAGTTGACAGACAGATCCAACTACCTGGAAGGTTGGAAATTTAAGTCCACCCAGAGGCACACAGAAGAAAATCCTGGTTACCTACTTCTAAAAAGTCAGCCATTGCCAGCCCAATGGTTTGCTGTTCTACTGTGTCACATACGGGGCCATCATGAGTCACAGCCGACTAGACAGCAACTCTTTCGATTATTATTATTCATTTCTTTTTCCCACAAAGACTTGGGGGTGGGAAACAAGAACTGTAACTAACAAATTTCAAATGTCTCCCATCCCTAAGATGTTCTCATTATTATTTCCATTAATCAGGTAGAAAAGTAGAGGTTCAAAGGGTAAGTGACGTGCACAAAGTCACACTGAAAGTAAATGACAAAGGACTATCTCCAATCCAGAATAGTTCCACAACAAAGTGGGTGGGATTTCAAATGCCCCAGATAGCGGCAGAACAGGCGCGATTTATTTCTCTGAGTTGAGATCTTTGTTTGAAACTGATGAATGGACTTGGAGGGAGGCTCCCAGTTAACCTGGATGCTGTGAAGCTTCATTTTTTTTTTTTTTTTTCAGCTGAGGTTTGGCTAATGAATCCTCCCACTTACTTTCAGTTCAACCAGCTACAATGCTGTAGCTTTCTTAATATTTTAAGCAACTCTGAGCCCACTTACTGCAAAATCTTTTTGTCTTAAGTTTTCGATGGGATTGTGATTTCCACAGGAGAAGGGTGATGGTAACTGCTTATGTTCCTCCTATTAAGTTCCTCCTATAGGGAAGAGTATTTTCTATGTCTTATTTCAACAGTTTGCACAATAATGCTATAATGATAGTGCTCTTAGGACTATTCCCATCTGACAGATGAATAGTTTGAGGCTTAGGCAAAGGGATTTGCTAGCATCATGCCTACAAGAGTTGTTGTTGTTATGTGCCGTGGAGTCGGTTACAAATCATAGTGACCCTGCACAGGGTTTCTGAGGCTGTAAACCTTTACGGGAGCAGAACACCTCATCTTTCTCCCACGGAACAGCTGGTAGTTTCGAACTGCTAACCCTGAGGTTTGCAGCCCAATTCATAACCACTACACTACCAGAGCTCCTTGCATACAAGAGTAGAAGGTCCCAAATATGTTCCACGTTGACTTCCAAGTCCCTTGGTCTCATCCCTTCAGCCCCAGGGAACTGCCTTTTTCTTGCCATGGTATGGGTATAGTTACCCATAGTTCCAGTGAGTGAGCTAATCTGTTTTCTACCCAAACGCTAGGAAGCTTCTATCCACACCCATGGTCATGGGGGGCAGGATGAATCAAAAAGTCCTGATTGCAGACCCCTGTTGCTTTTCTTTCAGTTTGTTATTGGCTCGAAACAGTCTTAAATATGTTAGGTGGGAATTTGAGGGAAGGGTGTGACTCTGGATTGCTCACACATACTGCCAGTACTTGTGGAACTTGGCAAGTCCCACAAATTGGGGACCAGGGAAATAGCACACCCCTACCCATGCTCCCAGACAAATGAGAATGGGTGAGAAGGAACACTCTCAACCCCCACCTCCCTGACCTGTGCATACATGTAACATGCATATAACACACAGGAAACTAAAGTCTGGGGGTTGGGTAGTTTGCAAACAACTTACAATGCGCGTTACCTGTGTAAAAATGTGGTATAAGGGTGTGGTATTGGACTACCACTTGGGAGTGTGGAATGGAGGGACTGGTATTATAAAGCATGATGGGCTCACTAACATCTGTCCTCAACGTATGAACCTCTGGATCCATGGAGAAGTAGATGGAAAAGACGTTTGGGTCAGAAAGACATGTTTGTTTTTACTCTGAGCATCAGAATAGTCTTCTAGGAAGAAGACTTGGTTTCGCCTCAACAAACAACTGCGTCTTAAGAGCATGATCTTTTGTAATACCGTTTACATGATTTCATTTCTAACCAACTCAGTGGCTGCGACATTTGTGAGTGCACACAGCTTGGCCTGGTGTTCAAATCCTGACTCTGCCATGTTGCCAGTGTGAAAGCCCTGAAGCCATTTAACCTCAATGAGAAAACAAGTATTCGTTACAAAGCTCACTTGTGGTATGGACTTAGTAACATTACTGCTGCGACTCTGATGTTTTTGAAGGAAGGACCCCAGCTGTTGGTTGTCTCACCCCTAGCCCAGTTCCCCAGTGTTTCTCAAGCCCATTTCTTTATTCTCTTCTGAATGATTGGATTGGGGGACGAATTCCTGGGTTCTAGTCTCCATTCTGTCCATTATGATTTCTACTTCTACTGTATCTTTTCAAGCTTCAGCTTCCTTTTCTGATGAAAGGGGATGTGAAATCAGAAGTTTCCTAGAATCTCTTCCTAGTTAAAGATTCTATCATTGAGTCAGAGCCCCTAGAGGGAGAACTGTGATTACTTCAGCCATTCTGGTCTCATACGATTTTTATCCTTCCCCACCCCTCCAGAGTCTCTGGCCTCTGTCTCCCAAGATATGGACCAGATGGATTCTGATTCTGGTGTTCTTCGTTCACATATATGGCAGGTGTGGAGGCTTCGTCGCCTAGTGGACTCAGGGCTCATGTGAAACATGACTAGCTTGTATGTAGGCATATCCTTGAAGGCTGAAACAAACACCAATGTTTCAGGAGATGGAAGGAATTAAAGTCCCAAGTTGTAATCTTCTGTCTGGAGACCAAGATGCAGTGCTGATTTATGCTCCCAAATCTTTTGGACTCACGGTAATTCTATGTGACACAGTAGAACTGACCCAAAGGCTTTCCTAGGCTGCAACCTCTACTGGACTTTGTCCCACAGAGTCACTGGGTAGATCCAAACTGCTGACGTTTATGTTAGCAGCTGACTGATTAACCACTGCACCACTGTGGCTCCTTGATCAAGACATGGATGCATCAGAATTCTTTTCGGTCCAGCTATGTTGTCATAGAGAACAAGACCAGTCATGTGAGTGGAATAGACAGGTTCCAAAATAAAAGATCTCAAGAATATCAGAGATAGAGACATCCTCCCTGACCCTACCCTCAGCGTGCATGAGTGCACGCACACACTCACACACACGTGCACACACAGCTGGTTTCGTACGCTGTGGTTATGAAAGTAGCATAGACATTGGCTAAGATTGGCAGGAGAAAGGAAACAGAACAGAGGGAAGGAGGAGGCCCCTGGGCCTCTCAAGGGGAAGCTTACTGCCATGAAGAAGGAAGGTTGAATTTCATAACTGCTCTGCCTAAACCCCATCACCCTGTAGTACCTACCGTCCATGCACTCTTGAGACTTTTCAGAGAGAATGGGAAAAGGAAGGTGGTCCTGGTGTGGCACTACGGGCTAATGCGCTGGACTGCAAAGTCAGTTTGAACCACAGTGCCGGTGATTCAAGCTCACCAACTGCTCCTTGAAACCCTATACAGGGTCACTATGGGTTGGTAAAGTGGAGGGTCAGAGAAAAAGAGGAAGCCTCCCAATGAGATGGATTGGCACAGTGGCAGGCAGTATCAATGGGTTCAAACACAGCAACGATTGTGAGGTTGGCCCAGGATCAGGCAGTGTTCCATTCTGTTGTTTATACGGTCACTGTGAGTCGGTACCAACTTGATGGCACCTAACAACAACGTGGGTTGTAACTGACTCGACTGCAGTTAACAGCAGCAACCTTTTCTTAAGAAGAGGCTGCCGCGATGGCTACCAAATCACATTCAAAAGTACTTGTCACTATTGTAAACTACATTTTCCCCATTGCTTCTAAGATTTAATTATAAAATCCTCCCCAGCTGCAGGTAAAAATACTAGGGAGGGAAAGTGACAATGATTTAGCCAAGGAACTTGGGTGCACCTATGTGCTACTTTGCCCCGTGTCCCCTGTACACCACCCCCAGGAACCTCCATGAGGGCCGTGCCTACCAAGTTCACTGTTGTCTCCTTTGGGTTGGTCCAGTTCTTGGCACAAGAAGAACTGAGTGAACATCCGTTAAATTAGTTACATTGTTGTTGTTGTTGTTGTTGTTGTTGTTAAGTGCCGTCGAGTCGGTTCCGACCCATAGCGACCCTGTACAGGGTTTCCGAGGGTGTAAATCCTTACGGGAGTAGAAAGCTTCATCTTTCTCCTGCGGAGCGGCTGGTAGTTTCGAACCGCTGACCTTAAGGTTCGCAGCCTGATTCGTAACCACTACGCTACCAGAGCTTACATTAGGGACTTGGAAAACAAAGGAATCCAGAAAAAAACAGTCATGTCCTGCGGGGGAAATGGCTGCCTTCTGAAATCTGCCCTTTTCTCTGTTTCTGAATAACATTTTCCCTTTAAAAGAAAAAAAAAAATACAAAAACAATTTTGTACAGTGAATTGAATGAAGGTTTACAGAGCAGGTCAGTTTTCCATTCAACAGTTCGTACATATTTTATTTCATCTCATTGAGTGTAATGCCTACAATGTAACAATATGTAGTCCCCTAACTCTCTGGGTCTTTTGTTTCCAGTCCTCCTCCTTTCCTAAACCTTCTGAACTTTGTCCTTGGGTAAACTCTGTGCTTTTGATCTCAGTTGGTTGATGATTCTAAGGTATGTGTACCTCCCTAATGGTATAATTCCCCTGATGTTGTTAAGTGTCATTGAGTTGGATCTGACTATAGGGTTTATGAGGACTGGCTGTTGGGTTTGAGTCACCGACCTTATGTTTGTAGTTCAATGCTTACCCTACAGCCCCACACCAGGACTCCATCTCCTTTATAGGTCTATTGTGTGACAGAAAATTGAACCTACCTTCTTTTCTTTGATATGAGCTGTAGATGAAATAGGAACCCTGGTGACTCTGTGGTTAAGGCACTTGACTGCTAACTACAAAGTCTGCGGTTCAAACCCAGCAACCAACTACTACATATGAGAAAGCTGTTGCAGTCTGTTTGCATAACAGTGTATGTCCTGGGAAACTCTGTGGGGCCATATTTACTGTGCCTTCTAGGGTTGTTGTGAGTTGGAACCTTCCATAGCTGAGGGTTTTTTGTTTTGTTTTGTGTAACTTTCTGTTGTGAAGTGAGTGAAGGTTTACAGAGCAGGTCACCAGCCCCATATCCAGCACATCATATGCTTGGTTTCATTATCGTGATGGGAATCCCTTCTGTGTGTTATCAGTTAAACTCTGGTAGCGTAGAGGTTACAAGGCAGGCTGCTAATCTCATGGTCAGCAGTTCGAAACTACCAGTGGCTCCGCGGGAGAAAGGTGAGGCTTTCTGTTCCTGTAAAGATGTACAGCCTCGGTAATCTTGTACAGGGTCGCTATGAGTCAGAACCAACTTGACAGCACTTAACAATAAACAATAATTTATAGTCCTGGAAATCATCACAGAATGTTTCCTTTAGCAAGAAAAGCTTTTCTTAACTTTTTCCAACCGTTGTTGTCAAATTGGCTCTGGCCCATAGTGACCCTGTAAGGGTTTCCAAGGAGCAGCTGATGAGCTTGAACCACCCACCTGGAGGTTCACACCAACTTTGCAGTCCAGACTGTTAACCCACAGTTTCACACCAGGATTACTTTGACAAGTTTTCTCATTCAGTATTTGTCCTTTTGTGACTGAAGAATTTTACTCAGCATAATGCCTGGCTCTTTGGCAGGGTAAATGTGAATCTCAGTTTCTTGTCAATATTCTGCCTGAAAATACATCATGGGAGAGCAAGACACCACTTCTAAGTTCTCCAGAAACTGAGAAAATTACTCCTCCATTTCCTTTTCTGTACCTTTCTCCCACCAGCTTGTGGAGAAATTATACCAGTGTTGAAGAGATTATCAACTATGTGGAGAGGCTCAGGGTTGGGCTTTGTTAGTGCCCAAGGATCCCTGAGCCCTTTCTTGGGTTTCTGGGAGAGCAGAGGTGAATTGCAGCAGGTTCTGCTCTGTGTGGGGAGATAGACAGGTAGATTTCCTCACCTGTATACTCAGCACTGGTAGCAGTGTGCTTACTGCTATTCTCGCTCCTCCACACCTTTGCCCAGACTATACCCTCTACCCAGTGAGCAAATGCAACCCTTGCCTGTTATTCTTGATCTCAGTGGCTTTTGTCTTCAGACTCTCCCCCTAATCTCAGAGTATTTCACCACAAAAATGTCCCAGAATATATCTGCCCCGGTCTCGAGTCCTTGGTCTACATTTTCTATTGGTTTAGGCATGAATCCCAGAGGTCTATTTTGGTCATGAGTTTAAGAGTCAGAAAAAGCTTGGTTCAAGTTCATTGATCTGACATTCACTTGGTTCAAGTTCATTGATCTGACATTGACTTGGTTCAAGTTCATTGATCTGACATTGACACTCCATGAGTGGAGGTCTTCCTTCACCGTGGATGTGGTGGGCTCTCATCAGATCCTATGTCCTCATCCCTTAGCCATTTCCACCTAGGTGGTTGTTGGTTACCACTGGGTGGGCTTCAACTCACAGTAACCTTGGACAATAGGACATGTTGTCTAGTTCTCGGTTATAGTCAGGAGTGTAGGTGTGTTGGGGCCCATTGTTGTGGCTCTTATGTCTGTCCATCCTGTGGAGGGACAGGGGTGATCTTAGACAACAGAAGGACACATTGCCCAGTGCTGAGTCACCTTCATGTTGCCGTGGCTCTTGTCCATCCCGAAATGGGTTTCTTTCATTCTTGCTAGACCCCTCTCTCTCACCAACTGGTGGGCAGGCGTCGTCTTCTTCCTACCCGGCTGTAACCAAGAGGCAGAGAGATCTTCGGGGATGGGTTGGGGCAGGTTCTTGCTCAGAGGGTTGGGCAGCCTCTGGAAGGAAGGGATAAATCCACTGCAAACATGTTCGCTGTGTTCCTGCCTAGTCTACCTGACAACTGAGCCTATTTGAGCCTGACCTCGCTGTCCCTTGGTGTCCTCAGAGTCAAGGGTCCTTGTCCTTCTCCTGAGTCTGCTCAGGGTCATCCACTGGGTTAGAGGAGAAGCCAGATGCCTAGCTGAGAATGAATAGGCAGTGGGAGTGCCCAGCATGTCTATCAGAGGCCTTCCTGAGAATGTACAGGCAGGAGGAGAGAGGTCAAGGCTCTGCAGCCTGACTCTTGATAGGTGGCAAGAGGGAAACACAAAAGCAAAGGAAATGGGTTCAGAAGATGTGCTGAGGGCACACCCCATCCCTGGGGACACTGGTGGGGGCAGTCTACATGGACAGGTGACTGGCTGGCTCCCTGGTTGCTCACTGGAGCTCACACATGTTTTATGGGCAGCTTCTGGTTCATCAGGACCCTATCTGAGCTCACAAGTAGTGCTGATACTAACAACCACAAATGTCTGTACACCTGGAGACTTCCACACTGCCTCTCCCCTCCTAGAGAAACACAATCCCTCAGACACAGATATCTGGGGATTCAGGGAGGCGCGGAAATCCCTGCGAGGACTGAGCTTTGAAAGGCAGATCAATTTAGAGGGAACTTTATCCATCCATTCATTCCCACCAATGATTCCTCTTTATCCTCACTTTCACATTTCAAAAAATTACTTGACGTTCAGGAGGTACACATGATCTAGAACTGATAGTTCTTAAGGTAGAAATACAAGTTACACTTCAGGCATTTATGAAACAAATGTTAAGTCTCAGGAATAAATGGAATACCAACTGAGATGCTTCAGCAAATGGATCCAATGCTCATCCATCGATGACAAGACATTTGGAAGACAGACACCTGGCCAACCGACTGGAAGACATCCATATTGCTTCCCATTCTAAAGAAAGGTAATTCCACAGAATGCAGAAATGTGTTGGACTGCAAAGCTGGTTTGAACCACAAGGTCAGTGGTTCAAACCCACAGGCCACTCCTTGGAAACTCTGTCCAGGGTCACAGTGAATCTGAATTGATTTGATGACATGTTACAACAACAACATCACTACTATCACATGGAAGTAAAATTTTGCTAAAGATAATTAAAAAATTGGTTACATTAACTTGAAGTTGAGATATCATTGCTGATGCCAGATGTATCTTGGCTAAAAGCGGAGAACACCAGAAAGATGTTTACCTGTATATTATTGACTATGCAAAGGCATTCAACTGTGTGGATCATAACAAATTCTAGATAACATTGTGAAGAGAAGGGGATTCCAGAAAACTTAACTGTGCTCATGAGGAACCTACACAAAGACAAAGAGGCAATCTTTAAAACAGAGGAAGAAAATACTGAAATAGTTTAAAATCAGGCAAGGTATGTGTCAGGGTTGTGTCCTCTTACTATACTTATTCTATCTGTATGCTGAGAAAATAGTCTGTGAATCTGGATTATATGAAGAAGAACTCAACATTAGGATTGGAGGAAGACTCATTAACTACCTGCAATATGCAGATGATACGACCTTGCTTGCTGAAAGCTCCAAGGATTTGAAATACTTATCAGTGACGATCAAATACCATAGCCTTCGGTAGGGATTGCACCTTAATGTAAAGAAAATTGAAATCCTCATCACAGGACCAATAAATAACATCAGGATAAATGGAGAAAAGATTAAAGTTGTTAAGGATTTGTTTGTACTTGGATCTACAATCAACACTTAGGGAAGCAGAAGTCAGGAAGTCAAATGACGTATTACATCGGTAAGAACTGATGCCCTTCCAAGTAGTAAAAAACAAGGTCAGTTTCAGTACAGAAGTGCTTCTAAATGAAGCCGTGGTGTTTTCAATTTCTTCATATGCATGCGAAAGCTGGACAACGAATCCAAGGAAGACCAAAGAAGAATTGATGCCTTTGGATTATGGTATTGGCAAAGAATAAGGAGTATACCATGGACTACTTATACTTTGGACATATTGTCAGGCGGGACCAGTCACTGGAGAAGGATATTATGTTTGGTAAAGTGGAGGGTCAGAGAAAAAGAGAAAGACCTCCAATGAGATGGATTGGCCAGGTGGCAGCATCGATGGACTCAAGTGTGGCAACAGTAGTGAGGTTGGCCCAGGATCGGGCAGTGTTTGATTCTGCTGTGCATAAGGTCGCTATGAGTCGATACCGACACGATGGCACCTAACAACAACAATCATAGCATGGAGTCCAGGTGTGGTGCTGCAGGTTAATGTGCTGGACTGCAAGGTTGGTGGTTCAAGCTTACCAGCCGCTTCTCAGAAATCCTATACAATATGGGTTGGAACCAAGTCAACAGCACTTCACAACAACAATTAGAGCGTTAATATTACAGATAGCTGTATAATCTTCCCAGTTCGTGCATCTCAGCAGTGTTTTCTCACCTGTGTTCTGATTTAACATGATAATTAAACCAAAAATCAATCCCTTTTCCTCAAGTCAATTCCAATCCATTGTGATCCAATAGGACACAGTAGAAATGCACCAGTGTTCATAAAGCAGATTGTCATATCTTTCTCCCATGGAGTGCACTAGTGGGTTTAAACTGCCAGCTTTTTGGAGTAGCGGTGGAATGCTTAACCAATGTACTCCAAGGGCTTCTAAATGATACTACACTGTATTGTTGAGCTCATCCTCCATGTTACATTCCAGTCTGCATATGTGTTTAATGTATAAACTCAGTAGTAACAATGTGACAAGGTAAAAGCCAGCAGCCATGGAGCTGACCAAGATGCATGGTGACCCATGAAGGACAGAGTAGAACGGTGCTCTGCAGGGTTTTCAGTAGCTGATTTGTTTTTAGTAGATAACCTGAAATTTTCCAGGCTGCTCATGAGTGGGCTCAATGTCCAACCTTTTGGTTACCAGCCAAGCATGTTCTTCATGTATAGCAACCCAGGGACTGTACCTAACAAGGTGTTGTGTGCCGTTCAGTCAATCCAACTATTAGTGACTACCATTCAACAGAGTAGAACGTCCCCATGTTATTTCCAAGGCTGTAAATGTTTGTAGAAACAGAGCATCACGTCTCTCTCAAGTGAAATGACTGGTGAGTTGGACCTGTTGACCCTTTTAGTTCATTAGTAGCCAGACACTTAATGACTTGCGCCAGCAAGCAAAACACACACACACACAAAATCAGATCGGATAAACCAGATCGGATAAACCAGAAGTACCCCTTGGGATTTCCAAAGCTGCCCATCTTTACAGGCATAGACAACCTCATTTTACTCTCTGAGTGACTGATGTCTTTGGCAGCCCTCTGCTTAACGTACTGCACCACAAGGGTCCCTTATTCCTATTTCACAGAGCCTTAGGGAAATAGCCAGAATCGCCGCTGTCTCATAGATGATCTGTGCCACTCAGAGTCCACCTCGGATGGTCAAGTAGGCATAACTTCCCTCACCCAGAGCTGTGTGTCTCCCCCAAATCTGTACAGACAGCCGAAGTGATATTTTTGCTAGACCAAGGACAGCTCATCAGTCAAGAGTTTAGAAGTGGCTGTCTGTGGCCCCCAGCTAAAATCTCCAGCAAGCTCCCCAGATGAGCTCCAAGGTTCCTCCCGGCACAAAAGCAAATCTGATGTTGCTATGACCTAAATGCTGCCTAAATATAAAAGCATGGGGTATCAGTTTCAAATGGATTTTCCAGCTGAATCTGGATTTTATTCATTTTGAAAAGAAGGCAGGTAGCGGAGTTCACTGCTGTCACTTAAAACAGGAGGAGCGAGGACGTTCTAGTCACTGCTTGTATCTGAGGACGGTGAGAAAAGTTAACCTATGATCCTCAGTTCTGCTACTTAATAGAAAAGGTAAGACTAACTGTTCTTGGGCTGAAATTAACCAGTGCTTTTCAGAGGCCAAATCTGTGTGTTTTGGTGGATTACAAGTTGAGGTGCTATCTGCAAGGTTGGCAGTTAGAATCTACCAGATGCTCTATGGAAGAAAGATAAGATTTTCTGCTCCCGTAAAGAGTTAGGTAGGGTCTCAGAAACCCTATATTGGGTCGCTATGAGTCAGAAACGACTGAATGATATTTAATAGCAGCAGCAAATAACACGAACCTTAGTGAAACAGATCACCAGACTTTGTTCTATAGTATGACTGGGGAGATTCTAACTGCTAGCCTTTAATGTGTTGTTAAGTACTGTTGAGTTGGTTCCCACTCAGCCATTTTGATTAAGGTTTCCAGAGAGCAGTTGATGAGTTTGAACTGCCGACCTTGTGATGCAAACTGACTTTGCTGTCCAGTGCTTTATCCCACAGCATTATACCAGGACTCCACTTAACATCAACAACAGTGTGCCGTGGAGTTGGTTCTGACTCATAGCAACCCTGTATAAGCTTCCCAAGGGGTGGCTGGTGGGTTTGAACAGCTGATCTTTGTGGTTTATAGTCCAATGCTGTTCTTATAGCACCACATCAGAAGTCGGCACATAATCACCACCATATATGGTTGGATAGGTCCCCAGGTGGTGAGAGTGGAGTTCTAATGGGTTGCAGCAGAATAAAGCGCTGGACCATAAGGTCTGTTTACACCTCCAGTTCGTCAGTTCACATTCCCCTGTCCCTTCTTGGAAACCTTATTTAGGGTCACTAGGAGTTGGAAACAACTCAACAGCACTTAACAACAATTAATCAAAAGGTTGACAGTTGACTCTACTCAGTGGTACTGCGGAAGAAGGTCCTGGTGATCTTCTTCCCTAAGATTGTTGCTATTTTCTGATGAGCTCATTCCAGCTCATGGTGACTGCACCGTAGGGTTTTCAAGGCTGTGGCCTTTCAGAAGGAGAACCTCCAACCTCCTTACAGTTAGCTGGTGAGCATTTGACTGTGTGTGCCACCTCAGTACTCGCCTTTATAAGATCACAATCGTGGAACCCTCTGTGGATTGCATTTCTCTAAGACACATGGGCTTGTCATGAGTCAACTCAACTAGACTTGTTTCTGTTTTGTTTTGTTGTATATGATTGGGTACAGGAAACCAGTGGGTCCTTTGGGTCTTTGACTGTTTAGAAAGAGGACGTTTTCATGAGACATACATCTGCACCAGGGAACAGTGGTGGACAGGGGTCATAGTGAGGTGACCATGTGAATTCCTGAAATATGGCCGCTTTGCCTACTAGTTTAAAGAATTCATTGCTTTGGGGTTTGTACTCCTGGAATTTGTCTTAACACAAAGAAGTCGGGTTATACTATATATCAGAGACAACTTGATGAGCTCCAAAAGGTGAGGTGAAATGATAAATGGCTGAGCTGATATTTATGCTCTGAAACAAAAGGTTGAACCAGGTAGCTGATCCGGTGTGATTTGCTACAGGGAAGGAAGAAGCATGAATTAGTACAAAGATGACATATTGAGCAGAAATTCCTTTAGGATTGTTCTCTCTGGGGCAGAAAGGCCGTGTCTTATTCTCGAAGTCTGAAAAGCTGTTATAAGAGAAGTACCACAAGGGGGAGGATTTCATGAACAGAGATACATTTTTTCACAGTTTGTCAGGTGAGAAACATAACATCAGGGGACTGAGTCTGCACGTAAAGTGGTCTCTTTATGTCAGCTCTGGAGGTCAGCTTCTCTTACTTGGCTTCTTTGTGATCTTCGTATGGGGTGAAGTCGGTCTTCCTCCTCGGCTTGCTCACTTACTCGGTTATCTCTTCTATATCTCAGAAGAGACTGATGTAAGACAGATCCTCTGCCCATACAGACTCATTAGCATACCAAAGACATCCCATTTCCAAATAGCATTATAACCACAGGCAGAAAATTCGGTTACCGTGGGATCAATTTTGACTTACAGGGACCCCATAGGCCAGAGTAGAACTGTTTCATAGGGTTCCCAGGGCTGCAATCATTAGAGAAGCAGAGTGCGACATTTTTCTCCCATGAAAAGGCACTTGGATTAATCACTACTTCACCATGGTTCCTTAAACATTGGTAGAAACGGCACTGCTGTGGACTTGACTCAAACTCATAGGGTTTCTGAGACTGTAAATCTGTATAGGAACAAACAGCTTCATCTTTCTCCTAAGGATCGAGTAGTGGATTCGAACCACTGATGTTGCAGTTAGCAGCCCAACACCTAAACCGCAGCGCCATCCGGAGTCCTTCCACACAGGGATCTGTTCTTGTGAAGTGCCATCGAGTCGATTCAGACTCAGAGCAACCCTGTAAAGGGTTTCCAAGGAGCTGCTGGTGGGTTTGAACTACCAACCTTACAGGGGCTGTGATTTAAAACACATATTTGATGCGGTACAGTTCAACCCAAACCAGGCTACACTGAATGAACCATTCAACTTGGATTTTGACGCTCATTTTCCCTTAAGAAAACATATTAACCATCTATAAGCTGTTCATATTGTATTTCTACTTGTAGCCGTTGGCCACAAATCAGGAATTTAAGATACAGTAAACATCGGCTGTGTACAAAGATGTTGTTTGAAGTATTAGTGATAATGGGAAAGATTTGAAACAAATGTTCAGTGAAATGGGACTGATTAAAGAAGCCATCATAAATTCTCTGGATGGAATATTAGGGAGCCGTAAAGTGATAGTTGCAAGGAGAGCAATGGTGGAGACAAATATTCATACCCCATAAATGACTACACCAACAGTATTCTATATATCGCATCATCACGGGGATATGTCTAAATCCTTCCTGAAGAAATTATTCCAAAGTGGTGAATAAGGGTGTGACTGATAATTTTTCTCTTTGTTTAACATTTCCGTGGCTTCAATGCAGCATATGGGCTACCTTTATAATGTAAATATCCACAGTGTGTGTGTGGATTTTGTTTCTTTTTTTCAAACAATAAGAAAAAGAAAAATTAGAGTTATTTTTAAAAGGCTGCTGTGGTATTTTATAGAGGCTCCAATCCCATGGGGAGGGATGGGCGTGGCTGGGGGGAGGGCAGCTATCTGCTTTGAATTCGGAACCAGCTCTTTGGCAACTCCTTTGTGCTGGGGGATGGGAGTGGGGTGTGTAGGAGAAGAATCCTGGTGTGGTGCTGTAGGATAAGCACTGAACCACAAAGTTGTTTTCAACTGCAAGGTTGGTAGTTCAAACCTACCAGCCGCTCCTCGGAAACCCTATGAAGGGTTGCTATGAGTCAGAACCAACCCAACAGCACTAAACAGAAGAAAAGGAGATCAGAGGATAAGAACTTGAGATCCTTCCTGTGATTGCAGTGTGATGGTGATGGTGGTGTGTACCACTGAGTCAGTTCTGACTCATACCAACCCTGTATAGGTCTTCCGAAGCTGCAAATCTTTGCAGGAGCAGAAAGCCTCAATTTTCTCCTGTGAAATGGCCAGTGGGTTCGAACCCCTGACCTTGCATTTAGCAGCTGAACTCAACCTGTTCCGCTACCAGCGCTCCTTGTGATTACAGCGCTGTCGCTGTTAAGTGCTGTCAAGTCTGTTCCGACTCATAGGCCTCTGTATAGAGTTTCTGAGGGACGGTTGGTGAAATTGAACCATTGACCTTGTAGTTAAACCCAGCCCTGCAGTCCAGTGCTTATCCTAAAAGAGATCTGTAGTGACCAGATGCACCACAGAAAACGAGTAGCGAAGTCCCAAACCCTGGCTTTGTAGACAGGACCAGCTGGAGGGGGTCAGACCAGAAATAGCAGGTGTTCTGTGTTTCACACTCAAGGACACAGTGGCCTGGGGAGATGGAGCAACTCTGTGAGGCTGAGGATGAAGGAATAGAAAAAAAGCCTTATCAGACATAACTGCAACCCCCCTCCCAGGTCTGAGAGGGATGTGTGGGGGGGACCTGGAGCTGCCAGGGGGATTGCATAGAGATCCCACTGCCAGAACAGGGAGGCTGGGGCAGGAGTGGAAGGCAAGCATGATACTGATATTGAAGTGAATGAGCTCCAGCTCTTTAGGGACTTTGCAGGAGGAAGACAAGCACAGCTTGCACCAGGGACGTGGTTTGGGAGCGCAGCCAGTGGCTAGTCGTCAAGGGCAGTAAGAACCCAGATTCATGATTCTGGTCCAGTCAGCTCCATCTGCTAGATGGTGCCCTGTGACCAGGTTCCCATCCCAGGGGGCTGCGTCAGGTCTCGGCCACCCAGTGGAAGGCCACTCAGGAGTGAGACCAAGAGGGGTGGTGCATCCAGTTGTTTGAGGACTTGGCAGTAGCAGTTACAAAGATCTCTGTGTGCTCCCTGCTTGCTCATGGTTCCTGCTGTGTGGAGGGTCCCTGTGAGTTGAAGTGCCCCCATGTGCTAAGTACTCCTCCATGTGCTAAAGGATACCCCATGTGCTGAGGTATTGCCTATGTACGAAAAGTCCCCCTAATATGTTAAAGTAGGCTCCATGTGCAAAAGGATGCCCGTGTACTAACCTACCCATGTGCTGAAGTCCCGCTGTGTGCTACAGTGCCCCCCATGTCGTCTGTGTGAGCATGCCCCCACCCCGGGTGCTGAGTGATGCTAAGAATTTTATTGCCTTCTTTCATTTATGTCTCACAATAAACTGAGAAATCGGATTTTATGTTAGACTTCTTTTATAACCCCGGTGACTAAGTCTTGGAGAACTTATAGGAGGGGGGCTTCAAAAAGTGCTTGGAAAAATTCCATGATCTCTAAATTACATTTTTCTCCAGGAACTTTTTGAAAGCCCCTTCCTTCGTATATAACCTATCCACAAATGTGCACATGGTAACTCTTAAAGGCAAAAATCAAAACCAGGTTGTTGATGCTGTAGTGTCTTATCTGACAACTGAGTTATATAATTGAAGCCAACAAACACCATCCCTTGGGCCACATTAGTTTTGCCTTAAATACCAGGTATTTTTCCACTAACGTTTCGAAGCCTCCTTGTGTATCTAAAATACAAGGACCTTAAAAACATAACCAGAATTCTGACAGTTATCTGTGGCCATTGAGTTGATTCCAACTCGTGTTCTGTATCAGCACAGACCTAGGCTCCAGAGGGTTTCCAAAGGCTGATTCTGGACATGTAGGTTGCCAGGTCTTTGTTCCTAAGCACCTGTGGGTGGACTTGAAACACCAACCTTTCATTGAGCAGCTGAGAGTGTTTTGTTTGTAATACCCAAGGCCTTTACTATCATACTTAATGTGCTCTTGGGTCTGTTTCGACTCTGAGTGACCCTGTGTACGGCTTCCGAGAAGCAGTTTGAACCCCAACCTTGCGGTTAGCAGTCCAGTGCTGACCCGTAGCATGACACCAGGACCCCATTATCAAACCTACACAGCTATTACTAATAATCCCTTAAGAGACTAAGCACTGGACTGCTAACAGCAAGGTCATCAGTTCAAACACACCACCTGCTCCTCAGTAACCCAATACAGTGCTGCTGTTTAGTCAGAACCGACTCGATGGCACTTAACAACAACAGCAATGTCATAGACTATCTGGCCAGTGTTGAAATTTCCTACTCAAGGTTTAAGGGAGCCTAGTGCTATGGAGCTCTGGTAGCGTAGTGGTTACGAATCGGGCTGCAAACCTTAAGGTCAGCGGTTCGAAACTACCAGCCGCTCTGTGGGAGAAAGATGAGGCTTTCTACTCCCGTAAAGATTTACACCCTTGGAAACCCTATACAGGGTCGCTATGGGTCGGACCCGACTCGATGGCACTTAACAACAACAACAACAACAAGTGGCTCCTTAGAATAAGCACTGTACTGAAAACCACAACGTCAGTGGTTCAAGTTCACCAGCCACTTTATATGACAAAGGTGAGGCTTTCTGCCCCTGCAAAGATCTCAAGACTCGGAAACCCTTCACAGGAACTGACCTGATGGCACTTTTAAACAACAACAACAACAACTCAACATTTAAGGGCTGGCTCGTCAGGGTTTGGAATCCTTGTTCTGCTGCTTACCAGGAATCATACAACCTTTCTGAGTCTCAGTTTCCCCATCTGTGAAATGGGAATGACGCTAATGTCATTTAGGTTGTTGTATCATTATTAGACAGGAGTCCTGGTGTAGCTCTGTGGGATAATGGGCCAGACTGCAAAGCCGTTTAAGTGCAAGACTGGCAGTTCAAGCTCACCAGCTGCTCCTTGGAAATCCTGTACAGGTCAGAATCGACAAAACGGCACTTAACAACAACAAATCATTATTAGACATGTAATAAGGCATAGTTGAGCAGGTGCTGATGATTATAATGGGATTATTAGAGCCAGGCAGAGCTTGGGATCACTAACTGCCCTGCATTCAAAGTCCTAAGACTGAGGAAACTCTTTAATCCTAAATACAGTGAAGTAATTGGTCATCCAAAAGACAGGCCAAGAAAGCAGGTGGTAAGAGGTAAGCTGGTGAGTCCAGTTCCTAGAATAGACACATAACAGATTTCTCAGCATGTTGATCATTCGCTGGATGCAGTCGATAGGCATGCTGGGTGGGCTCCCAGGTTCTCAATCAATCGATGGGAATTGTTTGGAAACTTCACACCTGGAATCCATCCTCATCCAATTTCCCGATTCACATGCTCCCTTCCCACCTCAGAAACACAGCCTTGCCCGAGGACCACCAGCTAGCGGTAGATTTCCACCTGGATGAGAAATGCAGCCCCTGAAATAACAGAAAAACCTGGAAACACAGGACAACTATGGAATTGGTCTTGTCTCATTTCCTCGTTCTGTCAGAAACCCTGTGGGGCAAGTGTCCTCTGTCCTGTTGGGTCCATATGTGCTGCAGTCAACTTAGTGGCGATGGCATTGGGTGGACTTTAAAAAACAAGAGCATTCCCCCGGCCCCAGGTAAGGTGACTCCTCCGTAGACAGCTTAGCTGTAGAGTAGCCAATCTGACACTGCATGCTGTCAGCAAGAAGATCTCTAGTGGTGCAGTGGATTAAATGCTGGGCTGCAAACTGAAAGGTCAGTAGTTAGATGCACCAGCTACTCTGTAAAAGAAAGCATGTGACAGTTTGCTTCCATAAAGGTTTACAGCCTCAGAAAATGCTACAGGGCAGTTTTTTAATGTCCTCTAGAGTGGGTATGAGTTGGAATCAATTTGAGGGAACTGAATGGAGTTTTCATTCTAATCATTCATATTTGACTGAAAGCATTTCTTAGTCCAGCCATGAGAAATATTTATTCACGGTGTCAAGCACAATATCCCAAGCACGCAGGAAGCCTATAGAGTAGCAGGCTCCAGGATTCCTGGGACAGTGGAATCATTTCTCCTCTTAGAGAGAGTGTGTTGGTGGGTACATTGGGTAAGAAGTCAGACTCATGTCTATCCCATCTTCAATTTGCTATGAATTATGATATGCCAGTTAACAGAGTAAATCAGTTCATTTAGAAGACCAGACCAAAGATTGAAGGAGAAAAATGTTTCCTGTGGGACCTTCCTTGTTTGTAATTTTGCCAAACATTTGTAAAGCACTTCTTTGGTGTCAGGCACTGGGCTAGGTTAGAGTAGGAAGAAACAAGAATCAAAAAATAAAATAAAATGATCACACATTGTTAGCTCTATGAAAGAAGCAAAGAGGAAAGAAAGAATAAAAAAGGAAAGAAGAAAGAAAAGTAAAAAAAGAAATGAAACCAACATGGGCAAAGAACAAACAAGATGGCGGATGGGGTAGATGTGCAGTGAGATGCTCCGTCAGCAACAACACAGAATATCATCCCAAGCAGGCTCAGGGGATGGTGCCAGAACTCCGAACCACATATAAAGGAATATTTAGAAGGTCAGAAGGCTTACAGCTAGGGGAATGTGTAGCAGAAGTAAGAAATCCAGTGCTTTCTAATTCAAGACACTCAGCTGCTCCCGAAGCCGACATCTTGGGAGAGACCAAGAGCAGGAAGCATCAGAGCAGCCATGGACACCTGACAGAACCACAGAGAGAAAAGAAGTGTGGACATTGGGGTGTTTTTGGTATCTGTTCATTGGTCTCTCGCTGTCTACACACCTCCATTCTGGTGACTAGAGGGGGTGCCTGAGTGAGTGGACACCCCGCCCCCACCCTCAGAGGGTTCTACTACGCATGTGCACAGATCTCCTCAAAATTTCAATTGACAGTTTCCACTTAAAACCAAATGGCTACAGCCGGCCCTGAACTGTTGATAACTAGAAAAAAAGACCTGAACGGGGATTGTGGAGTGGGACAGGCAGAAT
>NW_006408555.1:10584647-10585793 GCF_000296735.1 Chrysochloris asiatica
GTTGGACAACATGAAGAGGAATAACTTAAGACTTATCGGCATTCCAGAACAGAAAGAATCACACAAGTCCACAGAGGAGATAGTTGAAGAGCATCTGGAAGAAAAATTTTCTAACATCCTGAAAAGCGAAAAGATAAGCATTCAAGAAGCTCAATGAACCCCAGCAAGGATAGACCCTAAAAGACAATCATCAAGTCATATAATAATCAAGCTTTCCAAAATCAAAGATAAGGACAGAATCCTGAAAGCAGCTAGGGAAAAGAGAAGTGTAACATACAAAGGCAAGCAAATCAGATTGAGCTCAGATCTCTCAGTGGAAACCATGCAGCCAAGAAAGCAAGAAGGATAGAGGCATAGCTTGAAGAGGAGAAATAATACTAAATGCTTGACTGTCTTATGAATATTGGTTTCTTTTGCCTACTATTGTGAAGCAGACACTTGATTGGGATAGAAAGGAATGCTGGGAAACATGATTAGAGAAAACTTGTAAGCCTGTCTTTAGCCTATAACTGATTGGAATACCTAAAAGTGGTTCTAGAACTTGCCCAGTAAAATAGGCCTCTTGAAAGCCTTTGCAGAGTATAGGACCTTAGATGGAATCCTGAATCCCATCCAGAACCTTATAAGGTGGGACATTCCCACTAGAAAGGACAAGCAGACCAGCCTGGAACAGCTAGAGTGACAGAAAATACATCTTCAAAGAAAGACCATCAGGAAAACCCCAAAACAAAAATGTCAGCATGACTGGCTACTACAAGAATAAGCAAGCTGTTCACCAGGAAGCCATCAAAGCAAGCCATCAAGTTCTTTCAGGACAAACTCCCCTATATGACTGAAACTCAAAGGGAACACACGAACAGGCATGTAAGCTTGCTGGCCAACCACATTGGTCTACTCGTGAGTGGTAGAGGGGGAAAGGCAACAATGAAGAAATGGGCTGAGTTCAACCACAGTCCGTTGAATCCTGTTGACCTGGAGATGAGAGAAAGAGGAAGGCCCGGTTGGTCCAAAGTGTGGTGAGCCCATGGACAAGGACATAGCCACAGACGTCTAGAGCTGCGAGTGAAGTATTCAGCTGATATAAAGTGAGGGGTGATGAACAAGAACACCCAAACTTGCAGACAGTACCCATTTGACCTAGCCTCG
>NW_006408555.1:10586896-10666476 GCF_000296735.1 Chrysochloris asiatica
AAACATTGATCCCTAGCCATGTGAAAACATCCCGAATAGAGAAACAAACAGCTTTTAAAGTTTTTCTTACCAGAATCAGTGTGTTGTCAACCTAGTAGTAAATGACTGATTCCGTTGGTTTTTTTAAAAAATAAAAAATTTATTAAATTTGATCACTTAGATTATTCATTTTAACAGAGAAATACTCAACTCACTAAGCTGAACATTTGTTTTTTTGTTATTTTTGTTGATTATGTAAATCTTGTTAAGTGCCATCAAGTCGGTTCCAATTCATAGTGACCCTAGGTAGGGTTTCCACATTGCAGTTGGTGGGTTTGAACTGCCCATCTTGTGGTTGGCAATCCAGTGCTGATCCTACAGTGCCACAGTAGGATGCCTTATAAATTTAAGCCTTGCCTTAATTGAAGAAAATCTAAGCATCATCCAGAATTCAAGTGAAAAACTCTTGGCAATACTAAACATGTTCCCAGAGCTTATATCTCTACATTCAGAAACCAGGATAAGATACCATACTGAATGAGATCTGATTTTTTTTTTTTTTTTTTTTTTAGTTAAAATGAGATGAAAAAGATTGGGCAGGAGCCCAACTATAGTTAAGTTAATCTTCAGGGGAGGGAAAACATGTCCAAAAATGTAAACCAGATTGGTCCAAACCGTGTTACAATTCCGCAGAGGGAATTAAATTCCTACAGAAAAACAAGTCTCTGATTATGAAAGGATTTAACTGCATAGAAGAATCTGGAACATCCACCCTATTAAAAAGACTTGTAAAACCAAGGGAATCATGTTAGAAATTAGAGAGCTAAGAAAAGTGGAAGAAGTCGGAGTGTCTGAAAGTTATTATTTCAGACACTCTATCCTATTAGTAAGACTATAAAGAAGAGAAAATTGCTTTATTACAAAAAGCAAAATTTATGATTAGGGAACATCATTTAATGCTAAGTGGCTCTCTTAACTCTTTATATGTAACATGGCGTATCCTAACCGTAAGTAGTTACTTTTAAAAGAAATCCTAATGTATGTAATATATGCTATATATGTTTGATGATCCAAATAAAATGAATCAATAGCAATCTTGATTCAGGCACAGGGGTGAGAGTTCTTGAGGTTCCCCAGGGACAGATTTATTTATTTAAAAAAATGATAGTATATGTTACGAGACACTACAAAAGTGAGTGAGGGAAAGCAAGTATTATGGGGAAAGATGTCTTTAAAATAACTAGAACTGTAAGTCTACTTAAAAGAAAGCACAGTGAGAAGAAATTTAAGTCATGCCAGAAGTTTAGAGGTAGTGGCTGTTTGCTAAATTGTTATTTAAATTATAATTTCGCAAATAACTACTTTATATGTAGGCAGTATAACAGCATGCCTCAACCTCCATTTTTAAAGATTAACTATTGGGAGTCCTAGTGTGGTGATGTGGGCTACTGTGCAGGACTGTAAGGTCAGTTTGAACTGAAAATTTGGCAGTTCAAGCTCACCAGCCACGCCTCAGAAACCCTATACACAGTCACTATGAATCAGAACAGTCTCGATGACACTTAACAACAACTATGCCAAACACAACTAGAAGTCAAGGTATGTCCAGGTGAGAAGACTTCCTATAGGATGGAGCCTTTGTCCAGCTGCTGCGATTGTGGAATGGTCGGTTGTAGATAGGACAGCTAAGCAGTTTGTAAATGTCCAGCCAGTCATTCAGTAGGGGGGGTGGTGCTGCAAGCAACACTTACACAAGGTGCTGTGGGCTTGATCGTCGCAAACCCTGCCTCCAGCCAGCTCTCCAAGTGCCTGCTTTCTGGAAGTTCAGCAAAGCTGAGTCAATTACTGTCACCTTCACTGATAGAGACTGGATTCAGGTGGGTGAGCCTCAGAGGAGAGATGCTTCCATGATGCACAGAAGGCCGTCTCTATGGATACAGGGTTTGCATCCAGTATAGAAAGACCCCCAGCCTGGGTTCAGTTTTTCTCCCCACTGATAGGCCTTTTCTCAGTTTTTGCTTTTTTCACTCTTCTACTTTCTCAATCTCCAAAGAGCTGGGCTAGCGTTCCTCCTCAGGGCTCTCACACTGAGTTAGTTGTCCTCCTTTTAATAGTCTGCTTGGCTTAAAGAAACGGCCTCAGGGAGACTTTCCCAGACCACCCTTGTAAGTAGCACTTGCCCCTCCACTGCTCCTGATGTATTTTTCTGCCTACCACTTACCACTAACTGATAGTTTTGTGTATATTCCATACACATATTATTGTTCTATATAAACACTCTCTCTACATGTTGTCTGTCTCCTGTCGATAGAATCTGAGTTCTTTTAGAACAGGAGATGCCTGAGAACTAAAAGGAGTACTTGGCACAGAGTTGGCAGCCAAAAGTATTGAAAGGTGGATGGATGGGTGGATGGATGGATGGGTGGATGGATGGATGGGTGGGTGGATGGATGGGTGTGTGGATGGTTGGGTGGATGGATGGTTGGGTGGGTGGATGGATGGGTGGATGGATGGATGGGTGGGTAGGTGGATGGATGGGTGAGTGGGTGGATGGGTAGATGGGTGGATGGATAGATGGGTGGGTGGATGGATGGATAGATGGATAGATGGATGATGGGCTGATGATAGGTGTCTAGTGGAAGGATGGATGATGGATAGATAGGCAAATGGGTAAATGGATGGATAGTTGAATAGATATGGATGGATGGATGATGGATAGATGAACAGAAACATAAAGAATTTCTAGTTTGGGTAATGTATTCTCTAACGATTTCCTTCGGTAAAGTTGAGATGTTGAATTCCTAGACTAAAATCCATCCACTGGATATTTTTCCACACATCCAATAACTCAGGGACCCAGAGATTTGGTGTTAACAATGCTTCTGTCAGGAAATGGATTTATAATCCCAAGTTGTTGTTGTGGTGGTGGTGGTGGTTGTGTTGTTAAGTGCTATCCAGGTGGTTCCGACTCATAGGAACCCTGTGTAGGGATTCTGAGGGGCAGCTGATGGGTTTGAACTGCTGACCTTGTGGTTAGTAGGTTAGTGCTGAACCTACAATGTCACACTAGGCGTCCCTAATTCCGAGTGGTCTTACAATATCACAAGACGGTAGAGTTGATGTAACTGTTTTTAAGGTTTTATGAAACTGTTGTTGTTGCTAAAGGCTGTTGAAATGATTCCAACTCATAGCCACCCTGTATAGAGTTTTCGAGGAACAGCTGGTGGGTTTGAACTGCCGACCTTGTGGTTCGCAGTCTAGTGCTAATCCTACAGCACCATACCAGAAGTCCATGAAATTAATAGTGGTGAAACAATTGTTCCAAATAAACCCAAGAACTGTGTGATTCAAAGCCAGATTTTTCTTTTTATGTTAATACAATATGCCAATAGTATGTTGCGTTTTCTAGACCCTTCCATGTTAATTAAAACATTAAAATTTGTCCCCTTTCTGTCTCTAAATAGAGATGGCCTGATTTTTGTCCCAAGACATTAACTGAAAATTTCACATCTTTTTTGTTAGAAATGATATTTCCTAGCAAATTTCTAGGCTTCTTAGTCCTTTTTCTCTCCTTTCTCAAAACAGAACCTTGAATTTCTGTTGTTTTTGTTAAGTGCTGTGAAGTTGGTTCCCACTCAGAGACCCTGCATAGGGATTCCAAGGAGCGGCTGGTGGGTTTGAACCACCGACCTTGTAGTTAGCAGTCCAGTGCTACCTGACAGGACCATAAGTAATACTTACATATACTACCAACAAGCAAAAAGTGGCGAATGAAACCAAATTAAATAAAAACCCACTAACATGGAGTCCTGGTGTGGCACTGCAGACTGGAATGTGCTAGACTGGAAAGTCGTTAGAACTGCAAGGTCGGTGGTTCAAGCTGCTCCCCGGAAACTCTATACAGGGTCACTATGGGTTGGAACCGACTTGACGGCACTTAACAACAACAAAAACAACAGCAAACATTGAGTCTGAGTGACCCAATGTGACACTGTAGAACAGCCCCATAGGGTTTCCCAGACCGTAATCTTTGTGGAAGCCAAAACCACATTATTTTCCCAAGAGCAGCTGTTGGATTTGAACCACTGACGTTTAGGTTAGCAGCTTAAGTATTACACCACAACAGGGCTCCTTCAACAAAGCAAAGGGGACTCACACTTTGTTTGACAGGCCTATTTCTCTAGGGTTCTATAAGAGGGTCCCTGTCTTTTCAGAATTGAGGGTCCCAGGATCAGTGATAAGGCCTAAGAATGGGGAATATATTTGGTAAAATTTGTGAGGTGAGACATTTTGGAGCAATGTAAAATTCAGACAATGGCTTCTTAAAAACCAGACAACACGTTGAAAAAATTCAGATAATCCTCTAGCTTGCCATGAAGGATTTGTTGTTGTGGTTAAGTTCTGTCGAGTCAGTTTCAACTCATAGCGACTGTATAAGGTTTCCAAAGAGCGGCTGGTGAGTTTGAACCGTTAACCTTATGATTCAGTCCAACCTCACAGTCCAGGGCTTTATCCCATAGTGCCACACCTTAATTAGGTACATCTTCTGCTTCCCACCTAACTGCTGAGGGACGGACAGGGGTTTCTTACTCAGGTAGAAGAGGCAGAGGATGACAAGCCCTGGAGGACAGAGAGAGTCATGGTGGCTCTGGGAGTGTGATGAGGAGGTTAGGCAAGATGACGCCAGACACACAGAGAGAAGGGAAGAGGGACAGGAGACAAGAAAAGGGAGGAAACTGGCAGATTCTGACCACCAGACAGAGCATGGGGATAGCCAGAAAGACCAGATTTCATTCTTATTTCTTGATTGTTTCCATTGAAACCTTAGGATTGTGGGGTCTGGACATCCTTGGTCTTCCAAGTCAGTCTTTATGTAGAGTCTTTCCCCAACCACACCCACCATGCTGGACTCTGAGCCCACTGTGCACTTGACCACGTATTGCCCCTCCCAGCATTGCCCTGCCAAGCAGACAGGAGAAAAGTCATGTGTCACCCTTGGTAATGCCATTGAAAACACTGATTTGGGTGAATCATTGCCAAGCTTGCCCAAGCACATTGTACACCCCCTCTCACCTGTTTGAACATCACAGCTCTTTAACCCTATCACCTTGTACTGATGTTTTCAGTGATGTCTTCCTCAGTCTCCTCTCACACCTGACGTGGGCAACCACTGAATCCTTTTGTATATTCAGCCATAAGGGATTTGTAGAACATCTGCCATTTTCTGGGCTGCTATAGATTCTGAGGATCCAAGAGGGATTAAAATAGACATGTCGGCTGCCCTCTTGTAGTTTGCCAGCTACTGAGGAGGTCAGCTAAGGAAATAAATGGTGGTGGTTGCATGTATCTCAGGATATACCAGAAGATCTTGAATTGTGTACTTTCAATGGGGGAATAGTACGGTATGTAAATGAATTAGACGTCAATGAAGCAATCACTTCATAAACAAAAATGTTGATTACAAATCATGGCCCACACTAGGAAAGGAACTATCAAAGTTTAGGGATTGGAGGTATGTTGACAGACGAGGGTCCAGGTAGGCTACTTCATGGAGGTGGGTTTTGATTCAAGAGTATCTAAGAGACTGTGGAAAGTCTGGAATTCATGTCCCACCTCCCATCCTTGTGTGAGTGAGGTCTTTATCATCCAATGACTTGGAATACAAACCTTGGAGGGTATTTAATGTTTCCTACAAACAGCCCATCCTTAGAAGTTCACCAATAGCTTCCATAACCTGTTAACCAACCCCTGCTTTCTTTGATCTGAAAGTGCTGCACCCCAAGAAAACCAGGACTAGTTATACTGGTTATACTAGTCAAGAGTGACCAACCCAGGTCTGGAATGGAAGTCACATGGTAGATCAGTTACCTGCACAACAGAGCACAGATCTGTGGGCTGAGAAATGGCGGTGGGGAGGTATGTGCTCTGTGGAAGTTACGGTCAGCCGTTCAAGATTGAAGGGGCAGCGTTTGCCCAAGAACAGCCTTCAGAAGGCAGAGGAAGAGTTAGGAGGGGAGAAAGAATGGGAGTAGGGAGCATAGGAAGGAAGTGGTATTGTGTTACGGAGATTGCAGTTAATGATGTGTGTGAATTATTGAATGGAAGATTGAGTTATAAACCGTTACTCCACTCAAAGTGGAAAGTTAAAAAGAAGGACATGTTAGCAGCAGCAAGACTGACCAATCAACCAGCTCTCACTCCCTGTACTTGAAATAGGAGAAGTGGGTGCCCACGACCGTATTCCAGCCTTGTGGATGTGGGACACAGCCGCAGTGGAATCTGCTCATTCATGACGGGTGGAATCAGGAACTGAAGCCCAGCTGAACCTGATTGAACTTTTCACTTCTCAGCAGGTTGTTCAGACCACGGATTTGGACACAGCCTTGGTCAGGGTGGCCAACCACCAGGGAGGGGCTGTGAGAAGCCGGATGCAGAAATGTGTCCAGATCTCCTGGGTGTGTGGTCAGTGTGGTCAGGGTGGTGGAGGTGACAGAATGAGGCTCTGTCTCCATTGGGTTCCCCTCAAGACCTCACTTCCCCTGGTGGGCATCATCCCACAGCACTCTCAGAGTCAGCGAGGCGGGCCCACGGTGGGGTCAAGTTCAGGTCCTACATCCCTGCAAGGAAGACAGCTTGCCTGCTTTGGGCAGTCAGATTTAGTAAAAAACTAACGCAGGGCATGATGTTAAATGTGAACTTTAGATAGATAAACGAGGAAGTTTTTTTTTTTTTTTTTTTTTTAGTACGTGTATCCCATATTACATGAGACACAATAATTCATAGCAACTTTATTTGGGTTTCTGAGACTGTAAATCTTTATGGGGTAAGCAGGCAGACTCATCTTTCTCTTTCAAAGTAGATGGTAAGTTTGAACCACCAACTTGGACATAAGTAGCCCAATGAGTAACCCACTAATCCAGACTCTGTCTGGGATTTACTAATACTAAGGGAAACAGTTGTTATGTCTGAGTCTATCTGAGCGTTGTGTATTGTATCTGAGCAATGGTATTTTTTATTTAGAGGAAACTACATTTCTTTTCATCTGACTCCCCTCTCAAGTCACAGTTACTGTACTGATAAAGCTTGAGAGGTGCCATCGAGGCGGCTCCAACTCATAGCAATGCTGTATAGGGTTTCTGAGGAGCGTCTGGTGAATTTAAACAGCTGACCTTGCAGTTCAAACTAACATTCTGGTCCAGTGCTTATCCTACAGCGCCACACCAGGACATCAGTGAATGTGATATGTTGGCTCAAATTCACACACTGACCCACTTTGTCTAATACCTGCCCACGGGCTTCTAAAACGGAGTCCCCAGGTGGCAAAAATGGTTAAGCACTTGATTAGGATTTTAAAAGCTGGCACTTACAACTCACACAGGAGGTGCCTAGGAAGAGAAGCCTGGAAATCTGTTTCTAAAAGTTCACAGCCTTGAAAACCCAGTGGATTGGTTCATTTTACAGAGTCAGGGCCACCATGGGTCGAAATCAACAAAACTCCTAAAAGAAATAAACTAAGGGCTGAAATAAACCAATATGGTGGTGAAAACTGTGCTCTGGGTGCAAGGAGATTCAGTGAGAAGTTAAAAATGGAAGTCCAGTAGGTCCCTCTCTCTGGACAAAGCCTGGTAGGAAGGATAAAGCTTCCATGTGGCCTCTCCTCCTACAAGCTGGCTTGAGTTCTGGGAGCAGCTCCCAAACTGAGTTAGTCCTTGGGAGTGAATGCTGAGGTTTTAATGTTACTGTTACCGTAACATTACAAGCTACCACAAGGCGGTAACTGTAATGAACAGAAAGTTATTTTCTCACTATTTTGGAAGGTAGACTTCCAAAATCAGAGCTTATGATCTAGGGAAGGACTTTTTTTTGTTGTAGATTTTGGCAGAATATACTTCTCTCTTCAACTTCTGTTTCTTGGCCCATTGGTGATTTTGTGGCATAGCTTTTGTTTCCCCCATTTCTGCTTGCCTTTGATCATTCAAAATTGAAGTAAGAAATAGTGTACAGGAATTAATTCAGTTAGGATGACATAGAGAATCCACTCCCAAATGGCATAGGGGTTAGGATTGATAACAGGTACTTTTGGGAGACAGAGTCCTGGTTTGGCATTGCAGGAGAACGCACCGGACCACAAAGTCGATTTGAACTGCAAGGTGTCAGTGGTTCAAACCCACCAGCCGCTCCTTGGAAACCCTATACATGGTCTTGCTGTGAGTCGGAACCGACTTGATGGCACTTAACAACAACAGCTTTTGGAGGACATAATCCAAATTCTAACAGGGGCTTTGCTGCCACGGGGATTAAGACAGGGACAACCTCAAGACCCTTGGGTGATGCTGAAGCTCAAAGTCTGAGAAAGCAAGCCCTTCAGAGGTCGGCAGGAGTAGACAAGGAATGAGAGGACAAGTTAAAGGTTCAGAAGTCAAAGGGACCAACCAGGGCAGTGGAGAGGTGACAACAGACACAACTTAGATACACCTGATAGACCGGTAGTCAACTGGGGACAGTTTTATCCTCTAAGGGACACGTATCTGGAGACCTTTACAGCTGTCACAACTGGATGGAAGGGTGCTGTGAATGTGTAATGGGTCAAGGTCAGGGTTGCTACTAAGCGTCGTAACCTCACAGGTCAGCCTTGAACCTCAGGAATGTGCAGTGCAAACATCAGCAACTCTGAGACAGAGAAACTCAGGGATGGATGAAGTGATTTGAAGACACTGATCTTCTTCCTTTCGAGAAGCTAGTCTCCATTTTTCGGGAAGCCCTCAGGCCTCCTCCACACTCTGAGAACCCCACAGATGTCTGATAGAAAACATCAACCCCTAAAGCTTAAACAAACCATGGGAGTAGCCACTAAAGGCTAAACATTGCCCGAGCCTATGACTCCCGGTGGTTATTGTACCAAATTGCATATTTATTAATCAATTACAGCCGAAACTTAGAGTGAAATTATACTTCCACTAATGTAGATGCAAATCCACTCTCTCGCCCAAGCCACTAGCCAGCTCCACGGTGCTTTCGTGTGACCAAAAACAAAGCCCGTTAGTCGATTCTGGGTGATGGTGGGTGCCTGAGATTTATGTTCTAATTGCCTCTTTGACTCCCTGTCCTGGGGAGGCGTTCATCTTGGTACATGGATAACAACTGCATGCCCTAACATTACACACAGGCTTACGAGGGTTTTTATTACGATGATTATTTCATCTGTAATTATAGGCACCATCCGTTTCTTATTTGGAAACCCTTGAAAACGTTTTAATTGAAATGGTCAGTGGACTCTAACTGACCCTGTTTTGGACTCAGTCAGGCAGCCAATGTCCATTCAGGCAGTGGGTTAGCCAGGAGAGTCCCTGTTCTAAACCTACTCATAAGCATTATTTTAAAATTTTGAATTTGAGAATTTTTTTTTTTTTAAAGATTTATTGCACAGTTGAAATGAGGTCAAGTAGAAACACTAAAGAATTTAATTAGAAATGTCCTCGTGTGCTCTCTTTCTTGTTGTAAAACTTCCATAGGAGGTCTCTGCAGGGCTTTGAGTCATTGGAGAGAGCATGCAGGGTAGGGTTTCATTATAACTCCTAAGAAGAGGAGCTACTCTTTACTGCTATGTCGTTAAGGCGCTCTGGTAGCATGGTGGTTATGAATCGGGTTGCGAACTCTAAGGTCAGCAGTTCGAAACTACCAGCTGTTCCGCAGGAGAAAGATGAGGTTTTCTGCTCTCGTAAAGATTTGCAACCTCGGAAACCCTGTACAGGGTTGTTATGAGTCGGAAACGACTCCACGGCACATAACAACAACAGCACCATGTCATTAGTAGGAAATGCTGGTGACCTGGACAAGAGGGGGAAAGGGAGAAAGAAATTCCAAGAACCTGGGGCGGGGGCACATCCCATCCTGAGGACAAGGAAAGGGACCCTAGAGCCTGGTTTCAGCGAGGACCTTCATTCATTCAAAATATTTCCTGACTCTCTGGTATGGACTGAATCATGTCAGTAACAAGATATGTTGAAGCCCTAACTCCTCTACCTGTGAATGTGACTTTGGTTGGGGAGGGAAGCAGGGCCACTCTTCTGTTTATCACTTGGGTCCAAGAGGGAAGACTGAGATAGTGTGCATGCTCATTCCTTCTGAGTTTCTTACAGAAACAGGGTAACACAGAAAGAGAGAGAGAGGCACACACAGTAAAGGCAAGGTCTGCCAGCAACCACCAGAAACTAGGAGAAAGTCAGCAGAAGGTGTAGACCCTTGTCCTCCAAAACTCAGAAAATCAACTCCTGTTCTAGAAAGTTCCATACTTTATGATGCTTTGCTGCAGCAGCATCGGGATACTAAAGCCCCTCCCCTCCCCTCTTCTATGTGTCAGAGACTGAACAAGAGGCTGGGAAGCCAGAGGTGAGGCCCAAAGTCTGTCTGTTTTCTCAAAGATCTGAATGAAAGGGGCAAACAAGTGAAACAGAATCAACAAGATGAGTTACTAGAGAATTGTTATTCTGTACCTTCCAGTCAGTTCTGAGTCAGAGTTTCCAAGGAGTGGCTGGTGGGTTTGAACTGCCATCCTTGCGATTAATAGTGCAGTGCTTATCTTATGGTGCCACACAAGAACTCCAGTAGATAATGATTGTTGTTGTTAAGTGCCATCGAATCGGTTCTGACCCATAGCGCCCCTGTATAGAGTTTCCAGGGTGAGCTTGAACCGCCGACCTTGCAGTTCAAATGGCTTTTCAGGCTGGTGCTTTATCCACAGCGCCACACTGGAGCCAAATGGCAACAGTGCTTAACTTCTCTGGGGAGGGGGTTGTAAAGACTGTACAGGAGTTTTCCTTAGGAGACCTGGGGGAGGGAAGAGGATGCCAGATAGAGGGCACAATGATGCGCAAACCTGAGCATTTAAGACAGTGTTTCCCTGGCGCTCCATTGATGTCCAAGCTTTGCTCTCTACCTGGAGGACATGTCAGGCACACACTGTGAGGAGCGGGGGGAGATAACTGTCAGCTCACTATGACAGTGCGGGGTCTCAGCCCCTGCCCGGGGGGGGTCCAGTGGGGCTCTGGGGGTTAGGGCTGGAGCTACTGAGCAAGCTGATCTTGGGAGACTGACAGGAAGGGCCATCCTGGATGCTGGGAGACTGGACTAGGACTTTGGGATTCCTGCTCATCCCCGTCTCCTGTTAGCTTCCTTGTCAGTGTGTTTACTGTTAGGAACCCCAGTTACTCTTGTATCTACACTTGTGGGCATTTCTCTCCTTTGTTTTGAATACTTGTAACAACCTTGCGTGGTGAGCTGTACTACAGGTGAACTGTCCTCCCAGCAACCCTACCAAGGACTGTTTGCGTGTCTCTGGGATATTGTAGAGCACAGATAGTCTCCCCTGTGAGAAGCAAGTTGTTGCAAATCAGCGTCCACCTTGGAGCTTTTGCCTTGATGCATTTCCATGGGAGGCCTACCTTTCATAAGTCTTTACTGTCTCCATATACTCTCTGGGCTCCCAGCAATTAAAATGCAGGTTAACTGACAGCCAGTTGCTTTGAGGACTTTCCCAGGGCATCCCAAAGGAACTGCTGCTTCATTACATGTATCAGTTAGCTTATGCTGCATAATAAATAACCCCAATGTCCAAGTGACTTAGAGCCACTATCACACACACATGTACACATGCACATACACACTCAGACACACACACGTTTCCTGGTAGCTGCAGGTGGCTGATTCAGGCTGGGTTTGGCTCAGGGCTGTGGATTGGGTCCAAGTCTCTTTTCTGTGTCTTTCAACTTCCTAGGACTTGTGACTCTGTGGGGCATATGCTTGCTTCTGGTGAGCGTGTTGTTGTTAAGTGCTGTTGTGGAGTCGGTTCTGACCTATAGCGACCCTGTATAGGTTTCCCAGGAGCAGCTGGTGAGCTTGAACTGCCGACCTTGCAGTTCAGTCGGTTTTGCAGTCTGATGCATTAACCCACAACGCCACAGCAGGACTCCAGGATGTCTGTCAGGGGTCAGACCCAACTTATCTGCCTGCAAAGCACGTCACAGTGGGTAGGATCAGATGGCCACATCACCTCACCTGGGATCCATCTGAGAATCTCTGAATGGATCTCCAATTGGGGGGCTATCACCTGGCTTTTGTTGACCTTGTCACCATTTGGCCTGTTCCTGGATCCAAGGTGTGCACTTAACTGGTCTGGATTTCCAGCCTTTAAAAACACAGCTGTGACCAACTCCTCCTCTGGAAGGGTACTGAAGCCAATTTTTGCAAAAAGTGTTTCTTTTACAGAATAACTTAAGTCCTTTAGCATTTGAGAGTAAATGTATGCTAAAAGTAATTAAAGCATGCTAGTTCATGAATAATACACTATTTTACAACTATTTGCAGAGTGTAATGAGACAAGCAACTAAATTGACACTGAACAATCTATTAAGTGATTGCCAACTGTTTTATAAGATATTGAACATATTCGTTTCTTTTATCATTGTGTGTATTATCAAGCGACTGCTTTTTAAGAAATTAATTTTCCTGGCATCTCTCGGGTCTTTGTTTGAAATCTGGCTGAGGGCAAAAATGAAATTAATGATGTGGTCTGCTTAACTACTAATGCTTGGTGGCTGATGAATTTAAGTGTCATAAATGGCAATCCCTATAGAAGCCACCGTGGGTGGTGGTTAACTGTGAGGGGAGATGCCTCTTCAAGTTTGAAAAATCTTTGGCACTTTCAAAGTGAGGAGGATGCTGTTCCCCTAAGGACTTGTTCAGAGGCTGGAGAAAGTCTCCGATTGGTTTCCTAAGCATATTAAATGACAAACAACTGGCTTTTGCTTCTATTTCTTTCTCATTGCTCAGTTGTAATGGGTGGAACTGTGTCTTCCCAAAAAACTTGCCATGAATCCTAACACCTGAACTTGTGGTTCTAAACCTCCTTTGGGAACAGGTTTTCTTTGCTGTGATAATGAGACAATGGTAGTCTAGGCAGAAACTCTGGTGGAGTCATCCTTCAGCCATCTCAGCCACTGACGAAAGATTAGTGGTTCGAACCCACCAGCTGCCTCACAGAAGGAGGTCTTGGAAACCCTATGGGCAGTTCTCCTCTGTCCTACGGGGTTTCCATGGGTTGGCATTGACTGGCAGGCTTGGGTATTTGCGTGTTTTAAGTCATTCGCTTCTGAGCTATAAGAGCAGTCTTGAATTACCTGGGGAAAGACAGATGGCCATGTAACATGAGCTTTCCAATGAACCAAGAGACAGAAGTTGAAGAAAGACGAGGACCTTTGCCTAGAGCCGTCCCCTAGACCCGGGTACCCTGAATTCAGCCTTCTAGCCTCCTAAACAGTGAGGGCATACATCTCTCTGAGAGGTACCTACTTGTGATATTTCTATGATAGCTGTACTAGAGAAGGCACGCCTTTCTTTGGAGTTGACCTGTCATGTAGTTTTTCCTATCAAAGTTAGCTTCAGTGGAAGTATTTTTTGGAGTTCCATCTCCCTCCAGGTAGCCAGAGTTGGGTCTCCTCTGATCCCAGAGTGCTTCCCACCATCATGTCTTTCAGCCTGCTCTGCGTTTATGATTTCAACGTCCTTGCACAGGTCTGGTTGGATTCAGTGCCTTCTGGCTGACGTGTCCCAGATCTGTGGGCTATGCTTACTGAGCTCCAGGACTTAGCCAACACACACTCATTTCTACAAGGCAGAGCGTTACACAGGACCGATGTCAGGAGATGCTTAGCAGTCCTTTGTTGAGTGAATGAAGGACCCACTCTTTGAACTGACTTTCTCATCATTTCACCAAGGATTCTCCTTTCCTGCCAGAAAAACTTTGCCTCATAGTTGTTTCTAAAGGATGGGTGTTTCCTTAGGGTGACACTTTACTGACAGATGAAAATGGGATACGATTTGGGGGATTTTCACTGTATCTAAAGGGACCAAATACATGTGTGACTTTAAAGGAAAAACTCAGTTACATTAATCATAAGATTGATGTCAGGGAGACCAGCGAGCTCCAGGCGCCCATTTACCTGGATGCTTCACTTTTGAACTGTCTGTTCTTCAGCCAAACTCATAAAGCCCATTTGTCAGGCAAAAAACAAATTAAGAACTGGTGCTATCAAGTTGGTTCTGACTCATGGCCACCCACTGTGTGTCAGAGTAGTACTGTGCTTACAGGGCTTTGACGACTGTGAGCTTTCAGAGCAAATAGCAGTCCTTTCTGCTGAAGCACCCTTCCAGTCAGTAGTCCTGCACTTGACCATTTGTACCATTGACATCTCCTTAACCCTAAACACCCTTCTTACATTGGGCTAAGTGAGATTCTAGAGGCTTCTCAGTGAACTTCTCCCCTAATGAGTCTGGGGTATTGAGTTCTAGCTGGGTATGGGTGTTCTTGTTCCTATAATAACGGAAGTAATTAGGTGATTATGGTATATTCAAAATTTGAATATTATGTCGGTCTTACCAAAAGTGTAGTGCAAGCAATTCATGTCTTTGACTGGTAACTGAAAGATGGCGGTTCGAGTCCACCTAGAGTAGGGGTGGGGAACTTCTGGCCAAGGCTCACTTGCTCTAGCCTGCCGAGGCAACTACAGTTCCAGCCATCACTTTGTTGATGTTATGGAGTGCCACCGAGTTAGTTCCAACTCATAGCGAACCTGTATAGGGTTTCTGAGGAGTGCCTGGTGAGTTTGAACTGCTAACCTTGCAGTTCAAACTGACACGGTTCAGTATTCACCCTATAGCACCACACCAGGTGTGTGGGTAAATAACTGAAAAGTCGACAGCTGATAATACAGAGATAAGAAAAATCTCGCTTGAGTCCCATGGGTAAGAGAGGGGCTTCTCGCTGTGCTTGGTTGGTGCTGAGACCACTGCACTGCATTCCAGCACACTGGTCACTTTCTGTCCACTTCTGTCAATATTCGGGATCTAAATATGTTACCCACAGAACTTCCTTCAGGCTGGTACCTGACGTGTTAGCTTTTTAAAAAATGCAGCAGGGCCTCATTTCCAGGTCAGAACACCAAAATGGCAGTATCTTCCACCCCTGGCCAAGTCACTCAACATAGTCCCAGTAGGGCTGGGCTTTGGGGACATCAGCATCCTGCCCCAGAAGAGTCCATCAGCCAAGAGTGAGCAAGCCTTGAGGCCTCTGGACTGGAGCCACTTGCCCTGCGAGTCTCCATCCAGGTGGGAGTGGTGCCTTGGCTGAGCTCTGCCATTCTGCCTGGAAGCTATTTTTTCCCCCTATTTTTCCTGAGGCAAAACTAATGTGACTACACAAAAGAACATGACGTTCCTGATTTCAATTTGCTTTCGGGATGGCTTTTAAAATAGATATTTGAGCCAGAGCAGCCTGGCAAGCCAGCTTTCGGCAAAGCTGTGATTGTCAACGTTGGTCAGAGAGGCATTAGAAAAAGGCATTGTGGAGGGGAGCCCAAGTCCATGTGCTCTTGACTTTGTCCCCAAGTAAAAGGGCAACCCAGGATCTCAGGGGTCCATTGTGGCAATAGATAACTGCATTTTGATCGAAAAACATGGGATAGAATCTTAGAATGCTAGATGCAGAAAAGACATTTAAAGATGGAAATCCAGCGCTCAGGGACAGTCTCTTTGTCACTGTTTATCAGTGCTTGACGGATTCCTTCAGTCCTTCAAAGCAGGCACATGGAGTGGGTGTTACCGGGCCAACTTGTCAGGTACAAAGAGGCATCTCTCGGTGAAGGTCGCCCAGGTGATGGCATTGTCGGGATGGAAGCGTTCTTTGAAGTGTCATTGGTATGTTGATACACATGATAGAACTGAAGGTCACCCAGTTGAGTCCAAGCCACCCAGCAGTCAGTGATGGGATCCAGGCTAGATTCGCTGTGTCTGGTCCAGTTCACTGTAAGTGTGAAGTTGTTTCTTCAGCCACACCCAATGATCACATCTCCGGTATTCTTTCTGCTTCAGGCATTCATACTCGCAACAGCAGCCCAAAGGCCAGATAGATCACCATGGCCAAGTTAGGATGCTGGCAAGAGTCTCTTGCATCTAGACACCAAGATGCTACCATTGAATTCAGCTCCAGAAAGTTAACAGTATAGGAGCCAGAGGTGACTACCAATGCAAGGATTTCCCTTCCATAGGTCGTTGTTCACTGCCTGCCAATACGATCAGCGATTCTACATTCACATTCTCACTGAGGGGTTGACGTTGACCTTGTGAGAATGGAGGATTTAGTGCAGAGTTCTGGTGACATTTCCTCCAGAAGCAACCATCTTGCAAATTGATGTGCAGACGGTCCTTTCATTCTGCCTTTCAAATCTCTTTGTGGATCTGTAGAAATGTTTTGATCAAATATTCTAACCCTTTTTCAAAAGATGAGAGCCAGTGGAGAAGCCATAACCAACTGTCGTGAACCATGTAGACCGATCTGTGACCACTTAAAGTTGCAGAAACACATCAGACCAATTAGTGAAACGTCGCTTTCCCAGGCCTTGAGAATGACCAGTACTTTGCCTGCCTTGAGAATAAAGGTCGTAAATTCTGATAAAGTTATTTCTCTTCAGTTTCTGGATGGAGCATAAGATAATGTGACGAAATCACACCACACTTACTTGCTCACTTAGATTGAAAACTTGCGGATTAGCTCTTTTGATTGTTTTCCTGTTAGGTACTCTAGTGTCGAGAAATCAAATGACCTATTGTATTAGGCAAATCTGATGCACAAGACCTTTTTAAAGCGTTGAAGAGGAAAGATGTCAGCTTGAGGACTGAGGTGCACCTGTCCCAAGCCATGGTATTTTCAATAACCTCATATGCATGTGAAAAGCTGGACAGTGACTAAGGAAGACTGTAGAAGAATTGACACTTTTGAGTTATGGTGTTGGAGGAGAATATTGAAAGTGCCGTGGGCTGCCAAAAGAACCAACAGATCTGTGTTGGAAGAAGTGCAGCTGCATTGCTCCTTGGAGGCCAGGATGGCCAAACTTTGTCTCTCATACTTCAGACATATTGTCAGGAGGGACCAGTCGCTGGAGAAGGATATCATGTTTGGTCATGTGGAGGGTGAGAGAAAAAACAGGAAGACCCCCAGAGAGATGGATTGGCAAAGTGGCAGCATCAATGGGCTCAAGCATGGAAACAATTGTGAGGTTGGCCCAGGATCAGGCAGTGTTGCGTTCTGTTGTACACAGGGTCGCTATGAGTCGGTACTGACTTGATGGCACCTAACAATAACAACATGCATGTGTTCCTTATGTTTGGAACACTGGTAATCCTGTGTCCCCAGATAGAATGTCATCCAGCTCATGAAATATTTGTAAAACCCAAATTGTATATTCTCCTCCAGATTACAAGAAGGACGGGTCCCTCACCAGGATTTTTCTCGGCTCAAAAGTTATCTTCCAAGGCTGTTGGAGAATCTTTTTGTTTAGAGTAAGAGCTCTGGTAGCGTAGTGGTTACGAATTGGGCTGCGAACCTTAAAGTCAGCGGTTCGAAACTACCAGCTGCTCCGTGGGAGAAAGATGAGGCTTTCTGCTCCTGTAAAGATTTATAGCCTCAGAAACCCTATGCAGCGTCTCTTTGGGTGGGAACCAACTCCATGGCACATCGCCACCAGGCTATGTTACTTTATTCTATGTTGGACTGCTGGTGTCATGCTATAGAATCAGTATTGGATTGCCAACCACAAAGTCTGTGGTTCAAACCTACCAGCTGTTCTTTGGAAACCCCATACAGGGTTGTTATGTGTTGAAAATGGCTCAAGGGCACTTAACAATAACAATAGTATGTTGTATGTTGTGAAAACCACTTTACATTCCCCAAACAAAAGGAATCAACAAAACTCCCTACTCTGGAGTCCACTCCAACTTGTAGGACAGAGCAGAACTGCCCCCACAGGGCTTCCGAGGTTGTCATACTTATGGGACAGACCGCCACATCTTTCTACCGCAGAGCAGCCAGTGGGTTCAAATAGCGTCGCTGCCAGGCGTTTTAAGTCCTGTGATGCTAGGGCTGTTAAGCTTACATGAGCAGAGATAACATGGGGAAAACAAAATCAATGTTTTCAGCTTTTCAATTAGTTTGAATTGATAGCCAGGGGATTCTTAGCACTCCACAGTTTGGGATCCACCAAAGCTGCAAAGGAATGTTCTAGGTTCACGTCGCTGTAAAGTGGTGGAGAAGCTAGTGGTTAAACCAGTGAAGGGAGAGCATTACTGAACCTAGCCAGAATAGCTGACCTCAGGTGCGAGGCAAGTCACAGCGAACTGCCTTTAGTACCCACTTTCTGCGGAAAGATGTAATCTAGACAAATAGCCTGTTTCTGGGGAAGGGAAGAAGAAAAAGTGAGAACATTAATCTACGTGTTTTTATCCATTCCTTTATTTTTCCTTTGTGTAACATAACCATAAAAGCTACCTTTCCTGTCCCTGGGAAACTTGTTCTTGGTATGTCCCCACCCCTGAGACCTTTGTGGAGATGGAGTGCTGGCTCTCAGGAAGTGTCATGCCTCACAATAACACTTGAAGACGCAGCTGGGCACGGGGCACAGACACTGACTGTATTTTGTTTTCATTTTTATATCTACCACATTTTCTGCAACCAAAGTACGCTGTAATTTATTTTATCAGGAATACTGCATACTTTCTTTGTAAATGATGTGGGACCTACAGAGAGTACTTCCTGTATCCAGAAATACCCATTTTGAATATGAAGGGGATCTAAAAGTTCATGTCGATAAATGGAGTGAAAAGATCGTGGGGTTTTTCCATCAACTTTTTGAAACCTCCTTGTACTTCTCAATTCTCATTATCTTCCAGAGCCGTTAGGTCATGAAGATTTCGGTGCCCCCTCAATTATTTCTGTGTGTGTGTGTGTGCGTGCATAAAACAAACCGAACCCAATGCCTTCAAGCAAATTCTGACTCACAGCAATCGTGAATGGGTTTCCGAGGCTGTAATTCTTTATTGGAGCATAAAGCCTCATCTTTCTCCGGTAAGGCCATTGGTGGGTTTAAAGTGTTGACCTTGCAGTTAGTAGTACAGTGTTTACCCTAAAACTCACCAGGACCCATGCCTAAACTGAAACCATACCCTAAAACCTGTTTTCTAACTGACGTTTTTAACCTCACATGTTAGATACATGCTTTCAACCTTCTCAGCGTCGCCCTTTCACCATTTGGTGGTGGTCACAGAGTCGGGCATAGAAATTGATCTCTCCATTTCATGGCTGCCGTTGCTTTAAGAAAAAGGTTTTCTCTATTTGAGTCCCAGGAAACAGTACAGGTCCTATTAAGAAGTAGCCGACCAAGAAAAACAGTGGTGTGTGTTTGGAGAACTCAGGTTTTAGCACACTATATTATTATTACTGTTTTTTAAATGATGGGACTTCTCAGATTGGTCTTTGTTACAGTTTTTGTATCTCCAAGACTGACTGTGTGGCATGCCCAGACCCCCTCAGATAATCTTCCCAGGCACACATGCTGTGTTCTTGGCTATTTTGTTTGTTTTAATATTTTACTGTTAGCCGTCGTTAATAATAATAGTAGTCATAACTGATGAGATTGAACCTGTTTTCACAGATATGTTTCTTTCCCTCTTTCTTTGTGTATGTTTGGAGGGTGCTGAGGGTGGGCAAAGCTTCAGGAAGATGTAGGTAGGACCATTTATGTGGGCTTCTAGAAGGTTCTGGGTTCTTGTTTAAACAACAGTGTGACACAACTGAAATGCTTCGTAAATCACCCATGGCAGTCTGTTCACCCTCCCTTGTGGGAGTCTCTTTAAAAGCTGACATTAAAAGAGCATATAGCCAAGTGCTTGATTGCTAAGTTGTCCAAATCTAGGCCACACCAGGTAAAATTCCCCAGGACCACGCTGAAGGGCCAGCCCTGTCTCAGAAAACCAGGCTGGGAATTTGGAATATTTACTGCTGTGGTCAAGAAAATGTCTTCAAAGCTTCCCAGTGGATCTCTTACGCAGCAGAACAATTAACACAGTCCAAGGACTGGCGAAACCAGCTGACCTGAAGTTTAGCTTGTTTTCTCCCTGCGTTCAGCCTTTTTGTTTAAATTTCGCTGACACAACCCTCCTGTGCTCTCCTGCCTTGGTTCCAGACAGGAAGGAGCATTCCATGCCCAGGAACTCAAACAGGTGTCCCTCGGTGGGGTTAACAGTGCTGAGCACCAGACAGGCCTGTCACCTGGGGAGACATAAGTGCTGCTTAGCCAATCTGCTTGGGTGAAAGCGCACCTGCTCTTTGTAAAGAAAACCTTGTGCAAAGACAAAGGCCCGCAGTGAGGCAGCTCACAAAAGTGCTCTTGCCTAGAGATGTCCAGAGCCTTAAATAATTCCATATTGTTCGTTCTAGCCGTTCTCCTTAGAGTGTGTGTTAGGAAAAGAATCAAATTATATATAGTAAAAAAAATTCTTTTTCATATACAGTCACCTGTCTCTTAACATCCATGATTGCTGTTAAGTGTCCTCAAGTCTACCAGGTATAGAGTTTCTGGGGAAATACTGGGATGTTTGAACTGCTGACTTTGTGGTTCAAACTGACCTTGAGATCTAGTTCTTATTCTATGGCTCCACGCCGGACTCCAGTGTACATGGTTTAGTTTGGTTATATGCCGTGGAGTTGCTTCCAACTCATAGCGACCCTGTACAGGGTTTCTGAGGCTGTAAATTTTACAGGAGCAGAAAGCCTCATCTTTCTCCCATGGAACAGCTTGGAGTTTCAAACTGCTGACTTTGCGGTTCATAGCCCGATTCGTAACCACTACACTACCAATGCGCCTTATACTTGATGAAATAGGACGTTATGTGAGTATTATGTTGTACAAACTGTCTTATTATAGGTGGTGGTGGTTATGTGCCGTGGAGTCGGTTTCCACTCATAGAGACCCTGCATTGGGTTTCCGAGGCTGTAAACCTTTACGGGAGCAGAAAGCCTCATCTTTCTCCCATGGAATGGCTAGTGGTTTTGAACTGCTGGCCTTGAGGTTAGCAGCTCAACTCGTAACCATTGTCCTTTTATTATTATAGGATGAGGAGACTTCAAAAAGTTTGTGGAAAAGTTCCATTATATTTTCCCATGAACTTTTTGAAGCTCCCATCATACAGGCCAGTTCTCAGATTATGAATGAATTCTATTTCTAAGCCTGTCTTTAGGTCCATTTGTGCATACCTTAGGAACAGTTAGATTTGGTCCATATCTATCATCAATCACATGTTTATCACCTATTGTATGTATTTTAACTTTCTATGCATAAAAAAAGACGATAGAAACACCTCCAGATATGCGAAAACATCTTTAACCTGATCATTGTGGTAATTGCAGTTAAGTGTCGTGGAGTCAGTTCTGGGTCATAGCGACCAATTATAAGGTTTCTGAGACTCTGAATCTTTACAGGAGCAGAAAGCCTCATCTTTCTTCTGCAGAGCAGATGGTGGGTTTGAACTGATGACCTCGTGAGTAGCAGTCCAGTGCTTATGCTACAGTGTCACCAGGGTTCCTTATAAACCTTTGTTGTTGTTGTTGTTAAGTGCCATCGAGTCGGTTCCGACCCATAGCGACCCAGTATAGAGTTTCCAAGGAGCAGCTGGTGAGCTTGAATCGCCAACCTTGCAGTTCAAACGGCTTTGCAGTCTGGCGCGTTACCACACAGCGCCACACCAGGACTCCTATAAACCTAGTACACACCTCAAAATGTTTATACAATAGACTTCACACGGGCTAGGAGCACTGAAGTATATGTGGGTAGATGTCGCACAAACACACGCTGCACGTACAGAGCAAAGCCGCACATTTGTTTTAGGAACTGTGTTGAGAGGTAACCTTAATTATCCAACAACAGTAAAATGATTAACTATAGTGTGTTTTCACTGAATGCATGACTGTAAAGGCATACTAGATATATAATTTATTTAGCTTGAAATATATGAAATTGCCTAATTAGTTGTAATCACAACTATATAAAATTAGAACAACAAAAAAATTTTTTTTAATGTATTCTTAAAAAAAGAGTTGAGAAAACACACCAGATGATTTACTGGTTGTCTTTGAGTGATAGGACATAAAACCATAAGAACATTTATTTTTCTGATCACCCCCTCTCAGCCCCCTCCCCAAGTTTCAATGCTGAGAATGCATTTAGTGTAGAAGGGAATTATTCAGCAATTATTTGTAAGATTTACTATATTGAAATGTAATGATAGGGCATTTTCTTTTCAAACTTATTCTCACCACTCACCAATCATATTGAAAGGATGTAGAGAACAAATAAAGCCATATGCAGGTAGATTGGTAATGGAATGTACATTTGTTTTGCTGAGAGATGCTTAAACAAGTCTGCAGAAGAGAAGGGGGGTGGTGTGCACAGGAGAAACCAGGAATGCCCAGTGAGAATGGGGGTGGGGTCAGAGCCACACAGCCTCAGAGAGGGGAAATGCCAGTGACAAGGTCACACAAGAAGCTGTGGATGCAGGTTTCAAACTGTTTCCTCATCAATGAACCACCACCAGTTGTCCTCCAGTTGAGTCCCAATCCTGGCGATCCTAAGCATGTCTGAGCAGAACGCATCCCATGGGGTTCTTGATGGCTGAGTCTTTCTGGTTTTGAAGTACATGGCCACCAAACCTTTCTTTGCAATCACCCCTGGGTGGGCTCTTCCTTCCAACCTTCTGGCGAGTATGTTAACCATTGTCCCCATCCACTGTCACTGAGTGAATTCCAACTCCTAGCAACCTTGTAGGACAAACTTGAGCTGCCTGGTGAGGTCCCCACGACCGTCCTCTATACAGAAGCGGAGTATTCCATCTGGCTCCCCTGGAGTGGCTGGTGGGTTCAAACCACCCACCTGTGAGTTCACAGCCAAGTGCTTAACCACTGAATCACCAGAGCTTCTTTGAGAAGGGGACAGTAACAATTAATTCAAAATGATGAAATGTTAATGTACAAAGAAGGCCTTTCAGTTTATTGTTGTGAATCAACCAGTGGGACCCACTCAGAATGGTACTGAGGAAGAAAAGATCAGCAGCAAATGAGAGATGGTGGAGTCCCAAAGTACCAGGGAGCCTGAGAAAAAAACAGGGGAGCCTGGGAGCCACTGTCATCAGAGCAGATGGTGGAGACCCTCTGTTTGGGTTTCCTTTTTTGGAAAGTTAGTAGTGGTTCATAGTCACTTGAACACAGCAAGATGCATTCTGCTTAAAGCGGAGATTTCTTTCGGAAAGGCATGGCACGATTTCCTCAACGTGGACACTATGTCCACGGAACCCCATGGAGGGTAAACACTTTGAGTCAGAACCGACTCGATGACACTTAACAACAGCAACATAACAGAAATAGCACAAGTGGCTGACTTTAAGGAACAGAAATCTGTTTTCTCATAGCTTTGGAAGTCCGAAATCAGGGAAGTCGCAGAGAAGGCGCTTCTTCTGTCTGTGTACTTTGCAGAGGTAGGTCTTTGTCTCTTTGCAGCTACTGTACCTAGGTCTCTTAGTGTGACCACTTCCATTCCTTTGTGTTTGCTTGCTTGATCTGTTTGATTGAAGACATGCCTTATACTAATAGTATCGCCTCGTTAACATACAAAGGAGCTCTGGTAGCGTAGTGATTCCGAATCAGGCTGGTAACCTCAAGGTCAGAAGTTCGAAACTACCAGGTGTTCCAAGGGAGAAAGATGAGGCTTTCTGCTCCCATAAAGATTTACAGCCTCGGAAACCTTATACAGGGTCGCTATGAGTTGGAACTGACTCCACAGCACATAACCACCACCATTAACATACAAAGAAAACCCAGTCCCAAATGGGATTATTACCACAGGTATAGGGGTGAGAAACTCTGGTAGCGTAGTGGTTCCGAATCAGGCTGGGAACCTCAAGGTCAGCAGTTCGAAACTACTAGCTGTTCTGTGGGAGAATGATGAGGCTTTCTGCTTCCGTAAAGATGTATAGCCTTGGAAACCTTGTACAGGGTCGCTATGAGTTGGAACTGACTCTTTGGCACACAACAATATGGGTGAGGAATCATGAGATGTATTTGTGGTTGCTAGGTACCCTTGAGTCAGTTCAGACCCATAGCAACTTTTGTATGAAGGAATGAGCTACCACCTGGTCCTACGCCGTCCTCACAATGACCGCTACGCTTGAGCCCTTTGCTGCTGCTGCTGTACCAATCCATCTCTTTCCCACTGACCGTCCACTTTCCCAAGCATGATGTCCTTCTCCAGGGACTGGTACCACCTGATAATATGTCCAGAGTATGAGAGACAAGGAGTCTTGGTGTGGCGCTTGCAGGGCGATGCACTGGTCTGAAAGGTCGGTTGGAATCGCAAGGTGGTGGTTCAAACTCACCAGCTGCTCCTTGGAAACCCTATACATGGTTGTTGTAAGTCGGAACGGACTCAATGGTACTTAAAAACAACAGTGAGAGATGACGTCTGGCCATGTTGGCTTCTAAGGAGCATTCTGGTTGTACTTTTTCTAGCACAGATTTGTTTGTTCTTCTGGCAGTCCATGGTACCTTCAATGTTCTTCTCCAACACCGTAACTCCGATGCATCAGTCATTCAACAGTCTTCCTTATTTATTGTTGAACTTTCACGTGCATATGAAGCTGGTGAAAATACCATGACTTGAGTCAGGTTAGTCCTCAGTTCAATCCATATCATTTGCCTAGACTGATTTCTACCCAAACCAAATGAAAACACATCTTGCGTCTCCAGCCTTCAGAGTCTGTATTTGAGTTTGTGGGAAAATGAAAGGCACATTGCTTATACTTGAAATAATAGTTCCCAACAGCTGGCCTCTTTATATCTAAGACGTTGTAGGTGTAACAATACTATGTTAAAATAAGAGGGGGAAAGTACCACCACCACAGCAGTACCCAATGCTGATATAAAGTTGTAAAGAAATGGTACCAAGCATGTTGAACACACAGCTTTTGCTGCGTCACTCTTGGGCAAGTTTGTGTTACCATGTGGCGAAAGTCGCTTCTCTTTGACTTTGTAATTCCTCCTTTGCTGGATGCAGAGGTAAATAGGTGGGGAAAAGCTGCCTGTATAAAGATGCTAATAGTACCATTAAGTCTAAAAGTAATAATTAGAAGTAACCCAAGTGGCCAATAGTAGGGGAATGAATTACCCAAATTATAACCCAGGAATAAGGTAATATGTAGTTGTTGTTAGGTGACAGCGAGTCAGTTCCAACTTATAGCAACCCAATGCGTAATAGAACGAAGTACTGCCCAGTCCCAGGCCATCCTCACAATTGTTATGTTAGAACCCATTATTAAATGAATCCATCATATTGCAGGCCTGCATCTTTTTAAAACTATTCATCTATAAAACACTGTCCTTCTTCAGAGACTAGTCCCTCCGGATAACTTGTCCAAAGTCTCACCGTCTTCACTTTTCAGGAACATTCTGGCTGTACTACTTCCAAGTCATTTGTTTATTCTTCTGGCAATCCATGGTACTTTGAATATTCTTCAACATCACCATAATTCAATTGTATCCATTTTTCTATGGTCTTTCTTATTCATTGTCCAACCTTACCAGGCATATGAGCCAATTGAAAATATATCTTTGCTCTATTAATACTTGAAACAGATTTGCACAATATTTGATATCTTAAACACCCATTAAAATCACTGTAAACACTGTTAGAACTTCTTGACGATTCTTTGTAAGACCTGAAGGACACCAATTTTTTTTTTGTTTGCCTTCTTGTCTTTTTGTGTGTGCAAATAACACACCCATTATGCATTTTTGTCAACCACATGAACCCCAGCAAGTTGTTTTCATGAGCATGCTCCACCAGTGTTTTTCACACATTGCTTCCTATTATTAATCTCCTTCCAGTCATTTCCTTATAGCATTTCTGAGGCGTGGCTTGTGGATTTGAAATGCGAATCTTGTGGTTAGCATGCAGTCCAGTGCTGATCCTACACCCACCCACCCCCATTTGATACTGTGGTGGTGGGGGTGGTCCGTGGAGTGAGTTCCGACTCTTAGAGACCCTGCACACAGCTTCTGAGGCTGTAAATCTTCACAGGAGCAGAAAGCTTCATCTTTTTCTCGTGGAATGGGTGGTAGTTTCAAACTGCTGATCTTGAGAGGACATAATTAACCTAAGGAATAAGTTGACCTAAAATGGCACTGATAATTAGAAATAATCCAAGTGTTGGATTAGGCAACGGGCTTTTAACCAAAAGGTTAGTGGTTCAAACCTCCAGCTACTCCTTGGAAAACCTGTGGAGTATCACTATGAGTCAGAAACAAGGACATGGCGCTTCCCAGCAGCATTCTCTCCTGTAAAGACGAACAGACTTGGAAACTCTACCTAGGGTCACTGTGAATTCAAGTGGACACAGTGCCTGTCAGTAACATAACCTAATGGTTTCACTTGAGATAATCTGAAGTTCTCAGATTACAATTGTGGAGCTAAATGTGCTATATTTATCAATTTAGGTTAAGAGAAACCAATGGACAATTTTGTTTATTTCCTGATTGGCCGGAGACTGTCAAACGGGACCCATTGTTTCTTGGGCATGGTTGAAACCTTTATTAGAATATCATGATCAAAGGTAACATTTCCAGACTGTTTTTATACAAGTAAGCAGAACACTAAAGGAAATGAAGGGAAAAAATACCAACAGAAGGATATGATTTACCTGTATTTTGGGCGGACAGGTGAATGAGGCTGAAAGTCACTGCAGGGTAGACACCTGGCTGTGCTAAGCCAGAATAATTTTAATTTCAGTCTTTTCACGCATTTTCTGCATAGGAGCACTTGATTTACCTGAGTATGTCATTTGTGAAAAATATGGTAATAGGCAAAGTGGCAGTTTATTTCTGTTTTAAAAGCCTGATCTTTACTGGGACTCTACCGTCTTGTCCTGCGGTAGTACTGTAGGATAACCACTGGACTGTGAACCACAAGGTGACCAGTTCAAACCCAGCAGTCACTCCTTGTAAACTCCATACAGTGTCAGTATGTGTGAGAACTCATGTGAGGACATTTAATAAGAACAACCATCTTTTCATTGAATACATCAAACCGGCGTCGTTTTCCAGCGATACTGTGGATACTGCTTTGTGATATTTAGAGTTTTTAAATGAATCCCTCCATCAACATCCAGATGCTAGGTGTCAGGAGAACCTGATACCATTCTGCCTTTCTGAATCATAAATTTCATGGGCAGAATCTGTTGAGTTGTAGGCCACACATCAAACAGTGGGGTACTTTGGAAAGTGTACAGGCTTCCAGGCAGATAGCCTTGGCTTAGAATCCCAACTCTGCTATTGACCGGCTATGGGATTGTGGCTTGGTTTGCTTTTTTTTCTCATTCATTCTCAGTTTCATCCTCAGAACATAAAATGGGAGGTGACATTTGCTTTGACCCACGACTGCCATCCGAGTGTAGTAGATCATCATCTGATGGAACATGACTTCGGAAACAGCAGTGGAGATAGTGGTGGCAGTGATGTCGTGTGCTGCCCAATTGCTTCTGAATGATAGTGACGCTGTAGGATTGAGTAGGACCACAGAAAAGAGGAAGCTCCCTACGACATGGATTGGCACAGTGGCCGCAACAATGGGCTCTTGTGTGGGAACGATTGTGAGGACAGCGCAGGACTGGGCAGTGTAGTGTTCTTTTGTATATAAGGTCGCTATGAGTCAGAAATGGCGTGATGCCACCTATCAACTATCAACAATTATATATCTATACAAAGAGAGAGTCACAGCCTTATGTAAATTTGTCTGCGTGTGCGTGTCAGCTTCAAAATGTTAATGAAAAGATTTTTCCACAAACGTTTTAGAAACCCCCTTTTTATGTGTACGTATAAACTGTGCAAACATACTCACGCATATGTATATGTACTCACACTTATAGATGTTGTTGTTATGTGCCGTGGAGTCGGTTCTGACTCATAGCGACCCTGTACAGGGTTTCCGAGGCTGTAAATCTTTACGGGAGCAGAATGCCTCATCTTTCACCTGCGAAACAGCTGGTAGTTTCGAATTGCTGACCCTGAGGATAGCAACCCAATTCGTAATCACTACGCTACCAGAGCTCCTTTACGTATAGATACTCATATGTATTGTAGGTTAGTTTGAACTGCAAGGTTGGTGGTTCAAACCACAAGTCACTCCTCGGAAACCCTATACAGGGTCGCTCTCAGTCGGAAGCGACTTGTAAGCACTTAACCACAACAACATAGAGAGAGGCTCCTGGTGTGGTACTATAGGATCACCACCGGGCTGCAAACCACAAGGTCGGTAGTTCAAAACCACCAGGTGCTCCTCAGGTGCTCGCTGTGAGTCGAAACGTACCTGACAGAACTTAACAACACATACAACATAGGTGGTTTCTGGGGCGTTACCTCTTCCCCAGAGCAGAAAGCCTCATCTTCCTCCAGTGGAGTGACTGGTTGGAACCTTGGACCCTGTGGTTTGCAGTCCAGTGGGAACCACCACTCTCACATATGTGTGTGTACACACTCACACACACACACACATACATCTGAGCAGCTTTAGAAAGTAAAACAATGGAATTTCCCCACAAACTCTTTTGGGGGTCCCGTCTTACATGTATTTATAAACATCATTTTTGTCCATGAAACAGTGCTTCAAAAGTGTTCTTGTCACTTATAAAGGCATCTGGGTGGCGCAGTGGGTTAAGTGTTGGACTGCTAAGTGCACGGTCAGTAGTTCAAACCCACCAGCAGCTCCATGGGAGACAGATGAGGCAGTCAGCTCCAATAAGAATTGTTACTATGAAGTGCCGGTCGATTCTGACCCATAGTGACCCTGTATAGGGTTTCCGAGGAGCAGCTGGTGAGCTTGAACCTCCAACCTTGCAGTTCAAATGGCTCTACAGTCTGGTGCATTAACCCACAACACCACACCAGGATTATAGCTGTAGACATCCTATGAAGCAATTTGACTCTGTCCTATTGAATGTCTAGGAGACAGAATGGGCTCCCCAGGGCTTAACTCAGCAGCCTGGTACAGGATTTGCATGGGAATCAGTCATCATTGAGGCCTGCTAGTGGATCCTCCCGTGGTCCCATTGGGTCTTTTGGAGTCACCGTGGCCCTGATGATACCCTGGGGTCTTCACTGGCCCAATATGACCAAATGCCTAAAGTTTGGTTGCCTTCAGACACACACGGTCACATCTCTGTTCAATCGGAGACCTTAAGATGGGGCATTCGATCAGAGAAGACATGCTCAGCTTCTCTCAGGTGAGGTGGGATGGATGAAGGGAAAGCATGTGATTCAGCTCCCACCTGTGTGCATATATGCTTCTGTGTGGATGGGGGCAAATGATGAGATCTCCTGGCCTCAGTTTCTCCATCTATGAAATGGGGATAGGGACATGTCTCGTAAGGTTGCGGCCAAGTTAGGAATCAGATGTAACGTAATGTTGAAACCTGTTTCGCACAACAGCGTAAGGCATGTGATCATTCAAACTGTGGTGGAAATATGCTGCGTGAACATAAAGCCTAGCTCCATAGGATCAGTCTGTCTTTGTCAGTGACTTCACACCTACTTGAGAATGAAAGAGACACCTCTCCTAGAGTTTAAGGATTAGGGGATGGAGAGAGGGAGTGAGGAAACAGCTGTGCATACTGCGTGTGTAGTGTGAAGTGCTGAGGAGAACAGTAAGGGAGGAGAGCAGTGGGATGAGAACCACCTCATCAGAAAGTGGTGACATTTGAGCAGAAACTAGATTGCAGTGAGCGAGGAGGCGCTTCCAGCTGAGGGGAAGGAATTCTGTTGTGTGCTGACAAATTGTCTCTGACTCAGAGCGACCCTATGTAGGGGTTCCCAAGGAGCAGCTGCTGGGTGTGAACCGCTGACCTGTGGTGAGCTTGTCCTTCAGCACTACATCAGGGCTCAGCAGAGGGAACTAGCAAGTATCATGTCCTTGAGATCAGAGTGGGTGAGGAGAACGTGCTAGAACCTGAGCTCAGACACGTACTGGAAGCCCAGAAGATGACAGAACTCGTAGGTTATTGTGAGGACGTAAGGCCAATGTGTGAGATGAAAAACTGTGTCTGTTAGCCAACACTGAACAGAAAAGTTCGGTCACCTTGATTCTTACTTCCGACTCCCCTGTGTGTGCCAGAGTCCAACTGCGCTCCGTTGAGTTCTCAGGAACTGATTTTTCATAAGTAGGTTCCACTCTTGGTGGATTAGGACTGGCAACCTTTTACTTACTAGCAGAATGCTTAATCATCTGTCCCACCTGGGGGTCTCCTTCCTGAAACATTGTGCCTTCAAATATTCAACACTTACTATGTCTTTTACACTTTTGTGTGAGGGCAGGCAGGTTCCACTCAGCTGGGGCATCCTCACTCACAAGTTGATGGTTAAGTTCAGTCAGTTCAGTGGCCGTGGGTCTCATCCTCCACAGTCTAGTCCAGGCTCATTCACAGGAGAGAGGGGTTGTAGCAAGAAAGGACAACCCCCGGGGGCCAAACCATTTTCAGAGTGGCCAGACTTAGTGTGGGAATAAAGTTATGGCAGCTGTTTGGCAAACAGTCTACCTCCAAGGCATGGATGGGGTGTTGACGAGAAAGGTGATTCTCCCATAGTTCCAAAGGATCTACAGTGCGGAAAATCTGTAAAGGCTCTGGGCCTGGAATCGTGTTGGTGTTTCAAGGAACGCATTGTTTCCTTGATCTTGTTGGACTAGCGCGGGGAGCAAAGTATAAGTGAGCAACACAGGGGAGCATAAGACCCTGTAAAAATATCTTAAGGTGAACACCTAACAAAAACTCTTTCTCTTTCTGCAGAAAATCTGATGCTGGCATGCTCGTTGCGTGAGAGAACTTGGCCCCCAGACAGCCACAAAGCACAAACTCAGAGAAGAAGCAAGACTAGTGTTTTCCTGGCGTCTACAAGAAGCGCTTTATTTTTCCTCTAGATTTCTTTTCTAAAAAAAAATTTAAAAAATAGGAGACAACCAAACAAAACACAAAGGACAGAAAAACTGAAACTAAACTTCAGATGATAATTATTCAAGCATGTTCTTTTATTAAGCCCTAAGGTGGAAGCAAGAAAAGGAAGTTGAAGCAGTCAAGGTTGAGAACTTGAACTTCAGAGCAGGCTACTTTGTCAAAACTGTGAACCAAGTGTGGACAGAACATGTGATCCCTTAGACCCTTCCAACACAGCCTGTCTATTCTTAAAGGACGTTCCTCTCCGCCAAGGTATCTAAGTAATGATTTGCAAAAATTGTTTGTTGTATTAATTAGCTGGAGACATTTTTCTGTGTCTAGGGCAAGGGAGTCTATGTCTAATTTATTCCATTTATAGATGCCATCTTGGCTGGAGGGATACCAGGTGATTCTAAAGGGTGTCGTCAGGCATTTCAATCAAAAGGCTACCTACCACCAAGAATGCAAAAAGTCCCATGTCTAACCCGCCCCCAAAAAGAGAAATTATTGCCCCGTTACATCTTGGATTCTGCATCAGCGGGACCTGGACAATAAGGCTGGAAGTGGTCCAGTGTTGGCAGCTGCGCCCGCGCACACGCGGTGGGCGGTGTGCCCATCCTTGCAGGAGCCCCGCTTAGCTGGCAGAGCTGCCCAGCCGCTCCTGGACCAACCTCTCGCTGAGTGCCCACAGGGCCCGCGCCGTCTCTTCGCTCTGGGCTTCCACGGAGGACACACAGCGGCAGCAGTTGTTGAAATACATCCCGCCCAGGCCCTCGAGCTCCGGAGCCGCAGCACAGTACACGGTGGTGGCTGCTCCTTGTTGCTGGAAATCAGAGAAGACAAAAAAAAAGCGTTTTCTTTGGTTTGCAAAAAAAGACATGGGATAGCACCCCACCTCTTGATACACGACTGATGGTCCTGCCTCTGCATGCACGATATGCACATCATGGAAAAACACTTCCAACATGAATACCCGGGTCCAGAAATTATGTGATGGATTACGCCCTTTTGGCACAAAGAGCAAAAGACGGAAACAACAAAGAGGAAATTCACCCAGACACTGAAACTGTCCCTTACAGTCCCTTACAGATGGTTAGGGCTGCTGTGTTAGAAATGTTAAACATGCATGCACACAATGTCTTCATTAACTCAAACCTTTTTTAACAGTGGGAAGTTGGCTAAGGGAGTGCAGAGTCTCTCATCCCACTGCAAAATGCAAGTTACAAGGAGGACTAAAAGATCACTTCCGCTTGCTTCTCCTTTTGTATGTGAGTATGTACTGGTGGGAGTCTCATCATCTCCACTGAGGCAGTTTTGTCAGGGAAGCTATAAGGATAGCAAGAACTCACTTTGCTTTGCAAGCTATAATTAATAATAGGCTGGTGTTTGTAAGGAAACACCATAGGCACGGTTCTAATTTAAAACCAATACAGTTTATTTAGCGTCTCAGGGTTATTTATGTGTACCGCAGCCCTCCCAGCAGTGATGTATATAAGTTGATGGGAAGGGGTGTGCAAAGAAGGAACTGAAGGTATAGGTCACCATTAGAACATCAGCAAGGGTCTATGATTCAGAGAAGGGGAGTGGATTTTGTTCCCTCCCAATGTAGGATGTCAGAGACTGTTAACCTTCTTGTTAATTGCTGTTCAGTGGGTTCCAACTCACAGAGACCTTGTATAGGGTTTTGGAAGCTGTAAATCTTTACGTGAGAAGAAAGCTTCATGGTTCTCCTGTGGAGCAGCTGGGGGATTCGAACCCTCGACACCTGGTGTTTCACAGTCCAGTGCTTATCCTACAGAGCCAAACTCCTGTAATTTAAATTCCCTAGTGAATTTAAATCCTGATCAAATGCAATGCTTAATCATATCTTCCCCACCCCAACACCCATTGTAATTGAATTGTAAAACCACTGGGAACCCAGGTGGCATTGTGGGCTAGGCACTAGACTGCTAACCCCAAGGCTGAAAGTTCAAATCTAACAGCTGTTCTACAGGAAGAAGATGAGGCCTCTGAATCCCAAAGGAGCAGTTTTACTCTGCCTTATAGGGTCTCTAGGAGCCAGAAATGACCCAGAATCATAATCTACATTTCAACAAGATCACCTGGGGATCTAGACCAGATAAAGATTCTGCATATCTGGGATGGGAGAGAGAAATGCAGGTGGTGGAACTGGACTGCTAAGATTTGGCTGCTAGGCTCTTTGGGGCAAGTCCCATGGGTCCAGACCTTAAGTAACTGATAAGACTTCAACTTCATTATACAGGACTGGTTTGTGCTTTGGCCATACCCACTCTCAACAGCCAGTTCTTTTCTTAGATTTTGCAAATTGATTTATATGGCTCACTTCTGAAGGAAAACCGTTTCTCTTTATCCAAATTCCGTTTCCCCGAATTTTTATTCCTAATAACCTTTAGCTTTGCACCTGGCACACTTAGAGGCCTTCTCGTCCCACGTGACGAAAACAGAAGGCAAGACTGCCCCTGAAGACAAACTAAGAGACGCTGGCTCAGCTGACTCCAGGTGGAGATGGTGTTTTGCCAACATTTCTAGTTTTAAGAGCAGTCCCCATCAAGTGCCCTGCACACACAAGGGGTGAGCCCTGCCCAGAATATTTCGAATGTCAGTATTACACAGCATTATGAGTCAGCTCCCACATGTCACCTGGTAGAACGAAACGCCGAGTGACGTCTTCTCACCACGACCTTCTGATAACAGTACTACGCTACAGTACACCATCCTTGGAAAGGTGTTTTTATCAAGGAATTCTGCACAAGCTTGATTCAGAACTAAGTTGACAAGGGAGCTGTGCCACATGTCCTGCCCTCAACCTCCCACCCCTGGAATCCAAAAGTAATTGGCATCATTTCATGAAAACCATCCCTGTTTTAAAAACCTGATCTTTTACCAAGAACAGGCTCGGGGCTAACACATAGCTAACACATAATCTTAATTCATCACAAATGTCTCTGGCTTTGTACAAGAACACAGCATAGGAGAGTACCTGACTTCAAAGACTATGTGGCCCACCCCAAAGATCAATTGTACAGTCTTGACAAGACCGGATTCACACCTGTCCACCTGCAACTTGCACCACAGTACTGCCAGGATGGAACCCCTTTGGGAATGCTCTCCTCGGCCGTACCTATGGCAACCTGTGAGTGACATCTTTATCTGATCAGATGCGAAGACAGTTTTATAACAAGTCCTAATTCTTGGCTCATCAGCAGGAGACGGAGGTGCGTGCATGAGGGAAATCTCATTAGTAAACAATCTGGTACTGCTGATACAAGAGAAAACATTTTTAAACTGATAAAAAAAATGGGGGTGAGGGAAATGAATCGCCATCTAAAGACTCCCATGGATGGTACTTTGTGGGACCTGAGTATACCATTCAGGAAAGATGAGAGTGTGTTGTCGCTTCACACAATACCCTGACCTTTAAACACTGGTTACAGCTGTGGGTTCCCCTAAATGATTTACGGACGATCGATCAGAAGTTTGACTAATTACGAAAAGGGGAAGAGGGAGCCTCATGCGGCAGGAACAGGTTTGAGTGAGGGTGCTGAAGATGATGCACATCATACCTGAGTGTCCGTTCCTATGGAGTCTCCAGGTAGCGGGCCACGGGAGAACCGCACCTTCGATCCATCAAAAAAAGCCAAAAAGCAAAATGCTGCCCATCTACTGATACGTGTAATGCATTGGTTACTACTCGAAATACTTATGTTTGAAGAGGGACACAGGCTACATTATTAGATACACCTTTAAATGATAAGCTATGTATGTCTCGTTCCCCGGGATTCCGTTTAGGGTATCCTAGAAACCGGGGCCCACTATCATTCTCTTTCAGAAAGCTTGTGTCAGACTTGCGGCACCGTCTCTGCCTGTACAACAGTGTGATTTCAAAAGTGGTAGCTGTTCCTGTATGGTGGAGGCACTCGGATAAAATTACCCATCCTTCGGATGAAAATGTTAAAGAGCTGCTTTTCACCAACATTTACTTGATAACTGCTCTTAGTCAATTTGTAACTGTCAGCGCTGAATACAAATGGATATTAACTCTGTGAAAGAAAAAGTGGCAGAGAGGTTTGTCAAACAATCGGGTAAAGGAACGCACAGAAACGAAAACTCTGCCCATCTATGGATAATAATAATGCATGGGTTAGTCACTCACAGGACTCTGTTTGAAGAGGGATGCTTATCATTTAAAGGTGTCTCCATTTCAAACATGGGAAAGAAATAGATTCAACTATGAGGTGTAATATATTTATAAAAAAAAATAGGCTTCCTATCATGATGTATCTATATATTCAGTCATGGTCCGAGAGCAGTGACTGTTCTCAGCTTACTACAGATGTAGTGATAACAGGATAGAAAGCAGAGCTTTGTGCAAATGGGTCGTGACCACCAAGCTGGATTCCAGAGACAAAGAGGTGACGTGAAGGGAGCAGATATGGCGAACCCTCAGAATGTTGGGTGTTAGTCACACTGGGTCTTTCTCGTAAAGCACACGTTTGTATCTACACAGCCACACACTGAGGCTGCATGAACATGTCTCACAGAGTGAATTCATTCATCACATATAAGAATGCTTTTTTCCTGGTGGAGTAGACAGTGGCCTCCAAATAACGGCCCGGGAGAAGAGGTCATAACCGCTCAACTGCAAAGACATAAATGCTATGCGCGCCGAGTCTATCTCTCAACACCTTGACTGTCTGTAGGCGTCCCTCCTTCAAAAACCATTACTGCTTTGAAAAATAAGCAAGAACTACCTGCTTCAAAAGGGTGGGTTCCCGTCTCATCTTCTGAGAAAACTCTGCCCCCTCATATTCCATTTGCTCACGAATGAATCTGGTGCATCAGTGTGACACCCTGGCCCAACCACTGTAATCCGTGCATGGACTGTCAGGGAATACATGCTCACCCGGAAACACACCAACTGGCACCTACATCATGTGAGGCGGTACAAGGTAGAAGTGAACTCGCAAGGACGGTGCCCTTCCAACGGCCATGCTGTTCTAGGACTAGGACAGTGGTGGTGATGACCAGCATGTATTAAGAACGTTCCGTTCCACAGACACTAAGAAGAAAGCTTTGCACACATTATAACTAACTCACTCATGCCAGTTCGGTACGGGATTGACTCCGAAATCTATGCCAAGTTGTTTACAAAATCTTCTTCCCCATTACATCAACCAAGCCCAAGGGGACTTCAAAAAGATACGAAAACATGGAATGGAAGAAGAATGGGATTTTCCCACAAACTTTATGACGCACTCTTTTTCTGGCATAGTAACTCTTCCCAGTCTCGTGTCTACTTGGCCTATTTCTTAGACCACACAGTGACACACTGATGTGTCCTTCAAAAAGCAGTGGGTGTGGAATATGTCGCATACTCGAGTGAGTGAAGAAGAGGCTTACCCATGGTGCATTTAGCCCAGGAGCTACATGGAAATTAAATCCGCCTGGATTAACCAAGATACAGACAACTCGGCATCACCTCTTATCAGCCACTAGCAAATGACCCTCAATGAAAAGATCACCTGCTTGAAAATGTCACCTCCAGGTGACAGATTTGTCCATCTCAGGAACCTTCTCTTTGATGAGAGATCTTCTTTTCTCAAAGCATGATCTGAACCATATCAAAACCGGTGAAACTGAAGTTGTTGTTGTTGTTAAGTGCCGTTGAATCGGTTCCGACCCATAGTAGTCTCCCTCTTAAAAGATGCGCACATGTAACAGGAATATGGCCTTTTGTAGGAGACCATCAAATGTGCTGTATGCGGTTTGCTGGCTCCTCTAGGCCTCCTCCCTGTCCCCAGCCTCCCCCGCACAATAATTCTTAAAACATCCCTTGAGTATGAAGTCCTTGAGGAACACTGTCTAAAGAACTTCCTTCAGAGCCCTAGCGAATTTTGATGACTCACCGTCTGTTCTTACCATTTTCATAGAAGAGACAGACTTAATTTTTCAAATAGAAATAGTGAAGATGTTCAGGAAAGTAGATAGGGGTATTTTGTTGCACAGACTTGGAAAGTTTGAGAACGTTCTGCAGCATTTTCTGAGATAGTATTTGGATTCTGCTTAACCCTACGAAAAAAAGGATGCGCGTGCTCCAACACTGTGGATTTTGACAACGTGTTAGGATATTTGCCTCTTGCCACACCCTTTCCTAGAGAGAGGGAGAGAGAGAAAGGGTGTGTGTGTGTGTTTGCTCCACACAAGTTCAGAAGGTGGAAAGACTGAGTCATTTCACTCAAAAGCTCTGTCCCATGTTCCCTACAACTCATGGGAACACAGTTGACAAGGAGGGAGCTCATGGCAGTTGCACTGTGGGAAAGTCAAGATGAGCCAGCTCAATCCTTTCAACGCAGTTAGTCCAACCTCCAGGCCAAGACCGAGATGGCAAAGGAGACCTGGAGTGGCCTGTTCAGGGATTAACACTATACACAACTTGAAATAACAGCAATCTATCCACAGGTCTAGCGACCTGGGTCCTTTCTTACTTGCAGGTCAGGCAACCCTAGGATCATGCCCCCTAATTTGAATGACATCAGAGTGCAACGCCTCCTAGGAAAAAACATACCGTTCTCCGTGGCTCCCAATAATTTCTATGGAGACCGCTAACTGAAAGACAAGGGCAGAATGAGTCGGGGTTGTCAGGACACTGTTTTCCTCTGAAAACCATTTACTAGAAAGAACCTGGAGGTCAGTGGACTCAGGATGGAACACTGAGCAACAATCGTTTAAGGCAGTAGAATATATTCATCTTCCCTAGCCTTAGCTTTGGAGAAAACTGGGCAACCACTTCCCTGTAATCCAAAGTGATCCAAAGACATGTTTGTTCTGGGGCCGTTAGACAGGAAGGATTTTTAAATCCTGCGGTGGGGAGCAGGATCAGAGGGCAGAACGACATAGGTTAGATTTTAGGGCCTGTGTTTTCAAGTGAATGAACTGTTCTCAACTTTCCCTCGAAGTAAATGAAGCTCTTCTCAAACCGACTTGGTGTTCGGGAAGCCAGGCCACTGAGGTGCCAAAGATTCCCTAAAAGATTAATGTCTGGTGTGAAAAGAAGCAGCTGGAATACGTAGAGTTGTTCCATATGCCTGACATCTGCACTGACGTGTAAAGCTCTGAAAATGCTTTGGGAGGGAGTATCTCCAAGGGGAGGAGAAAAATATTGGCTGAGGTACCATCCAGGTACCTGACGCTACGCTTACTGTGTGTGCCCATCCTGACAAACACGGTCTAGAACTGGTTGGACTCAAGAGGCAGACTCAGTAGAAAAAACACACAAGATGTTGCTAACACTGTCATACGTCCATGAAAGAATTCCCTGGTCATTCCTTGCTTGGAATGCCTCCCCCCACACCCCAGGGTTACTATTGCAACTTCTTTCCAATGGGAGTTCTGATATCAGGACAGGAAATTGCATTGGGGAATCCATTTTTCCACCGATGAGTTTGAAAGCCAAACACTAGCGGCCTAGATATTTCACCAATTTAAGCATCATACAGCTGGCACTCTCCTTCCACAGGGGACAAACTGAACGGCCCCCGAGCACCATTTCCCCCGGGCCCATGTTGGTGCCAGCGTGCAGGACTGCTAAGTATCAGAGAGAGAAGATATTGAGCGTGTGTTCATTATAAACATTGGACATTTTTACTGTACTTCCTTAACCTGGGTTAGAGCTAGTTCTGTATACTGTATATATGTGTATTACCTCTGTATTCCTCATGTATATTTAAATAACTCTTTGAAATGATCACCAGGCAGAATCAATGGGGTCGGTTCAAATATAAAGGTACGAAGATTTTCTGTGCGCTATAAGTCCAATAAACAGCTTCCCCACCCCTTCCTTCCCTTCTGCACATGACCACACCATCCAGATCACCTGCTACATGAAGTCTTTGCAAAAACCCAGAGCCGACTGTGGTGGGAGCAGGCAGAATGTTAGAGCAAACCACGAACAAGTGGTATGTTGTTTTCTTGTTTAACGTTGGTACCTCGGTCATGTCTCCCACAGCACTGAACTAAACGAGGCGTAGGGTCTTCTGACGGGGCCATGGTGTGGTAAATGGTGACACCTTTACTGGGTCTTCCAGGATCAAAGAAAGAAACTGCTTGCCTCCCATTCAGTTCTCGAAGGCTCTCATCCTGCTGACCTGAGTCAGCCCCATGTCTGCCTTAGGTCTGTGCATTTTCATAGGGAGTTTGTACCAACAGATCATTGCTCAAGCTCTAAGACACTGGCCTTGTTAATATTTCATCTAGAACATACTGTGGAGAGCGTCTCATTTATATTATGTCCATAATTAATGGTGATAGCTTAGCCACTTCCTTGACTCAGAGAGGTCTGCTCACAGTGGTTGATGGGTAATGAGAAACAATAGATATTTCATTCACTAGCAGCTCGGCTAGTAAGCAGGGAATGATCCGCGTGCTCTTGCTTCCATTGCCAGGGAAGTTGATTCTGCCTCGGTGTTAGCAAACATTCTAAAGCATTCGATACAAATAGTCTAGAAACCAAACCGACACAATTTACCTGGCTTATGCAACACCTTAGCATAGAATCCTTACAAAGGTATGTCTTTTAAAAAACAAAAAAATGCATTCTATCATGCAAATATTCTCTAAATATGCATGTGCTGACAACTCATCCACTGTATTTTAGGAAATACAATTAACGCTGTCTTTCTCTTCTCCTATGTAGCCTGTAAATAACTGTAGATCTTTGCTCTTGGGTCCCTGTGTAAATACCTGTAAATACTAACTAACTATGCATGCTGATATTCTAAGCAATTTCAGGTACTTTTATAATCAGAAGGCATGTACTGAAACTGGTTTGTTAAGGAAAACCAAACAAAAACTCTCTCAAATGCTTTAAAGCTGAATAGAAATTAAAGATCCCTTCCTACATGATCGTGACTCCTTCTTGTCTTCTTCCTGAACTCCGTCCCTGGCCCAGCTCCCTCACTGTCTCCACGGAAAGGTAGGCCAAACATGGAATGTGCTGAGAAACAATGCTTAAATGATTTCATACGATACAATTCTGCCGGTACATACTTCTTTTTTTTTCCCCTAGCAAAAACACGTGGAATGAACAATCATGTTTATCATTCCCCTTGAACTGTAACGTCAGAGGTTCAAACCTTCCAGCTGCTCTGTGGGAGAAGGACGAGGCTTTCTGATCCTGAAAAGATTTACAGGAGTCCTAGTGTGGACCTCAAGGTTGTTTGAATGGCAAGGTCGGTGATTCAAGCTTACCGGGTGCTCCTCAGAAACCCTTAGATGGGGTCACTATGAGTTGACACCGACTCAAAGGCACTTAACAACAAAACAGTTATAGTCTTGGAAACGCTTCAGAGGGTCACTGTGAGTCGGAACTCACTCCATAGCACTTAGCAACTATAACACCACTATAAGCCAAGAAGCATGAACAGTACAGCATGCTGTTACAAGTAGAACAGTTAGCAGTTCGAACTCATCCAGTGGCACGTCAGAAGAAATGCCTGGAGATCTACTTCTAAAAGGAGCACAGTTCACCTGTGACACACATGGGGTGGCTGTGAGTTTGAATGACCCAACGGTAAGTGGTTTGGTTTTGGTTTGTCATGTGCTGACCATTGGGCTAGATGCTTCAACATCCCCAAAACCTTCCAGAAACATCCTGTGATCCCTAATCCCAAAGATGGCGAAGCCAAGTCACAGAAAGATTAGGTACTTGCCTATACTAGCAAATATGAAATGCTACCAACACCTCTGTTTTAGCTACTTAACTCAGTCACTGTTGCAAAAAACAGCCACACACAAGTTGTACACAAATCAGTATAGAAGTGTTCCAATAAAACTTTATTGACAAAACCACAGTGGGCCAGATTTGACCCAACCACTGTAGTTTGCCAACCACTGCCCAACACACTTGTATCTCCTGAGGAAATTCAGTACACCATTCACATTTCCCTTATGAACATATTTATGTTGGATGGGATGGGGAGATAATGTAATACACTGAAAATACTCCATCCCTTCTGTGCAAGTACAAACACTATTTGTGGAAGGCACCAAGTAGTATATTGTTGTTGTTAAGTGCCGTGGAGTCGGTTCCAACTCATAGTGACCCTGTACAGGGTTTTTGAGGCTGTAAATCTTTACGGGCGCAGAAAGCCCCTCTTTCTCCCATGGAACCACTCAGTTTCAAACTGCTGACCCTGAGGTTTGCAGCCCGATTCGTAACCACCACGCTACCAGAGCTCCTTGCCAAGTAGTATAGAAGTGAGCAAAAACTGCAATCACCCAAGCTTATAACCAAGCTGTCTTCCGCAGAGAAACTTCACCGCCAGGTTTCCAGTTATGTTTTGTTTTTGTAAATGGAGAAGGAAGGGGGGGGGAAAAAAAAAAGACGAAGGTTTAAAAAAAAAAACAATTTCGAGCAGCACTCAAGTCTTCCATGAGGGCAAAGACGCTTTTACTTCAGGTATCTATGGAAACCAAGCAGCACAAACTTTTTAATGGTTGAAAAACAGCGGCTGCGTTTGAAGATGTTTTCCCTGAGTATGAGGCTTCAGTGTAAATGCATTAATTGACAGTTTCCTTCAGGACTTTGTTTATTGAAGTTTCCAAACTTAATTTGATGGCACAAGGAGCTGTCTAGAGTCCTTGAAGAATGCTACAAAGTTAGGTCTTTACAAAACCTCAGCCTGCCCAGGCACCAGGTGTAAATCGAACTCGACTCTCATGCAAAGCTGGTAGGAACATTTCTGCTCCCTTAAATCTTCCCTTTTACAAGCCCTCCAGGTTCACCTGGACTCCTGGTATGGTGCTGTAGGATCAGCATTGGACTGGGAACCACAACACGGCAGTTCAAATCCACCAGCTGCTCCTCAGAAACCATAGATGGGTTGCTAGGAGTCAGAACTAACTCGATGGCACTAACAACAAATGTGCACGTGGGAGAGGAACTACAGTCTTCCGAACCTCTGTGGAACCTGAATGCATACTGTATCTTCAGTCCTACAGGGACCTGGGAAGACAGACACGAAGCAGGACAGATTCGGGGTCGTGTAGATTGGTACAAAAAGCCAGAGAAACCTGAATCTGAATTCTGACTTTGCCACCTAGCAGCTCTGTGATAAGCCATGGAGCCCGAGTCTCCTCTTCTATACAATCCTGTTGTTGTTAAAGGTTGTCTAGTCGGTTCCAACTCAGAGCGACCCTGTGCAAGGAGTGGCTGGTAGATCTGAACCCCCGACTTTGGGGTTCACAGCCCAGTGCTTATCCTGCAGTGCCACATCAGGACCCCAGATTGGAAGCCTACAGATCAAAACATCTTCCTTTTACTTCAGTCTAGGGACTTACAAAGTAGGAGGGTGAGTGAGTACCTGCCGCCTTCCAGGCTACCAATCCAAGTGGTGTTCGCCCTTTCTCCAAGTAGCAGCCAGCATCTTCTACAATTACGCTGATAATGAATTCCATTGCTTAGCTTTCCTCTGGTGATGAGCAGGCCAGCACCAAGTTTACATCCCCATCCCCACGACCCCCTGACATTGAAAACAACCAACAGGTTCCATTCAGTGCTTTAAGACATCATATTTACAAATCATATCTCGTATCTCCTCTAAAGGGAATAGCTCTGGTAGCATAGTGGTTATGAATTGGGCTGCGAGCCACAAGGTGACCAGTTCGAAACTACCAGCTGTTCCATGGGAGAAAGATGAGGTGTTCTGCTCCCGTAAAGATTTACAGCCTCGGAAACCCTGCACGGGTCGCTATGAGTCGGAACCGACTGTACGGCACATCACCCCCACCGCCCATGTTCATCCATTCCTGTATGATATTAGCCCCACCAGCTGCTCCATGGAAACCCTATACACAGGGCAATTATGAGTCAGAACTGACACAACAGCACATACTAACAACATTAGACAGATGAGAGAACAGGCAGGTGATGAAATCTTTTCTGACAAGAATGCCTTTCCCCTAACGGCTCCGTAGGTATTCCTGTCACACCTGCTAGGATCCCTAACCCAACCCCTCCTGCTCTAGCACTTCAAGTCTGCCTCAGAACACACAGTTTCACTTTCCCACATCATTCCCAGAAGCCAGACAGCTTCTGGGGTCCACAACTCAGAACCCAGATGCCAGTTAGCTGAGGAGCAACGGGGACTCAGGAGAGTTTTCACAGGTCCCCGGAGCAGCAGTGCCAGGGAAGGACCCACCCCTCTCTCAGATTGGGGTGGTGGAGGGCAACACACTGCATGGGAAGTGAGCATAGTGAGCCAGGAAGGAATGAAATAAATCACAATGAGGATGGGATGCAGAGTTGTTGTCCTGTCACACCCAAGACACACTGCTGCTGGGGTGGGCCACCCTGGGCCTGAGAAGACAGGACCATGGGGCAGCCTCGGCCAGGTCCATCCATCTGGGAAGTTCTATATTTTACATGGTGAGAGACGATCAATCCTCTGTCAGCCTGTTGGGACAGGTGTGGTAGGTGTGGCAGGTGTTGTGGTAGGTCTCCCATGGAGCCTGTTCCGTCCCCTGCTATTTCCTAAGCCCAGGTTGGATCATTTCTCTTGGTCATAAGTTCTCCTCCACCTTCTGGTTCCGGCCTTGGGAGAGGTTAGGTTGGTACTTCCACCATGCACCAGAGGGCCTTCTCTGTGGACACTCACCTGTCACTATCCTTACCTATAGGCACTCTCCTGTCACCTGCCTTACCTATGGACACATACCTGTCACCTGCCTCAGTGCCTCTCCTATGCCTTCACAATCCAGCCCCATGCCCTTCATCATCCTCATCACCTGTAAGTCTCCCTCCTGGACACAGCCTGATTTCCTTATGCTTCTGTCCAGGAAGAGGTTGAGGCTGAATAGTGGCCTTAAGAAGGGTTAGTCCAATTGGAACCTTAACTCACAAAATGTAAACACAATGAGGAGTCAACGCCAACACCTAACATCTCCACAGGACAGAGAAGAATTGGCTCCTCAGGGTTCCCAGGCTGCAATCTTTACAGAGGAGGCCTGGGGTGGCGCTGTGGGTTACTGCGCCAGCCTGCAAAGCCGTTTGAACGGCAAGGTAGGTGGTTCAAGCTCACCAGCTGCTCTTCAAATACCCTACATGGGGTTGCTGTGGGTCGGAACTGACTTGACGGCACTTCACAACAACAATCCTTACAGAAGCAGACTGCCACATCTTGCTCTCCTGGAGCAGCTGGGGGCTCTGAGTCTCAACTGAATAATAATCATCTAATACTAACAATCAAGGAGCTCTGGTAGCATAGTGGTTATGAATCGGGCTGCTAACCTCAAGGTCAGCAGTTCAAAACTACCAGCCGTTCCGCGGGAAAAAGATAAGGCTTTCTGCTCCCAAAAAGATTTACAGCCTTGGAAACCCTGTACAGCATCACTACCAATCAAACAACACTCAGGAAGATGATGTTTTCTACTCAAGGTCTACTACTACCTCCGGTGTTCTGGATGTTTGGACTTAGGGCAGCCCCATGGGAGTCAGAGAACCATGATCCACAGGGGTCCAGTGATTGGTTCTTTCTGCTAGTAGCTGAGAGCTTAATCATCTGCACTACCGAGGGACAGCCACAACGACTGTCTCAGCCCCAAATCAAGCCAAATCTGATTTTGAATCCAGCAGACCGGTGGGAACTTCCCCATAGGGTTCCTAAGTATGGCATCTTTACAGAAGCACATAGCCTAATTTTCTCCTGTGAAGTAGCTGGTGGGTTTGAACCAATGACCTTATGTGTAACAGCCCCATGGCCAACCCACAGCTCTGGCAGGGTTCCTAACCTCACCAGGGAGACCAAGGCAAAAGGAAGTGAAGTAGTGCAAAGCCACACACCTGGTAATGGGGTCCAGAGATGAGACCCAAAGCCCACGTTATTGCTCCTAAGCATAGTGGTTACGAATTGGGCTGCAAACCTTAAGGCCAGCAGTTCGAAACCACCAGCTGTTCCTCAGGAGAAAGATGAGGCGTTCTCCTCCTGTAAAGATTTACAGCCTCGGAAACCCTGTACAGGGTCGCTATGGGTCGCAATCGATTCGATGGCACTTAACAACAACGTCTTGTGACTCCATGCCCCACATACTAGACAGGCCTCCTGGAATCACATCAACTTGAAACAAAGGCTCCTGATGGGGGGAATGGATCACACTGAGGCTGATGGGACCCCTTGCCTCGGGGGTCTCTCTCTTCCTTCTGAGTCCACCCCTAAGCCTGGTATAAGAGGGCTCCTCCTCTCATACGTGGAGGTCTTGGAGGTTGGCAAGGCTCGGGTTAAAACACTCGGCATCTGATGACTGCCCATCAGTATTCACAGGGTGGCCTCCCAACGGGCAACGGTGCCCAAGCTCTCCCGCCCTCACTGTACCCAAAACTGCTGAACTCAGAAGAACGTGGCCCAGCCGTTGTCCCCCCTCTGGCTGCTACACCTGATAGGATTCATCTGCTGACAACTGCCTGGCTTGTTAAAAGGCAAACACAAATACACTCTTATCAGCCCAGCAAGGTGCCAGCAACAATAAAAGCCAGTTGTGTGCCTGGCCCTCAAACTGTGTTGGAAATCTGTCCTCTATGAGCTATGCCCTTTGGATTCCTAACTAGATGACTTTGCACATCAGACCCCGCTAATATAGGCACCCCCGTGTAGGCAACTGGCTTCCTTCTGCACCACTGTCTAGGCACCAGGCTCAAGGATCCCCTTTAGAGTCCTGTGAAGGTATCCTTACCCCCATTACATTGATGCAAAAACTGAGGCTCAAGAAGGAAAAACTATTTCATTATACACCACGCTTATATACCGAGTTTTTAATCAAGCCTTGTGTTAAGGGATTCGTGTACCTTTAAGGTTTCCTATGGGATCAACACTGCAGAAACTGGCCCTGACTTTCCTTGTGTCCATTACTGGGACTGGATCAGAGAAGGCTCTCCAGATGTGTGTCAATGATGGATTGATCTCCATGTTACTCTTTATACCAACACACACAGATCCATAACCATGCCAAGCTGCAGGACCAATGAATCCCTGTTGTTGCTGTTAAGTGCCATGAGTCAGTTCTGACTCACAGTGACCCTGTATAGTGTCTCTGAGGAGCAGCTAGTGGGTTTGAACTACCACCCTGGGATTCAGTCCAGTGCCTATCTTTCAGCACCGCATGAGGAGTGCATTTAGTCGTCCCTGGTCTCTGAAAAGCCTGAATCTCTGATCTAGGACCAAACGTCTCCAGAGTCCATGCATCAACCACTTTCCATCACTGTGGGAGACACAGCGTGTGTTTTGACCCGGGTATTCCTACTGTTACCACAAAGAATATGAAAGGACAAAGACATGAACTGCCAAGCTGTGGATATTGTCTGAAATGACAGAACCTAGGCGATCAGAAAACCTGGGTTACCACTAAATACCCACGGATTGTAGGGGAGCGAGGAGACGAACATGGAGGAAAACCAGTAGCATGAGGCACCAATACTGTGAGGCATTTGAATCATGGTGTTAGTGAAAAATATCGGACATCCCACGGGTGGCCAGGTGAAGCAACTGAAAGGTGTTGAAAGAAGTACAGCCAGAAATGCTCCTTAGAAGCGAGGCTGGAGAGACTTCACCTCACCTATTTTGCACATGTTAACAGCAGGAGGAACCAATTTCTGAGAAGGATATCATGCTTGGTAGAAGGACAGCAAAAACGAGGAAAACTCCCCAGGAGATGGACTTACACAGTGGCCGCAGCAATGGGTTCCAACCAAGCAGTGCTTTCATCCTGTTGTGCACAGGGTCGCGATGGCTCAGAACTGACTACGGAACAGGATTAAGTCATATGCACTTCCCAGTAAATTACTTTGCTTTTCTCTATAGACAACAGGGGAGCTAACAGTGGGTGAGGATAAAGGTTTCAACAACTGGCTCTCTGGGAGGTGTGGCGGGGGGGAAGCCTTCATTTGCAGCCTTTGCCAATTCCCACGGTGCAAATACTCCCAACATGACAATTTCAAGCTATCACCTCATGACACTGAATGTGGAAATGGAACGACCCGTAAACCATCAGCTCTTGGATACTGGGATGAGTTGGCCCCAGTATCTCCCCCTTCCCGGCCCTTCCAACCCCCCACCCCCACCCCCCCACACACACCTCCCAGCCCAGACTGAAACTTACAGGAACAACACTAGAAATGGTTTGACAAAGCTCATGGGATATGACAAAAACAGAGGCTCCGGGTCATAAAACCACTAGAAACCCAGAGGAGTGACACACATTAGAGCAATTCAGATGATTCTCAACTTGGTCCTCGCAACTTAAAGACTGATTCCACTCAAGACGACCCCCAAGTGAAGGATAGTTGCCGATACATCTTGAGTTTTACTGACTGCCAGAGAGCATGTCGGGAGCTCTGCAAGAGTGCAATCCTCAATCCTACAACAATTCTACAAGGCTGGTAACAGTTGGAACTTGCGCAATCGAGGTTTACATGCAGCTCTAGAAACACATGGCCAGAAGTCAAACCTGGACCTCTCTGAGTGCAGACTTCATCATTCCCCTACCCCAAGTCACCTCTAGACCAAGTGGGAGGTTTGTGGTGGAGGTGGGTGTGATGAGGTTATGGAAGGGAGAATGAAGACTGGCAAAGGCAACATACTGGGGAGACAGGAAAATATGGAACCCTTCATGGCCCTGGGAAATTTTGTTTTGCTTGTTCACCAACCAAGAGCCAATGAAGAGGATGGGATGGTACTTGTTCATGCTGTACTTTATACCTTTATGAGTAAGTGACTTCACTTCATCAAAGGTGCCAACACTTGACGCTGCTTTGGGTTTTTGTGCTTCCTCGAGGGAGCAAACAGGTTCCTACTGATTCAATGATGCAGAGTCTGGCCGAGAGCTTAGGATGATACTGCCTCCTTTCCACAAAATAGGAATATCTGAGATCAATGCGTTTTTTTAACAACACCAAAATCTTTTCCATATGAAAGGATTCTTAATTTTAAATCCGAAATAGAAACAAATTATTGTGGGGAAGAAATAAGAGTGACATTTGCTTCCTATTCTCAGCTGACTTCTTAGACAAACTAGCATCTATAAAACCCAGTGAGTACCACCTCCAATTTGCCTTTAGGTCTTGTGAGTTGCCACCTGCGTCCTTTCCCAAAACACACAGCGCAGGTCACATGACTCTCTTAACTAGACTTCGTGTCAGCTCCTCTCATGGGTAGTTCCTTCACTGGTCGATACAAGCGATTCTACTTTTCTACCATCTTCTCCTGGTCCTCTTTTCCTATCTCAACATACATAAATCCACCGTCAGAGAGGCAAATCGGACTCATTGCAACCCAGGACCAGGGGACACTCATGTCCCCAACAGTAGGCGGCCCCGATTGAAGGCAGAGCTGTACACAGGCAATGCCCCAAGCCACAGGATTGCCATGCCCAGGTTACATCCCCTTCAGGAAGCGCGACACATTAATGATTCTCTGAAGAGTCACCTTGGGCTTTAAAGTCTCCTAAGGACTGCTTGAAGTATCTACTGCCCTGTGTCTCAGCTCAACCACTCCTGCCCCATCCTGCTGGCCATCCATACCTATGGACCCCAAGAGCATCCCCCAATAAAAGTCAATCACAACAGCACAGTCTGCTTCCTAGGAAACCCAACTGATGACAGACAACAGCAGGTGACTTTGAGAAACACCCCGATCCACTCTGAGTCGGCCTCCTCATCTATAAATCTGAGAGAGGCATATATTTGCAGAGGTGTTATGGAAACAGCCCAAGTGGAGGGAGAGAATCAGTGAGTGCTGAGTCATGAATCCAGTGCTGAGGGAGAGAATCAGAGAGTGCTAAGTCATGAGTCCAGTGATGATGGAGAGAACCAGTGAGTGCTGAGTGATGAATCCAGTGCTGAGGGAGCGAACCAGTGAGTGCTGAGTCATGAATCCAGTGCTGAGGGAGCGAACCAGTGAGTGCTGAGTCATGAATCCAGTGATGAGGGAGAGAAACAGTGAGTGCCGAGTCATGAATCCAGTGCTGAGGGAGAGAACCAGTGACTGCTGTGTCATGAGTCCAGTGCTGATGGAGAGAACCAGTGACTGCCGAGTCATGAGTCCAGTGATGAGGGAGAGAACCAGTGACTGCTGAGTCATGAGTCCAGTGATGAGGGAGAGAAACAATGAGTGCTGAGTCATGAGTCCAGTGCTGAGGGAGAGAACCAGTGAGTGCGGAGTCGTGAGTCCAGTGATGACAGAGAGAACCAGTGAGTGCTGAGTCATGAATCCAGTGCTGAGGGAGAGAACCAGTGAGTGCAGAGTCATGAATCCAGTGCTGAGGGAAAGAAACAATGAGAGCTGAGTCATGAGTCCAGTGCTGAGGGAGAGAACCAGTGAGCGCTAACTCCACTGTCATTGGTTCTGTGGTGGTCTATGATGCAGGTGCAAACACCAGCTCAAGTCACAATGATTTAGAAGATGAAGCATATCTGTGTCAACCTACTAATCCTAATTCCTCCCAAGTTCCACTATTTTGAGCAGAGTCCTCGATTTGCAATTGTCTGGGAATCCTTAATTCTCGTAATTTAAATTCTTAATTCTCTTAATAGTAATCTTTGATTCTCTTAATGCTTTGTCCATGTAGCCTTTCTACTTTCCTCCCAATCAAGGGGCCCATGGCTAGCTCGGTGGCCTGAACAGGAATTAACTGTAGTATTTCAAAACCCAGTGACAAAACAGACTTTATTCAAACAGAGACTTTTGTTGTTGTTAAGTGGTGTAGAGTAGATTCCGACCCATAGCGACCCTGTATAGGGTTCTCAAAGAGTAGCTGGTAAGCTTGAACCACCAATCTTGCAGTTCAAACTGCCTTTGCAGTCCAGTGCATTAGCCCACAGCACCTCACTGGACTCCCTCCAATTAGAGATTACCCAGTCTCTTATTAAGTCCACTTCGTTGGTTTATTAGGTGAACAAAACTTCCAGTCATTTGATGTCCTTAAGAAACCTCTCCCCTGGCAGCAAAACTCCTTTGTTAAGTTTCTCTGATATTCAAGTTTCAGCAAGGTGGAGCAGGAACATGGCAGGGACAAGGCTTCTGTGGAAACATCCTCTATCTCCTGAGAGTGTCTTCTGTTCAGACACGGTGCTGTTTCCACAGACACAACTGTAGGTTCTTATGACAACCCCGGAGCAATATACGTCATCCACATTTTGTGTAACTCCCAAGGGTAAGTAACTTATAGTCATACCGAAGTGGTAGAATTGGATTTGAAGTAGCATCTGGCCAATTCCAGCGCTCGTGATAGTTTCTACTTCATAAACTGAGATTCCAGCAGGAAACACTACTATGGACGGAAGACACCTGGTTTTGACTCTGCACTCGGAGAGACCAGAGGAGAAGAAGGTCGACTCCAGGGTGTTCCACAGCCATGCAGAGTAGCATCGGACCGCTGTTCATGAACCAACGTCAAAGAGGAGGGAGGAATGGCTATCAAGGGGTACAACAAGAGGTCTCCTTTATCCTCCCTCTTTCCATCACTGGCGACAACAGTGGGTGGTCCTTCTGCACATGAAGACACTGGAGCTCAGAGAGGTTAAGTAACTTGCTCAAGAACACACAGCTGGGAAGTGGCAGAGTTGGGAATGAAACTTGAGAGGTGGTTGTTAGGCCCCTACGCTGACATTTGTTGTCACTGGTGACACAGTAGGGCTGCTATCCACAGGTGGGCAGTTTAAACCTACCAGCTGCACTACAGGAGTAAGATGAGGTTTCGTACTCAGATACAGATATGCAGCCTGGGAAACCCTCTGGAGCATTTCCACTCTGCCCTGCAGGATTGCTGAATCAGAATATAGTGGCCCCTGGACTGGGGATAAGCAAAGGGGATGGACTACGACTAAGATACAGGAAGGAGACGTAAGAACTGTATGTATTTCTTTTTGAAACAAAAATGGGAAGAAAAGTGCCTTGCAAACATAGAACCATGCTGATGAGCTTTGGTGGAGCTTCTGAAACACCTTGCTACCCTAGTGGAAATCTGTCCTGGAGCAAGACAGACCTCAGGAAGTATAAACTCACACCTCTGAGCTGTTAACTCATCTCTTATGCTATCAAAACACAAATCCTACTCTGAGGAGTTGCTTCCAGCTCACTGCTCCATAAGATGTTCCTGGCTGTTACCTTTACTGGGAGGAACTCTAGTGGCTTAGTCATTAAGTACCCGGCTGTCATCACAAAATTGTCAGTTTGAAGCCATCAGCCACTTGAGGGATAAAGATGAGCTGTCTGTTCCCGTAAATATCTACCTTCTTGGGAACTGGAAGAAGCCGTTCTAATTCTGCTGTGTGCTATATGGTTGCTGCGAGTCAGATTTAACTTGATAGCAGCTGCTTCGGTTTGGTTAATGGTGATGAAAGTAGATTGCAGGAATTTATTCTGTGGCCCTATTGGGTGGGTTCAAACCACCAATCTTTCAGTGAAAAGTTAGGTGGAAACTGTTTGCAGATGAGCTGTAAGTCCAATGTTCCAATGGCTCTTTGAAAATGTGATGTTTTTCATGTAAGTTTTCCTAGCACAGCACTACGATAGACATTGTTGTTGTTGTTGTTAAGTTCCATCAAGTCGATTCTGACTCATAGTGACCCTGTATAGGGTTTTGGGAGGAGCAGCTGGTGGGTTTGAACTGCTGACCTCATGGTTTATAGTCCAGCACTGATCCTACAGTGCCTGGTCAGGTGCTGAGAAATCACATGGCGAATGAATGAATGAGATAAAGAATGATAGGTAACTGAGTAACACAGCTGTTTGGGCTACTTTGGACCCTACTTCGTGCCAAAGGGGGCATGCTGTGAAATGACTCACCGGCAGTTGCGGAGACTTAAAATATCCACATTCCTCCCTGCAGCAGGGAAGAGAAATCTGAGAGCCCGGCTCCCTGCCTACCTAATATTACAGCAGGTATTAACTACATTATCTGGAAATACTCAGTGACTAATTCCCCAGCTCTTATCTGGAGGAGACAAAAAATCGTCTAGAGTGTGAGTGCCCTAGATTCCTGGTCAGTTTATGTAAGGTGCGTCCAATGATCGCCGTACTTTAAGCCATTTTTAGCTTAAGTCACTCGATGTGTGGGCAGCTGAGAAAGCCTGATTCCTTCCTTCTCCCTGAGAAAACCCCTATACTTTCACTCATTTTGTTGGGACTACTTACTACACTCTACGTACTTCCCCCACTGAGGGACGGGCTTGTAAGCACATAGCTCCTAGACAATATGGTTTTGAAGTACAAGAGGAATCCCGTGGACTCATCAGCATCATCTCCCTAGGTGCCAGTGAAGCACTGTTTCTTTTTGGCTGATTCCAGTTGCATCCAGGTAGAGGGTGTGGATTTGGTGGTTTTGTAGGTTGAAAACTTCTCCATCCAAATAGGATTGGACAGAAAGGCTCTCCAAATTACATCTGAAATGATCGTTGGTGATTGGGCAGGAAATGAGCTCCCACACGACCTTCTCCCTGCTGGAAAGAAGGATTAGGCTCTGAACTAAATCAGGGGAGAGGCAAGATGGGACCCCTTACAGTAGATGTTGTTGTTGTTATGGTTCATCAAGAAGGTTCCAACCCTGAATAGGGCATCTGAAGCTTTAAATCTTTTCAGGAGCAGAAAGCCTCATCTTTCTCCTGTGGAGCGGCTGGTGGGCTCAAAACACAACCCTTGTGGTTTGCAGTCTAGTACTCATTGTATGGAGCCACCATGCTCCCTTTGTGCAGATGTGGCGACTTTGTAATAAATATCAATGACAGAGAAACAAAAATCAATGTGTCCGAGTGATGGGAGACCATCTCCAACCATAACTCATGTTCACCTGGGACCCCTTGGCCTGCTTGTTCCATCATGTGACACTCGTCTTCCTCATCCATGTCTTCTTGGATGTATTATGTTATATGGACATGTAGATACATGAGACATTTAGCCATGATTCCAAAAAGTTAGGCAACACCAACGAACCAGTCTTCTGACTTCAGGTGCTGGAAAACATTGCCTGCAATGGGCCAGTGGTGAATAGTTTAGGTTTTGAGGTCCATAAGGTCACCACAACTTAATTCTGATGGTACTTGTATATATGTCACTGCACTTCCCTAAAACTCTATGCACAGGTATGGGAAACTGGCAGGATTTGGCCCAAGTACTATCGTTTGACAACCTCTGTTCTAGCTAATTAAAACAAACAAACCAAAAACAACCAGTGGTTTGGTTGGCCAGCAGTATGGCAAGACCTGGGGACTCCTGGGCCCAGAGTCAGTGACATAACCACAGAGGACTAGAGTGGAGAGTGAAGCGTCCAGCTGATAAGAAGAGAGGGCATATGCATAAGAACACCCACACTTGCAGATAATACCCACTTGACCTGGTGTCAATGACTGGATGATCAGAACTTGACTAGAAGAAGAAAGAAGAGGAAAAAAAGAGTAATCTGATACAATTTGATGAACTTGACCTACACCGATGGATGCAGTAGCTCAAAAGAGGGAACAAATCTTTACAGTGAGGATCATTCCCACCCCCTCCATATACACAGAGTAGACAGGGATGGGCAACTTGGACATTGGCTACTCAACATGGGGGGGGGGGGCGCTATAAAGGCAAGAAGTGACTGGCTTACAAGCTTTCAAGAGGGAGCCTAAATATAGAGAGCACGGAGGAAGGTCAAATCTCCACTGAGCAGTATCCAATCTGTCTGGGCGGGGCTGATCAAAGGAGATGGAGCTAAGTCTCTTGTGACACAACAGTGAATAATTGTTATCAGGACTGAGTGTGAGGGTTGGAAATGTAAAGGTAGACATTTTGTAGCAACAGAAGGGGAGTGGTTGACTTTGCAATCCAGGAGCAGAGGTTCCTGGGACCATCAAAGGAGAAAAGCAGAGTGTGGGTCCCTACCCCAGAGAAACAGTGACACCAGAGATGGAGGCAGAGATGATGATGTGGAGAGATGGAGTGTCTGTGGACTCTAGATCCAGAGAGGAAGAGGGGCTGTGTGCTGAGGACCAGGGGGCAGGCTTGTGGGGTATACTCTTTGGTTGTTTGATGATGCATGGAGGGGACTGTAACCATGGCAATGTAATGATATACGATAGGATGAATGGACAAATGTAAAGCTAATGTTCTCATATGTAAACTACCATATAATTCACAAAAAACATTAAAAAAGAAAACCACCAGTGGTTTTGGAGTAGATCGCAACTTCTGACGACGTGTTGTGTGCAGAATAGAAGAGCTCCCTGGGATTAGTAATGCCGTGGCTTGTCACGTGCAGCTCTCCATGCCCTTCTCCTGTGGGCCTCTGGGAGGTTTAAATCAGTCACCGTTAATAGCGGAAGGTTTATCATCTGAGTAACACTTCACCTGTCTAGTTTATCGTTCAAGTCTTTCCTTCCTGGACAAAAGTGACTTAATGTTTCACAGATCAGTATGATCCAAGTTGGCAATGTGGTGACAATGTCCATATAGCCAGAGGGTAAAGCCCCTGTCTCTGAGCCTTTGTGCCCAGCTAAGCCCCCCCTGGTGGGTATGATATCCCGACACATGACTGAGTCCTGTGGTCTTTGGAATTCATGCTCAGTCCTCAGGCAAGCAAGTATCCATGGAGCCACAGGAAATCCTACCAACTCATGCCATCAAAAACAACTTGTTATAAATCCATTTCTGTGTGAAGATAAAATAATGAAGCCACACAATGCTTTCTAATGCATACATGGAAATTCCCCCTTTCCCCTCTTCTGCTGGATCCAGGTCCTAAAATTGAGCCAGTTTCAACTCATGGCAACCTTTTGTACAACAGAGCTATACTATTGTCTCAGAGCCCTGGTGTGGTGCTGTGGGCTAATGCGTCAGACGGCAAAGTCATTTGAATGGCAAGGTCAGTGGTTCAAGCTCACCAGCTGCTACAGGGTTGCAAGGGGTTGGAATCAACATGACAGCACTTAACAACAACAACAACATATCATCGTCTCAGTCACTGTGTATTTTAAGTCCCTTCTAACCCAAGGGGTTCATCTTTCAGCACACTAGCACACGATGCATTGTGTTATGATCCATCAGGTGTTCACTGGCTAAGTAGAGCACCAGGTTTTCTTCCTATTCTGTCTTGGTCTAGAAGTTCCTCTGAAATCTGCCCACCATGGACAACTCTGCTGGCATTTTCAATACTGGTGGCATAGCTTCAAGCATCAAAGTACCACGCCAACCGCCACAGCGCACAAGGGTAGAGATTCCTTATGCTAAGTAAGATAGAAAGCCACCAGAACTTCCAAAGAACGAATTCACCTGGAAAAATCATTCTGCTTTTATCATTTGCACAATGCCAAAGAATTGCCCCCATTCTCCATGAGGTGCGGGTAACAATTCTCCATACCTAAGAATCCCACACAGCCAAGCACATCACAACAGGGGAATGAATGAAAGTCCATCGCTTGCTCCCACATTCTCCATGTCTGCCAGTTAACATCGATTGTGAAGAGAAACTATTGAACCCTTTAGATTGGGGCAAGAATCACTATGAATGATTATTCACTGACAAACATGTTTTTCTAACCGATGTTTCAATATGTTTAGTCAGTTCTACAGAAAGTTACTCGTACTTTGGAGGTCTATGTATATTCCTCCCTGTGCACATCAAACCTGAGCCTCCAGCCCCACCACCTCACTCTTGTTCCTACAGAGACATTATATATACATACATATATATGCGTAAATATCTACATACACACATATATACACAGACATATGTATGTATATATATATATATATATATATATATTATATATATGCCAAAGAATTATATATATATACATATACACATACACACATATACATATTCATATACATATATACTTTTTCTGTCCTTTTTCAGCAGAACTCATGTCAGCTTTTCCACACAGAACCTAGAAGTGTTCTACGATATGTCACAATAATGATTTGGATGCAATAAAGACTATAATTATTGAGCGTTTATGAGATGTAATGTTTTCCCTCTGGTGCACACTTTCCTGGCTGTTCCCACCCAAGTGTGAAAACCAATGCCTTAAGCTTGCCCTGCTCCTGTGAGCCTCATGGATGCATGGAGGGAAACAAAGAATAAGAAGGAATGATAACAATAAATGAAAACAAAAAACACCCTGAAGCCAAAGATTGGTGCCTCAAAAGAAATGGCTGGCAATCTGCTTATGGGAATGCCTGGAGAGGGCAGCACTGACTCCAGGGGGCAACAGTGTGGATCAGGGAAATGGTTTGGAAACAAAGGAGAACATGTGTTTGCAGGCCTTTGTGTCAAGAGATTTGGGGACACAGTTCACTTCTTGCATCCTAGAATCTCATAGACTCTGCCTGGCCAATGACAGGCGGCTGAACAACCACACTATTGTGTAACTGAAATTGTGGTGTTCGCCATGTGAGAATTGTTCGCAAAGCAAAAGGGTTCTCTCTGACGCATTCGCATTTGTACTCAGTGATGTCTTCATGAAGTAGGCTCCGCTTGGGGCCCAAATGGAATATTCTTCTGATGCTGGAAATCTCTGGAAAGGCATCTCAGAGAACTTGCACATGGACAGAGAAAGAGAGCAGCCGTTCAACTGCCTGGGAAGTGGGACGCAAGGCCGTGTCAAACCACAAACACAAGGCCTGCGGCCTCCACACAGCTGGGACTGAAGTCCAAATCGGATTTTCCCTTTTTATCGGCTTCTTCCAACTCAAGACTTGGTGGCTTTCATCGGAGCTCGTTCCACCAACACGAGGCGCAACACGAGGCCATGCTGGCACCTCCAACAATGAACAGTTTCATGGACGGATGGGCAAAGGTGCCCAGAAAGTGAGAGAAGGGATGAGTGTTTAAGGAGCACAGTTAGCCTCTCTGCCCAGGGAAGGGGTGGTCGGCAATCAGAGATAAGAAGGAACATTATTAATTACGCCTTGCTGGGCTCAGTGTCCATGGCTGATGCCCGGAGAACACCGAGCGCTTCAAACAAATTTGATCGTCACTGTGACCTTCCAGGTTTTCTATAGTACAAGGCAAAAGCATCTATTTCTAGTCCTTTGACCATAAACGACATCTAATTCCATGTTTGGGGGCAATAAAAGCATTCCTTTTAGCAGTAATACTAACAAAGACCATCCACAGTCATCAAGTTGACTTTGCTTCTATAGGACAAGAGGATTTTCAGGATTCAATCTTCATGGGCAGACGGCCTCACGCATCCCCCACAGAGCAGTGGATGGGTTCAAACCATCAACCTTTCAGTTAGCAGTCAAGCGCTTTCATTGCTGCATCATTACCTTCTAGTGATAACGAACCCAAAAAACCCAAAGCTACTGTTCTCAGGTCGATTCCAACTCATAGCCACCCTATAGGAGAGAGGAGGACTATCATGAAGGTTTTCTGAGACTATAATTCTTCACAGCAGCTGGTAACGCCATCTGTTTTCTACAAAGCAGCTGGCAGGTTTGAACCAAGGACTGTATAGTTAGCAGACCAATAGTTAGCAGACCAATGCTTAACCCATTGTACCAACAGGGATTCTTATAGTAGTAATTGTTGTTGTTGTTTTTAATTGCGACCCAGTCGGTTCTGACTCAGTTACTCTGAATAGGGTTTCCGATGGGTTTCAACAACCAACTTTGTGGTTAGCAGTCTAGCGCTTATCCTACAGGGTCACATCGGGACTCCCTCTAGAAGTAATGGTGGTGGTGATGGTGTGCCGTGGAGTCGATTCCGACTCACAACGACCATGCCTAGGGTTTCTGAGGCTGTAAATCTTTATAGTAGCAGAAAGCTTCATCTTTCTCCTCATAGACCCTCTGGTACTTTCGAACTGCTGACCTTGCGTAACCACTACGCTATAAAACAACAAAATAACCTTAAGTCCTAATTATTAATCTATTTGACACTGGAGGAAACTGAGGCACACAGCATTCAAGTAACTTGCCCATGGTCACCCAATCGGTATGTGGTAGAGCAGGGATTTGAACCTGGGGAGTTCAGCTCTGAGCCAGGGATGTTGTGACCATCATGAAACATTCGCAGGGTTCTTCCGGCTCCGGGTCTGAATGTTTCGGTCCTTCCCTTTCACTGCACAGTTCGTGTTTTGTGAGGAAGCTCTGGTTTGTGAAATTCTGTCACATTGTTACACAATGACACTTGTCAGATGGGGGGGGGATACAATGTTCACCACAGTGAGCATGAGATGAAAAATCCGTATGTCGAAAACCTGGCGCCTGGGAGGGAAGGAAGAAGAAAGGAGGTGGGTGAGAGCCTGATAAGAATGTGGAACATGTTTTCCTGGGTCTATCAGGTCCTGAGCCTTCAAGAACACTCCCTGCTCTAAAGCCCTGTGAACAAAAAAATGTTCTATGAACAGCAACTACAGCATTCATACATTATTACTCTTAGTGTTACTACGTTTCCTTCTCTCCTCCAGGTCTCGCCTCTTCTTATCAACCCCAAAGAAGCTAGTGGAACCTTGAATATAAATTGGAAGAATACCCATTCACTGCAGTACCATGCTGAAACTACCCAACATCAACTGGTGTTATACACAGGCTGCTGGTTGTTGTTGTTAAGTGCTGTTGAGTCAGTTCTGACACACAGTGACCTTGTATAGGGTTCCCGAAGGGCGGCTCGAGAGCTTGAACCATCAACCTTGTAATTCAAACAGACTGCTGTCTGTCTCAAGCTTCACACATCTTAATACCACGCCAAACATCACAGCATACAAGGGTGGAGGTTCTTAACGCTAAGTAAAATATAAAGCCACCAGAACTTTCAACGAATTAATTTACCTAGAAAAATCACTCTGCTTTTATCATTTGCACAATGCCAAAGAATTGCCCCAATTCCCCATGGGAGGGTGTGGGAGGGCAGGAGTGGGGAATGGGAGGGTGGGGCTCACATCTTTTTAAACTGACCTGTTAAGGTCCTTGACAGCAAACTGGAAGATTGGAGGTTCAAGGTCACCCAGCAGTGCCTTGGAAGACAGACCTGGTAATGTGCTTCTGTAAGCTCAGCCATTGATTAGGGTATGGAGCACAGTCTACTCTGGCACACACAACGGGTCACCAGCAGCCAAGGAGCTCTGGTAGTCTAGTGGTTGAGTTGGGCTGCCAACCTCAAGGTCAACAGTTCGAAATTACCAGTGGTTCCACAGGAGAAAGATGAGGCGTTCTGCTCCTGTAAAGATTTACAGCCTCAGAAACCCTGTGCAGGGTCACCATGAGTCAGAATTGACTCCACGGTACTTAACAACAACAACAACACACCACTTTCAAAATTCACACCCAACCATCTGCCTTGGAGCTGATTCCCACTCATTACAACCCTTCAGGATGGAGTCAAAGGGTGGCTCCACCAGGTCCCGAGGCTGTAAATCTTTGCAGAACCACAATTCCTCACAGTCTTCAGAGCAGTTGGGAGGTTTGAAGCGGCTGCCCTCATGGTGAGCAGCATGATGCTTAATGCACTGTGCCACCAGGGCCTCTACATTTTTAAGTATTTTAAACAGAAATAGTTCAAAATAGTTCAAAAATACAAGTAGCGAGAAAATATGGTCAAACACACTTTGCAATATTGGCTTTGGTTTGTACTTTTCAATCTGCAATTAAGTAGGGGTTGGCTGGCAAAGTTCCTACCCCAAAGTCAAATTCTGGGCTGGAATTCCCTTTTCCCTTGAGATTTCCTGTCTGGGGTTGAGGACAGTGTGGCTCTATGGTTGACCGTAAGCATGGTGATAAGTAAGATAAGGAGCTCTGGTAGCGTAGTGGTTACGAATCGGGCTGCGAACCTTAAGGTCGGCGGTTCGAAACTACCAGCCGCTCCGCGGGAGAAAGATGAGGCTTTCTACTCCCGTAAAGATTTACACCCTCGGAAACCCTGTACAGGGTCGCTATGGGTCGGAACCGACTCGACGGCACTTAACAACAACAACAACAGCAAGTCCAAGTAGCTAAATCTCGGAGAAGAACAAATCTCTCCTAAAACTCCTCTACTACTCTTGCCCCACCCCCATCCATCCCAAAAGTTCAGCAAAATCCACCCAAGGTTTCCCTTATCCCTAGGTCTGCGGGATGACAGAGGGAGCAGACGGTAGGAGTGAACCAAGTTATTTTTGTGTTCTTGATTTGTAATGGTAGTAAAAATATTTCATTGTCTGTACTGGGATAGTTCAAACCTCATTGGCCCTTTAAAGGAAGGCCCCTACAACCAGCCGATGACTCCTCAAAGCCACCTTTTTCTTTGTATCTTTTCTTGATAGGTACCTTTTCATCCCCTCCCTCTGGGGCCAGCTGCATCATCCCCCGGAGGTGGGGGAAATCAGAATTCAATTAGCCGAAGAAACCATCAACCTAAATTGCCTTTGGAGCCTGCTCTTCTGACTCCCATCCTGGTGATTTGACTTCCTAGACTCCCACTCTTGTGTAAAAACTTTGCTGGGAAAAGTGGAACATTCTTAGAGTCAGATATGACTCACTCCGGTTCTGGGGGGTTAGCCAAGGCTAGGAGCCATCTTGCCTTTTTGAGGAGGCAGGTATAGGCTGGCACTGCAGGGCTGGGTGTTGGAGAGATAATAGAATCCAATTAGACAGAACTTGGCTACCTGCCATTGGTCAGTCTGGGGCAAAGCCAATAGTCGTACCCAGGGCCTGGAAGCTGGCATTCGGATACAAGCGGTCTGGACAATGCTTATAAAATATCACTCTATTCTAGGGTTTTGATGCTGTCGACATATTTCAATCCTACATACATTTGCCACAGCCCCCACAGTGGTGGCATACTGATTAAGTACTCTGCTGCTAAACGAAAGGTCAGATGTTCAAATCCATCAGCTGCTCCAAGAGAGAAAACTTGGCAGAATAGTTCCGTAAGGATTACAGCCTTGGAAACTCTATGGGGCTGTTCTACCCTGTTCTATAGGGTCGCTATGAGCCAATGACATACATCAACAGCAGGTTCTGCAAAAAAAGTAAACCGACACCAGACTTCTCTATCTAGGATGTTAAGACTAACTGAATCGGACTCAAGGCATTTACAATTTCAAGGTCAACTATAAACACTGTAGGAAGGAGAAAGTTTTTAAAGCAATCACACAACTCCTCACACTTTTCCCATCTTTTGGGTTCTCCTGACAAGTTTCTTGTTTTCCTCTTTCAACAAAACTAAATCCAGCCCACTTCCACTGACTTGATTCCAGATGAAAGCCAGCCCATACAGGGTTTCTCAGGCTGCACACCTTAAGGGGAGCAGACAGCCTCACCTTTCTCCCATGGAGAGACTGGTGGATCGGAACCGCCCACCTTGTGGCTTCCCCATTGGGCTCAGACAGAAACAGGACCAGGCAACGTTTCATTCTGTTGTGCATAGGGTGGCTGTGAGTTGAACCTCACTTGAAGGTATCTAACAGTAATGCCTTTCATGACGGTGCTTTAGGATAAACACTTAACTGCTAACCAAAACGTTGGTGGTTCAAACTCACCAGCTGCTTGTTGGAAACACTATACAGGATCACTATGAGTCGGATCTGACTTGATGGCACTTAGCAATGACAAAGCATAGAGGCCAGGGATGCTACATACCCCAAAGCTTCAACACAGTTCCTTACACCAAGGATGTGCCCAGACCTGAACGCACCCATTGCTCCTGGTGAGAAACACAGGATGAAATACAAAATAAACAAACGAAAGATTAAAGCGAACTGCCAGAAAGACCAAGAGAAACTGTCTTTTACCTCCACTGTCTTAACTGGCTGTTGTGGGATGAGAGAGTCTTTCAGGTGGGGTAGGGATTGGGGAGGCCGTTTCCCTACGGTGCCCTTCAGCTTGTGATAACTCGTCTGCTGCAAAATCCACAAGCTGCCCCGGGATTGTTAGGAGGTCCACTAATAAGCTGTGGTCAGCTTAGATGAAGCTTTCACAAGAATGATGTTGGTAAAGTTGTATTAATAACAATGCTCTGTCCCGCTGGGGAATGGCATTATTCCGAGGGTTTATTCTGTGGTTTGTAAAGTGCTCTGACTGCATTTGGATGAAACTGGCAGCTTGAGACCCGCATTGCAATGTTTAGGAGCTTGCCTTTTAAAAGGCCGCTGTGTTCCTGACCTTCAACCCAGTCTTTCCACTTCTAGGCCTCAGAGTTCACTCAAGATCCAGGCAGGAAGATGTTCTTCTCAGCATTATTTACAAACCCAATGAACTGGGCCCCACCCAAAGGCTCCCCGATGAGAAAAATGTTGAGTAAACTTTGGTACAATTGTATGATGGAAGATTTTGCGGCCAATTTCTCCTATGATCCCTTCCAAAGAGTTTTCAAGAATTTGGGGGCATCCTCCTGTATGATACTGTTGTTGTTAAGTGCTATCGAGTGCATTCTGACCCACAGCCACCCTGTATAGGGTTTCCAAGGAGCAGGTGGTGAGCTTGAACCACCGACCTAGCAGTTCAAAAAGCTTTGCAGTCTGGAGCATTAACCCACAGCGCCACACCAGGACTCCTTGATATTATACGATATTGCATGAAATTATCATACAATATATTGTATGATATTAAGTTCAGTATAAACACACAATAGCACATTATGTTACCTCATCTTTGACCCAGAAGTATCACTTATAGCAAGGATTCTACAAAATTAAAGCCAACAAAATGACAGAAGAGAAGCCTCTGGATATTTATTGCTGGAGCCTTTACAAGGACCACAGCAACAATGAGAATGTAGTGGCCATACCCAACTCTTCACATGCCAAAGAGAGATCGGGTAAGGTATCATAATGGCACCAATACACTGGAGAGGGCTTCAGCTCCACCCACGCATTCCAGAGTGTCCTCTTTATTCAAACTGTTGTTGTTGTTGTTGTTAAGTGCCATCGAGTCCATTCCGACCCACAGCCACCCTGTATAGGGTTTCCAAGGAGCAGCTGGTGAGCTTGAACCACCGACCTTGCAGTTCAACTGACTTTAGCAGTCTGACACATTAGTCCACAGCACTACAAAAAGAACTTGAGGATTACAAACCTAGAAGCTTGGGGTAAAAACTGGACTATCCATCAAGAGAGGCAAGCTTGAACAAATTAGTGCTACTAGATGGTTGCTGTTAAGTGCCAGGGAATCTGTTCCAACTCAGAGTAACCCTATATAGGGTTTCCAAGGAACAGCTGGTAGGTTTGAACAGCTGACCTTGTGGTTAACAATCCAGTGCTTATCCTATAGCACCACACCAGGACTCCAACGCTATAGCAATCTTTAAACACTTTTATATCAAATATATGTGTTCTATACACTCTTTCAACAGAACAAAGTGTGCTTCCAGATAATGAACTCAAATAGGATCCACTTAAAGTGCATGTCCCATAAATTCAATGCTGCTAAATTGAACTCTGGCTGCAATGTCTCTGTAGGACCAAGTAGAGTTGCCCTAGAAGGTTTCCAGGGCTGTAAATCTTTATGAAAGCAGATGGCTACATCTTTCTCGCATGAAGCTGCTGGTGGGTTTGAACCACTAAGCTATTGGTTTGCAGCTGAGTGCTGGATTACGGAACCTCCAGAATTCTTTAAAAGACATATCCGTGCACACAAACCCACATCCATACATGTGCCATATGCGTTTCGTGTCTCTGCATGGGCATATAAGGACTACAATGAACACAAAGGGTGGAATATAGACTATTAGTATTTCCCCTCCTGTTTACCATATTGTTAGACTTGCTTCATTGAGATGGAATAGCTTTATAATGCTGAAAACTTACTATGTGAAAAAAAACACCAAAATCAGGTGCACAATATGATCACACCTGAATTAAAGTGCATATGCCTGGGCTGGGGGTAAGTGACAGGGCAAAGGGAACAGAAGCAAATACTGCTGAATAATGGTGCACGGAGGAGATTAGAATCATTGCAATGAATTGATGAGTGTAAAACCACTGCTCTCCTATGTCAACTATCGCTCAATTCACAATAAAAAGTTTGAAAAAAATGTAATGCCAAGGGTGGAAGTTCAAATTTACCCAGAGGTGCCTTGGAACGAAGGCCTGGCAAACTATTCCCCAAAACCTAGTTTCTGAAAGGCCCATACAGCACAGCTGTACTCTGACCTACGGGGTCGCCATGCCTTGGAGGTGACTAAGTGATAGTTGGTGGTGGAGACTATTTTATGAAAGGATTTTTGCTTTTTTCACTTTGGGTATCTCTAATACTTCTCTAATCAGAACAAATGGTTAGGTGGGTGGATGGATGAGTGGGTGGGTGGGTGGGTGTCTGCACACAGAGAGAAAGAGAGAGAGAGAGAGAAGTAATTTAGGCACTGGAATAAATGGATAGCTTCTATATCTTCCTTTCCAGTTTTTTTTTTTCTCCACAGAAATCAGGGGCTGTGGTTCCTGATTCCCAGATCCCGCCTGCCCGATCATTTACCCCACAGTCTGGGGTCTGCACTGAGGCTCATAGACACACAGCTGACCCCGATTACGGAGCCGGCTACGTCTGCGTCGCATGGTTGGTGTCAATCCATAACGACTGAACCCTCTGGAATTAATATCTGATGAAGAAATAAACCTGTTAACAGGACAGATTTATAGTATTCAAATTACTATTGATCCATTCAGTACACAACTAATAAAACCCTTTCGTGCGTGACCTTCCACCTAGCGTGCGCATAAGCAAATTATCTCTAATAAACAAGTATTACGAGGGCCCAAGGAAAATGTCAGCCTGTAATTTACTACCCACCTCGCTCCCGGAGTGAAACTGAAGGTAGGCACCTGGCATCTGTTTCTGTGTAACCTCCACTCAAGCCCTCTGATGCCCCAATGCTTCTTCTAACTCAGCAAAGTCTTCCTTGTTGAACTCTGTACAACAGCAACCCCCCCTCTCCATCAGCACATTAGTGAAAAGCACAAGACAACACCACATGCAAACGGGTGATGGACGGGTGGGGAGGGGAAAAACACCGAGTGTAGAAGTCAAGGACCATGGGATCATGTCTGGGTTCTACATTTCACTTGCTGTGTGACTAAGGACAAGCCACCTCAGTTCTAGAATACACTGTAATTCTAACTCCACTCCAGTTATGCTGGTAAAACAGCTATGCAGTTAACCCTCATCTGAATCTGGCCAAGGACCGTTGCCAAAATGTCTGAAAACAGCTTGGGGGGTGGTGGTTATGTGCCGTGGAGTCGGTTCCGACTCAGCGACCCTGTATGGGGCTTCTACGGCTGTAAATCTTTATGGGAGCAGAAAGCCTCATCTTTCTCCCACGGAACAGCTGGTAGTTTTGAACTGCTGACCCTGAGGTTAGCAGCCCGGTTCGTAACCATTACGCTATCAGAGCTTACACATCCCCATTAACCAGTTGCTTCCAAGTCAACTCCAAGTCAGACTTAAGGCCACCCCATGTGCAACACAGCAGAACAGGGCTCTGTGGGGTTTTTGGTGGTTGCTTTTACAGAAATAGATTACCAGGTCTTTCTTTCGGAGGTGACTCTAGGTGGCCTCCAACCTTCTCCATTCTTTTCATTAGCAGCCAAACACATAAACTGTCAGATGTTGTTGTCATTAAATGGTGCTGAGTGAGTTATGACTCTCAGTAACTGTAGAGGATTTCCAAGGAGTGACTGGTGAGTTTGAACCGCTGGCCTTGCAATTCAGCACATTAACCCACCGCACCAGCCCAGGTACCGCCCAGGAAATCCACACACTCCACACATCCGCAACATTTTCAGATCTTGAGAAATCAATGGATACAAAGTTGGGATCTCCCTGTCCCTTTCCATTCTATTGATTCATTGAGCCTGGTCTCCTATCTCTTCTACGTGCAAAAAAATATATATATCAGGCAATATATTCATAATGGCTCTAATACAATGAAAGGTGCTGTGCCTGACACTCATTCCACCAGCCTGTCTTCCTCAACACCTAGATTCCAAGTGTGTAGGTCTACCACTGGTCCAAACTGAAAAGGCTGGGTATTTGGCACAGATCGCATTGGGTGAGAGTCACTTACATGACCACTCATTATCACAAAGGAGGATGGGAAATGTAGTCCAGGTGTGTGGCTGGGCCCAAGATGTGATTTGCTAATATTATCTGTCACAGTGAAAACATGGAAATGGGAAATGTTGTAATGGATCCACTTATATTCACCACCTTCATTGCTTACCTGGCCATTACACAAGCAATTTTACAACTCTGAGTCCATTCTTAACTACGATACTCCTAACACAAATTTGCTATCAACTGGAATATACTCGACAACACAAAACAGCAATGAGTAGCTTCCTCACAAGCTTTCCTGTGAGATTTAGATTAGATTATGAAAGTTCCATGCCTTCTACAGAGCCCTGATATGGCGCTATAGGCACTGGATGACAAGGTCAGTTTATATTGCAAAGTCGAAGGTTCAAACTCACCAGTTACTCCTGGGAAATCCGATATAGGTTGTTATGAATCAGAACTAACAACAACAACAACAACAACAAGTCTTCTACATACGTCCTCAGTTGTCACAAGGCACTGGTCCCTTGACTGTGGGTTACCAGACACACAGGATACTACGGAGAGAGAGGCATGTTTATGGTACTAGGACACTCTCCTCACCTCTTTACTTACATCTCTGGAACACGCACACACACACACATTTTCACACGATAAGAGAGATACATTCAGGTTTCTAGATAACTCAATAGGATATAATTAAAAACTGGTTTTAAAGGAAGTAATTAAAGATGTATTAAGCAAGCAAAAAGTACGTTTCTGTTATTCCAAGGAAAGTAAGTAAAACACCACAAAACAAAAAACACCGGTGCTGGGAAATGCCTATCAGTGGACTAGATTTTCTTGGTAACAATGTCTTCCTATCAAAGCAGACCATTTTAGGTATGTGCCCGCATACCTGTGGATGGCTAGAGTTACTTTGAAGTGGGCCAGGAATTCTTGGAAGACAGCACCTGAGAGATTGGACAGATAGAATCTTCAGGATCTAAAAATACCATCCAGCTCTGATCCATAGGCCAAATCCAGCCCCCTGACTATTCATATCCACAAAGTTTTATGGGCACAGAGCCAGCACTCATTCATTCACATATTGGGAGTGATCGTTTTCTGCTACAAAGGCAGAACTGAGCATTTGGTTAACGAGATACGAAAACTAAAGCCCAACAGCCTAAAATATTTACTGTCTATCACTTTCACAACAATTCGATGGCACTTACCAACAACAATCCCTTCACAAAAATGTTTCCAACACCCTGTTCTCTACTGGTTGTGAGCTACTTTGTTGCACTGCAGTGATTTGTGTGTTGCTGTGAGTCTGGAAACTCTGCCACTGGTATTTCAAATACCCGCAGGGTCAACCATGGTGGACAGGTTTCAGTGGACCTTCCAGACTAAGACAGACTAGGTAAAAAGGCTTGGTGATCGATGAATGGAAATCAGTCAATGAACATCTTATGGGTCACAACTGGCATTGCCTAACAGCATGCTTTGGACAGATTATTAGGAAGGTTCAATTGTTAGAAGAGGATAGCATGTTAATGAAGAAAGGCACCAATGAGGGTGTAGGAGACTGTCAAGGAGACAGAATGGCACAGTAACTTCAATGACAAACTTGAACTTGAATTAATCATGAGGACGGCAAAGATCTTGGCAATATTTTGCTCTTTGCACACTGCCATGAATGGAACTCAACTTGATGATAGTTATCCATCTATCTACATACCTATTTACCAGCCTACCTACCTATCTATCTACCTAACTACCTGCATACCTATATACCTACATAGCTATCCATCCCCTCCTCCAATTCTAAAACAATGATAAAGGCTGATTTTTGTCAATATGATTCAAATTTAAGTTTCACGGATGAACCACTATCTAAACAGACTTTGAATGCTAAATTCAAATGAAGTGGGTAAAAAGCTAGTTCTCTCCCCTTCTTCTTTTCCTTGCTTTCAAATAAAAGAGCCGTGAATTGATTAGAGGCCTCGGAATTATTGGACGCTGGAAGGAGAGAACTTTAAGGAGCTGTAATGACACCCTAAAAGCCTTGTTGCGTTGCTTCTATGAGCATGAATCAGCTCAGAAGAGCCTGACCCTAAGAGGTTAGCGGAAGTGTGTAAAAGGCTCGCCTCTGGGATAAATGCATATCAAAACCCATCCGTGGAGGGGGAGCGGAAAAAAGGCGGAATAAATGACAAGTGCAGTACTTTCACAGGGAAAATGTCCTCCGAAAGGAAGCAAGCAATGAGGCCAGGCGAAGAATAAATGATGTAGAAATGACAGTCGCTCTTCAGCCGGGCCACAACAGCACTTACAGCTGAGAGGATCCAGCATGTATCACTTGCCACATCTCTCTTTTCACACTTCAATGTGAACTTTACAGCAAAGAGGGGACAGGAGGCAGCCAAGGGGAAAACAGTGGCTCAGAAGGACTTGTGCATGGAGTGTGAAGCCATTTCAGTTTTATATTCCAAAGGACTTTGTAGATGATCCCATGAATGCAATTATGGCCCACCTAATAAAAGCAACATATGCTAAGACAATTAAAAGATTTTATTATACATCTATTCATTGCATTCCACCGTAGACAGCAGGAGGGGAAACTGATGAGAAGGAAAGGATGTATTTCACGGAAAGGGGAGCCAGGGTTGGCCAAGCTATGCCCCCGGGGGAATGAATGCGTAGAAGATAATATCATCAGAAAGGTGGATTCTTAGATGACTCTTTCACTAAGAGTTCTTTTCACCTTGCAGAATGCCAGGGCTTGGGTATCATGGCTCTAGATTATGAGGAGATACACCTCAAGACATCACTGTCTCTTCCTCAACTCTTGGTGTTTTGGATTTTGACCACAGACTCCCAAAGAATGCCAGAAAGAAATAGCTATGTCTCCTGATTTAAAGTCTAATGTGGCTTTCACAAGTGGGAATCCAGGGAGAGTTCTACGAACCATTCTTTCCACATTTATTTACTGAATTCCCAGAGGTTAAGATTTACACCAGGCAATGAAGGGAAAAGGTAGCCAGTACCCATCCTAGTGTGGCACTGTAGGATAAGCACTGGACGGCAAGATTGGTTTGAACCACAAGGCCGGTGGTACCACTCTTTGGTAACCCTATACAGGGTCCTCCGCAGTCACAACCAACTCCAGAGCACTTAACAACAACGGTCACATAAACAACCCTTAATAGTTCACTGTAACCACCCACCGGCTTCTCACCCAAAAATCCATTAGCTCTTGCTCCTCAGCAAAGACCTTTTCCAATGGCCAGTCCGCCTTGTTACATCCAGCCTAGCGACTAGTTATTGCCAAGGTGTTGTGTCCAAGGCAGGTAAGCGATGTCAGCCAGCAGGTTGCAGACACAGACGGTGTGGAGGGAAACACAAGGTGGCTGGCACTTGTGTTTCTGAATCCCTATGTGGAGCAGATCCGCTACTAGTCACAGGTGCTGTTTTGTGAGCAACAAATTGACCTTCTTGGGTTTCAGGTGCAACACATTTTGGAGTCCCTGGGTGGGGCAAACAGTGACCATGCTTGCTGCTAACCAAAAGGTTGGAGTCTGACTCCTCCTAGATGATCCATCCTGGCTTCTAAGAAGCATTCTAGCTGTTCTTGTTTGCTCTACTGGCAGTCCTTGGTATTTTTAATATTTTTCTTCCACACCGTAATTCAAATAGATTCTTCTCGAGTCTTTCTTATTCACTGTCCAGCTTTCGCATGTATATGAGGTTATTAAAAATACCATGGCTGGGGTCAGGCGCACCTTAGTCCTCAAGCTGACATCTTTGATCTTGAACACTTCAAACAGGTTTTGTGCAGCACATTTGAACAATGCAATAATACATCATTTGATTTCCTGACGGCTGCTTCCATGAGTGTTGATTTTGGATCCAAGGAAAATGAAGTTTTTGACAGCTTCAAACTTTTTCTCCATTTACCATGATGTCATATATTGACCCAGTTGTGAGGATTTTTTTTTTTTTTTCCTCCTTTCTCTTTTCATTGAGGTGCAATCCATACCAAAGGCTGTGGTCTTTGATTTTCATCCGTATTTTCAGTCCATCAAGGAAGGTTGTATCATCTGCCCATCGCAGTTTGTTACTGAATCTTTCTACAATCCTGATACCATATTCTTCTTCAGAAATGTTTCTTAGAAAATGTTTATAATCCAGCGCAAATCCAAAGGCATCAAGTATAAGAAATTAGTCAGGTAAGAGGACAACAGGGCAGGGTGGGGGTGGCGGGAACGGAATTTGGGTAGAGGAGATAGCATGATCAAAAGTTCAGAGGTGTAAACGGATGTGGCCTGGGAGTGGGGTCATGACTAATTGGGGGAACTGTGGAGAAGGATGTGTGGGAGGAAAAGGTGAGATGAAAGGGCACAACGGGACCAAACTCTGTATGGGCTCACACAGGAAGGGGGAAACCCAAAGTCATGAATGTGATAGCATCTTTTCTGTTCACAACTGGTGTCCAGATTCAGGGCAGACCCACTATCTGTCTCTAAGGGTCACTGTTCTTGACCACATTAAGAACACATACCCACTATGAGAAGGTCCACAGAACTAGACAGAAACCCATGGAAGGCCTGGAATTAGGGTTTCTACTCCTCGGGAACATCCTCCTCTTCCATGAAGGGTTCATCAAAGCCAGGCGTCCACCCCAATCATAAAGGAGCCCAGGGTGCTTAAGGGAGCCACACTGACCAGGTCTACTGTTTTGTGGTTGACCTGGTGGGTATGTAGAAACACAGTAAAAGCCCATCCTAAATAATTTTGAGCACAAGCACAGAGCGCTTAGAAAATGTACAATAAACAAAAGTGTCCATTTTATGGCCCTGGGGGCACTAGGTTTGCTTGTATTCAGTAACTTTCCACTTCAAGCTTCCTGGGAAGTCGTATCATTAAGAATCACTTCAACCATTTTCAAATGTTGGGAGTCCTGGTGTGGCGCTGTGGGTTAATGCACCAGACGACAGAGCTGTTTGAACTGCAAGGTTGGTGGTTCAAGCTCCTCAGTCGCTCCTAGGAAACCCTATAGAGGGTCACTGTGGGTTGGAACCAAATCGATGGCACTTAACAGCAAAAACAACAACCTAATATTAGGAGTCCTGGTGTGGTGCAGTGGGTTCATGTGCTGGACCGAAAAGTTGGTTTGATCCTCAAGGTCAGAAGTTCACGCTCATCAGCCGCTCTTTGTAAACCCTATACAGACAGGGTCACTATGGGTCGGAACCAACTTGATGGCACTTAGCAATAACAACAACAACCTTTTATCATTTTGTATTTTGGTGGTGGTTGTGTGTTGTGGAGTCGGTTCTGACTCACAGTGACCCCGTATGGGGTTTCTGAGGCTATATAAAGCCTTATCATTCTCCCACAGAGAGGCTGGTAGATTCAAACTGCTAAGCTGTAATTAGCAACCCAACTCGCGATCCACTATGCTACCAGAGCTCCTTTCTAGTGCATTATTATTACAGAGTCCTTGTATGGCGCTGTAGGGACACCACTGGAAGTTAACGGGAAGGCCGGTGGTTCAAACCCACCAGCCACTCCTTGGAAACTCTACACAGGATCACTATGAGTCGGAATCGACTGGATGGTATGGAAGAAGAACATATCCTTCTTCTTCTTATAGCAACTAGAGAGAAACATGAAATCTGAAAGTCGTTATGAGATGGCTCTTCCAATGGAAGCCCACTCACCTGTGTTCTCATGACGCTGGGTTGTGAGAAGACACAACAGAAGACATCACAGTGTTGTCCCCATCTCTCTAGTTTTGTGATTCAACCATTCAATTATGACACAAACTATGCTGGAATGACAAGGTTCTGTCTCTTGACTCAAAGTCGAACGTGACCATAACGAAGGGACATCAGGCGGACCTGTTACTATCTGTCCATTCCTCATGTATTGACTGACCTCAGAGGGAGGGGCCCAGGGCGATCCTCAGAGTGGGCCAGGCTTTAAGGAGTTGCATTCCACACGTTACTTCGAATCCCAAACCCAAGGATGGAATGCAGACGGTTGAAATCATCCCTTGGCAGAAATTGGGGTTATGTCGAGAAAGGGGATATATAGGATCATAATCAATATTCTGAGTGGGGGAAAGTAGGCACATCAAGGTAAGAATACCAATTTTTCAGGGTTCACAGTACTATAAACGGAGCCCTGGTGTAGTGCTATAGGATAAACACTACAGTGCTAACCACAAGACTGGTGGTTCAAACCCACCAGTTGTTCCATGGAAACCCTATACAGGGTCACTATGAGCCAGAACCAACTTGAGGACACTTCACAACAACAAACACCAAATAGACTAAATTATACGAAATGACCAACATTTATGCTGTCATGTAGTTGTTACCAACCAGATGGAAGCTACTGTACTCCTTCCGTTTATCTGAATCTTTTCTATTAATTAGTGGAGTCCTGGTATAGTGCTGTAGGATAAGCACTGGACTGCAAGGTTAGCAGTTGAAACATACCAGCTGTTCCTTGGAAATGCTACACAGGGTCTCTATGAGTCTGGACCGACTCGACGGCACTTAACAATTTTTACCTAATTTTCTAAAAGAACACACGCAAGCTTTGTCTCCTGTACATACTTTGGAGGAAAGTAGAAACTTACCGGACGTCGGTGCATTATCAATCTTGGATGATGTGACGTCTGGCCAAAGCATCCATTATTGTATTGGGGCGGAGGGAGGAAGGAGGGTGAAAGACAATTTTTCAGTATCTGCGTGACAGCTAAGGCAACAGAGGAAGGGGTATGGAAATGACAACTGAGCACATTCTATTACAACGTAGAACACTGTCCTGAGTAAACGACTGGTCTGATTTAGGAGCCGCCATATAGCGTAGTGGTTAGGAACCGGGCTGCGAACCTCAAGGTCGGCAGTTTGAAACCACCAGCCATTCCACAGGAGAAAGATGAGGCTTGCTGCTCCCGTAAATATTTACAGCCTCGGGAACTCTGTACAGGGTCACTATGAGTCAGAACTAACTCCACGGTACATAACAACAACAACAACAACAACATACGTCTGTGGACGCTGCTGTTAACCTACTCCTCAGAACCCTTCACTCGACAAAGCCAGAGGACGTGACACCTCCAGACCTAGCACGACCAAGTACAATGAACCATCTGAATGTAAGTCAGGGGTACTGACAACCATTTTGGATGCTAAATGCCTTCAAGTCGGTTCCGACCCATAGCGACCTTGTATAGGGTTTCTGAGGAGTGGCTGGTGAGCTTGAACCACCAACCTTGCAGTTCAAACGACCTTGTAGTCCAGTGTGTTAACCCACAGCGCCACACCAGGATGCCCTTAAAATCATAGAGCTGTAAATAGACTAACCAGGTTACCACTTGCCACATGAATTTTAAAAGGTGAAATATTTACAATCACACTTCCTCAAATTACACGAGGGATGAAATTACATTTAACATATTGAAGATGAAAGGGGAAAAACCAACAAGCTTCAAGTTGGTAACACATCATCCATCATTCTTCTGCTTTATGTGAGACTGCCGCACTTGGTAAGTGTTGTGGAGTCAGTTCCAACCCATAGTGACCCTGTTTAGGGCTTCCGATGAGCAGTTGGTGGGTGTGAACTGCCGATCTTTTGGTTCACCATCCAGTGCAGTGCCTACAGAACCACACCAGCAGTTCCCACTCCCTATGCATCTTTCTTCTAATGTAGTTCTTTCCTCAGTATATATATTGTATTCTAAAGCACACAATTGTCATTAAACCTTTTATCATGAGTATTTCCCCAAATGTCATTTTATTTTGTTGTTGTTAGGTGTCACTGAGTTGGTACCAACTCATAGGGACCCTATGCACAACAGAACGAAACACTGCCAAATCCAGGGCCAACCTCACAATTGCTATCATGCTTGAGCCCATTGATGCTGCCACTTTGCTAATCCATCTCGCTGGGGTCTTCCTCTTTTTCTCTGACCCTCCACCTTACCAAACATGGTATCTTTCTCCAGTGACTGGTCCCTCCTGACAATATGTCCTAAGTAAGAGAGACAATGTCTGGCCATCCTGGCTTCCAAGGAGCACTCTGGCTGTATTTCTTCCAACACAGATCTGATGGTTCTTTTTGGCTGCCCAAGACACTTTCAAAATTCTCCTCCAACACCATAACTCATTCATCAATTCTTCTACGGTCTTCCTTATTATTCACTGTCCAGCTTTTGCATGCATATGAGGTTAATGAAAATACCATGGCTTGGGTCAGGCGCACCTTAGTCCTCAAGCTGACATCTTTGCTCTTCAACACTTTAAAGAGGTCTTGCACAGTAGATTTGCCTAATGTGATACGTTGTTTGATTTCTTGACTGCTACTTCCATGAGTGTTGATGGTTGATCCAAGCAAAATAAAATCTTCGACAACTTCAATCTTTTCTCCACTGATAATAATGTTATTGTTCATTTTATTTCAGTGACTGTCTAATAGTCCATTAAGTACATCTATCATGATTTTGGAGTCCTGGTGTGGCACTATGGGTTAATATGCTGGACTGTAAAGTCAGTTTGAACCGCAAGGTGGGCAGTTCAAGTTCATCAGCCACTCTTTGGAAACCCTATATAAGGTCACTATGGATTGGAATCAACTCGATGGCACTCAACAACAACCATGATTTATGTCATCACAGTCCCCAGATAGTGAACCTTCATATGGATTTGAAGATGTCAGATGGACTTTTAAGAGGAAGCCTTATATTGTTAGATATTCTTTTCTCTAATGGCCTTGACAGATGGTGTCTGTGAGCTAAGCCTCCTCTTTTTGTGTCTCAAAAGACTAAGGCAGGGGTGGGGGTGGGGGTGTTGTCAGATCCATGACTTACTTGGAAGTGCAGAGAGTTCTGCCTAATTCGCCTGTGTCATGCATGCAGATAGTGAAAGCGTCCTAGGGTGGACCACCCAAATCATCAACTATCTGGACCAATGAGTCAATCAGCTATGCTCCAAAGACACCACGCATTTTTATACTTCTAGAACTGGATGGCGGACCAAGGTGGCTCTAGAGGATAAGCTCTAGACTGCAAACCACAAGGTTGGTAGTTCGAGTCCACCAGCCACTCCTCAGTAGAAAACAATGAAACTTTCTGCTCCCAGAAAGATTTACAGCCTCAGAAACCCTATGTAGTGTCGCGATAAGTCAGAATCAACTCAGTGGCACTTACTACCGACAACAACAGAATGGATGGGTGTTTCGGTGCATCTGGGAAGAGGTTACCCCCAGCATCTCTGTAGGTCCTTGAGGGAAGTTGATTATACAGACAAAACCCAGCCTTCTCTGATCAACAGCGATGCAGAGGCATGCAGACATTGGCCTGGAGACATGGGCACATATGTTTCAAGTGTGATTCACAGTTATCCTAAAGCTGAAAAGTATTTTTTTTCTAGGGAAGAGACCAAGATGTCTCTATAATGCAGTGTGATGGATTCACAAAGGTATGTAAGTCCAATTTTAGATAAGTCACCTGACCTAGTTTGAAGACTAGGTGCACCTAACCCAAGCCATGGTTATTTTCAATAACCTCATATGCATGTGAAAGTTGGATAATGAATAAGGAAGACCATAGAAGAATTGATGCATTTGAGTTATGGTGTTGGAAGAGAACATTAAAATTACCAGGGAGTGTCGGGAGATGAAACCAATCTGTGCTGGAAAAAGTACAACCAGAATGCTCCTTAAAGCCAAGATGGCCAGATGGCCAGACTTTATCTCTCATACTTCAGACATGTTATCGAAGGGACCAATCCCTGGAGAAGGACATCATGTTTGGTAAAGTGGTGAGTCAGTGAAAAAGCAGAAGACCCCAACAGCATGGAATGGCACAGAAGCCGCACTGGGCTCTGGGAGGATGGCACAGGACCGGATAGTGTTTCATTCGGTTGTGAATCGTGTGGGTATGAGTCAGAACTGACTTGACAGCACTGAACAACAACAGTCGTCTCCATCGACTCAACGGCACATAACCACCACCGCCACCACTACGATGGTTTCTACACACACACACACACAAAGAAAAAAAGAGTGAATGAAAGGAAGAAAGGATGAAGAAAAAAGAAAGAAGCCAACCGTCTGGTCTTTGTCACCGACAGTGAGGTTATCCAACTCTGGAAGCTATCCCACATTTCCTAGCTTAGATTAGACATCTTAGATGCAGTTTCTATACTTGTTCAATGAGCAGCATACTCTGAGCATAGCTCTATAGAATCACTACTGGACTGCGAGCCACAAGGTCTGAGGTTCAAACCCACCAGCCTCTCCTTGGAAACACTACACAGGGTCACTATGAGTCAGAACCAACTCAACAGAACTTATCAACAATAACACTGAATCTGGTAATTAGCAAGGGACCGAGTGTCCAAAGATGGGTGGTCCCCTGCCCTCAAAGCGTCTGCAGCCCAGAGAAGCAACACAAGGTCTCTAATCAGTGTGGACCCAGGTTAAGGAGGGTTTTGTGCTCAGAGATGCCTAGATCTCTGACTGATTCTGCAGACACTGTGCTCTGTGTGGTACCATCTACATTCAGAATTCCCCCAGACTTGGTGATCTGCCCCCGTAGAGACTGCAGGCCAGGAAGCACTATGGGACAAGCATCCATACCATAGACGGTTGCTAGAAGTCACCATCAATCTGACAGCAAACATCACCGCCAGCCAAGGGGAGTCCCTGGGGGTTCGGGTGGTTAGATGTTTGACTACCAGTGAAACGCGGAAGGTCTAAACCCATGTGGAGGCTTCACCATCTGCTTTGGAAAGGTCACATCCATAATCCTCATAGAGCTGACTTCTTTCTAGTCCACATGCATGGAGTCTCCAGGTGTTGGAATCAATACAATAGCATAAGTATCAGACAAGACACGGTGACCCAGACAGCCCGGGGCCCCAAGGGGCTCAATGTGGAGGCAAATGGCAAATGACCAAGACGGGACCTTGCAATGCAAAATGTTCAAGGACCCTACAAGTAACACAATAGGCCAGGCACACACCGTGTGTGCCGCATACTGACAGATTACAGTCACGCACCGGCACAGGGGGACCTTCCGGCCTTCCTTTCCCTTGACAGAGTTCTGAGGAAGCGCCTGTTTCTAGGAGCAGCTAAGAACAGGCCTGACTCCAGGCAAGCTGCCAGCTGCATTTGACACTCAAGCCCTTGTGTCTATAGAAATGCAGGAAGCCATCTTTAAAGGACTCACTGATTAGTTTCCTGAGATTTCCAATTTTAAAAGCTTCTGTGATCAAATCTGTTTTGGTAATTTAAAAAAAAAATTTATTTCTTCCTTTCATAGGATTCCAAAGATTGGTTCTGTTGTCAAGCCATCAGAAAACAAAAGGAGGAGAGGGAACAAACTTACTGGATGCTCCCCGCAGAATGCTTGCAAAATGCAGGGAGGGAAAGCTTATGCTAAATGTTGGATATAAACAATAAGGCATTACAAGGCTGGGATGCAGAATGAAGAAGCAACATCTCTTGGGTGACTGGGGTCTGACATTGGGGTGCCCTTGACAAACAGTTTGTAAGCTCACCGCTGTCACCAGGTTCAAAAAGTATTAAAAACACAATGGAGGAACAACACACACACACATACACAAGGGATTTCAAAAAGATCGTGGAAAAAGGCCATTACTTTTTCATTCCAATTTTCCCAAAACCTTTTTAAGCCCTCTTGTGTGTATGTGTGTGATTTCCCCCCCCCCCCCAAATTCTGGATAAAATAGAAAGATGTGAAAGATCACAAAAGCACTTCACTTACGAACTGCCAACTACTCTGCTCATCTGGAACAGAGAGTGCTAACAACGGAAAAAAGGCACGCCACAATGGCATCTGTCTCACCAGGGAGAATGAAGCGTAACTACTGCTTTTCCTAAGCGCTGGTGGGTCGTTAGCAACTCATAGAAACCCTGTATAGGGTCTCCAAGGCTGTAATCTTTTCTGGAACAGAAAGCCTCGTGCTTCTCCTGAGGATGACCAGTTGGTTTGAACTGCCAACCGTGTGGCTAGCAGTTCAGTGCTTATCCTACTGCGCCACGCCAGGACCTCAAATTACTCAATGTTGTTGTTAAGCACCGTTGCATTGGTTCTAACACACAGTGACCCTATGAATAGCAGAATGACACACTGCCTGGTCCTGCAACTTCCTCACTCGGGTGTTGTGTTTGAGCCCAAGGCTGTTGCCACTGTGTTAGCCCATCTCCTTGGGGATTTCCTTTATTTCGCTCACCCTCCACTTTACCGAGCATGATGTCCTTTCTCCAGGGAATGGTCCCTCCTGATACCATGTTGAAAATATGAGAGCCAAAGTCTCGGCATGCTGGCTTCTAAGGAGCATTCTGCCTGTGCTTCTTCCAATGCAGATTTATGAGTTCTTCTAGCCGTCCTTGTACTTTTACTATTCTTCTCCAACACCTAAACAAACACATCAATTCTCCTAGGTACTTCCTTATTCACGGTCCAACTTTCACATGCACACGAGGAGACTGAAAATACCATGGCTTTGGGTCAGGCACACCTTAGTCCTCAAACTGACATCTTTGCTCTTGAACACTTTAAAGCGGTCTTGTGCAGATATGCCTAATGCAATCATTTGATTTCATGACTCTAATAATGTAGCACTTTGTTATTGTGGATTAAATACTGTCAGCCTACTTACTCCCGACTTACATTAACCCTATATACTTACTATATAGGGTTTCCAAGGAGCAGCTGGTGGGTTTGAACCGCCAACCTTGTGGTTAGTAGACCAGTGCTCAACCTATAGGACTCACTCAAGTTATTGTTATTAAAATGATTAAGACTTTATATAATCATATTAATAGACATGTCCTAAGAGAGAAAGTCATTATCAAAATACTTCCTTAGAGATGGCATCCCGCTCTGTTGCAGGCCCTACACTTGACCTGTGTTTCCAGGGGTGCACACACCTGTCCACATGTTTCCCAAGCTGGTCTCTGAACTATGGGGATGGCATGCTTTCTGTGTGCCTCACAGCAAGTCAGCAAATTATCATTCTTGAACTGAATGCAGTCTATTTCTGCCGAGAGTGCACGTTGTTCAACTGGCTAATCCTTCAGTCTATTCTTGGAAACATTTCCCAACATCTCACATTTTTCTTAAACTGGGAAGTGTGTGTAGGGGAGAATATTTAGATAAGTAAATGTATTTACAATTTGTAGACAAGGTGGTCATAACCAACCCACAAGGACTTGGCTCAAGTCAACGGAGAATCAGGAGCTACGACCCCCTAAACCTAGAGGGACCACATCTCCTGCTTACATTGCTTTACAAAAAAGAAAAGAAAAGAAAAAAAGGATGACCTTGCAAATCACAGCTTTATAAATTTAACTTCTATATTTAGAAAGATACTGAAAGGGAAAACAATCATGAAATGAGCTTGCAAAATGCTGAGAGAGATCATTTACTGTAAAAGAAGTAATTCTTGACTGTGGAGAGTGAATTCTGTTTTTCTTTTTTTTTTAAAAAAAAAAAGTAATAAAATTTATCTTCCACAATGGCACCATACAATCATTTACTCCAGGGAAGGTAATTCAGAGTCCAATTTAGTTTTCCTTGTTGTTAAGTGCCTTCGAGTCGGAGCCGACCCATAGCGACCCTGTACAGGGTTTCCGAGGGTGTAAATCCTTACGGGA
>NW_006408555.1:10667661-10697224 GCF_000296735.1 Chrysochloris asiatica
TGCCCTGTAAACTTTCACTCAATCCACAATAAAAACCTTAAAAAAAAAAGCTGGATTACAGTAATAACCTGAGATATCCAAATAATACAACCTTGCTTGCTGAAAGAGAAGAGAACATAAACATGTGCTAGTCCTGGTGTGGCGCTGAGGATTAATGCACTGGACTGCAAGGTCAGTTTAAACAGAAAGGCTGGTGGTTCAAGCTCATCAGCCGTTCCTTGGAAACCCTATACAGAGTCGCTATGACTTAGAACTGACCTGAAGACACTTACCAACAACAGCAATGAAGACCAAAGACTACAGCCTTTAATATGGGTTAAACTTCATTAAAAAGAAAACAAAAATCTTCATAATTGGACTAATAAACAACATCATGACAAATGGAGAACAGATAGAAGTTGTCAAAGACTTCACTTTACTTGGATCCACAATCAACATTCATTGAAGCAGCAGTCAAGAAATCAAATGTATCACATTAGGCAAATTTGTTACACTGTATTCAATTAAATTATATTAACAAATTAAATTATACTCTTTAAATTATTCAAGAGCAAAGATGTCACTTTGAGGTCTAAGGTGCGCCTGACTCACGCTATGGTATTTTCAATAACCCCATATGCATGTGAAAGTTGGACAATGAATAATGGAGATCATAGAAGAATTGAGGCATTTGAGTTATGATGTTGGAGAAGAATATTAAAAGTACCATGGGCTGCATGTTGGCAGAAGCACAGTCAGAATGCTCCTTGGAAGCCAAGATGGTGAGACTTCGTATGTCGTACTTTGGACCTGTTGTCAGGAGGGACCAGTCTCTGGAGAAGTACATCATGGTTGGTAAAGTGGAGGGTCAGAGAAAAGGAGGCAGACTCTCTAGGAGATAGAGTATCACAGAGGCAGCAGCAATGGGCTCAAGGGGTACAGCAACCGTGAGGCTGGAGGGCTGGGCAGTGTTTCATTTTGTTATGTACAGGGTTGCTTTAAGTCAGAACTGACAGGATGGCACATAACAACAGCAAGAAGGTCAACAAAGATATCTTTAAGTCACAATGTCCTGCAAGAGAGTGCTAGCCAACCAAGAAAGCCAGTGTTCCATCACGCCACTCTGGATGGTCTTCAACATAGGGATCTTTTTCTTTCTATCTCTTAATTTCTGGATTCAAATTCTCTTCCCCTGTTCTGAGAAGTTTTTCTGGCAAATAGTAATCCCATCTGAACCCTCCTCACATTTTAGACTCATAAATGGGGGACCAGTCCAGGGAGGACTGGACACGTCTCCAGGGTCATAGAATGAGTCCTTGGCAAGGCTAGGCCAATGAGTCTAGCAGCTTCGTTCTAATGGCAGTCTGCCTTGCACACTCTACATCCTAGGTGGGTTAGGACTTGTGCAATCTTCTCTGGTTGTAGTTATTTGTATAAAGTAGGATTGGTCTTCCCCATCCTTGGTCTTGGGCTCTACAGGCTTCTCTGGCTTCCGCTGGCTAGTTTGGGGGTTGTTGGAAGGAGCTATCAAGGAGGCCTGCTAGCCTGGTTGGAACCCACCAGCCGCTCAAGGAGACAAAAGACTTGGCAGCCTGCTCCCATCACAGGTATGGCTTAGGAGACCCTATGGAATAGCCCCGTCTTGTCTTATAGGCTAGCTATGAGCAGGAATAAACTTGACAGCATACAACAACAACATAGTCTTCACTACTTCCTCTCAGAAGTGGCTCAAATATTTCAAAACAAGTTGTGATATCCAAATTTTTACTGGAAACCATTTCTCAAATTAAGAGAGCTCTTCATGTGGCACTATAGGATAAGCACAGGACTGCGACCACAAAGTCAGTGGTTCAGACCCACAAGCCACTCTTTGGAAACCCAATACAGAGCCACTTGAATTGGAACTGACTTGACAGCACGTAACAACAAATGTCCCTGAAAGGAACATTTCACATACCTGAATTTTTTCGTTTCGTCAGATGTGAAGGAATAGGTGACCCACAGCAGCTACAAGGTGGGTGTTGGTTGGGGTACATACACACTCCCTGATAAGGTGCAAGCTGAGAGCCCGGTCTGGTCCTCAGTTTCCCCCTCCATCTCTTGGAGATTTGCAGATTGACCTTCCTGTCCTATATGGAGAAGTTCTGCAAGAGGGAGATGAGAGACTAGAGGTCAAGTATCTGACCTTGGCCATCAGTCCCCCAGTACTGAGTACTATGGAACTTGAATGAGGCTGGATAGAGATTGGGATCAGACAGAAGTAACAAAGTGAAGAAAAGATACCTTCTGGCTACCTGAAGTTGAGTCAATCCCTGGGGGTTGATTATGGTTACCTGAGGAGACTTCACAACTCCTCTGCAGAAGTGACCGGAATGAAAAGTCTACCACCTTAGGAGGTAGAGGTTGGTTTTAAGAGCCGGTGTTTTGAAGCCACTGTGGCCAGACTCTGAAGGCCATCTCTGGCTCACTGTGTGACCTGCAGAAATTGACTTAGACCCTCAAGGCCTTTGATTCACCATCCTTAGGATGGGAACAATGATAATACACCCAGCAGTGACAATACTATGACACAACAAATACGAAGTCCCAAGAGCAAGGCCCAGTGCATGATGGGCCTACCACTGAGACTTTTGTTGTTGTTGTCAGGTGCCATCGAGTCAGAACCGACTCATAGCGACCCCATGCATAGAAGAACGAAACAATGTCCGATCCTGGGCCAACCTCACTACCGCTGCCACACTTGAGTCCATCAATGATGCCACCTGGCCAATCCATCTCGTTAGGGGTCTTCCTCTTTTTCTCTGACCCTCCACCTTACCCAGCATGACATCCTTCTCCAGCGACTGTTTCCTCTGGACAATATGTCCAAAGTAGGAGACTAGCTCCTTGGGAATCCTATACTGGGTGGTATAACACGGAACCACTCGACGGTACTTCACAACAACAACCTGAAAAAATAATGATGTCATTTGGTTTTGGGCTAGGGCCTACTATGTATACAATAAGTCTTGTTGGCGCAGTGATAAAGCGTTTGGCAGCTGATAGCAAGGTCACTGGTTCAAACCAACTAGCCTGCTCCACAAGAGAGAGAGATGGCATCCTGATTCCGTAAACATTACAGCCTCGAAACCGTGACTGGGGCAGTTCTACTGTGTTGTATAAGTTGCTATGAGTCAGAATAGATTCAGTGACAATACATATATTTCTTTCTGTTACTATATGAATTCAACACAGCCTTACTGAACTTCAACTTAACAATTTGAGCAGGGTGCTGAAGGTGGTATTAAAATACATCAGCCACCCTATGCCCTAGTTAGCTCAGTGTATACAAGAAAAAACAACACATACAAAAAAACTTAGTGTTTTATTTTCTAAACGTCCACTGCAAGGATCCAGGATGATTCAGAAAGCAAAGCTATCAAAAGCTCCAAGCCCCACTCCTATCTCCAGCAATCATACTGCTAGGAAACTTCGCAAACGTGGGATAGTGCCCAAATGGTGTGATTTTGAACTTGCACAGACCTGCTATTGGGATCAAATTAGAAACCAGGAAAAGACATTTGAAAACCAGAACGCCGCACAACTGTCCACAGTGGTTCCAGAATAAAGGAGAGAGGGCTTATAGTAGGACGAGATCTGTACGCGAATACAGATTGAAAAGGAAATAGTGCCTTTTCACCGTCCTGCGTTTCAGAAATGGTCACCTGGAGCAGCTTTGGCTGAAACACCCAACTTGCTGAGTTGAGACTTAAGGGCTGGGGGAGGGAGAGGGGACCGGGGGGGGGGGGGGGGGGGGGGGGGCGGGGAGAGGTGGTCAAGAGACTCACAGTCTGCTTCCAGAAGTGACTAAGGTTCTTAGCCAACTTAGTTTCTTTCTTTGTAATTTCACATTTTCCTTAAATCAAGACAATTTGTTCATGTCACCCCCACACACAAAACAGGACACTTGGCAAAGAATGAACATTTGTTCATGTCACCCCCACACACAAAAATGGACACTTGGCAAGACCCTGACTTGTCCAAACACGATGCTGGGAGGTAACATGGTAGTTTATGTTGCCGGGGATACAGTCTTTTCTAAGGAGATTATTGTACCTGAAATGTAGATAGTTATAAAAATGGCATTCATTTGCTTAGACCGAGAGATTTTCACAGGAGAGCAACTAGCTGAAAACATTATGGAAATGTCCAAAGAGGACTGGTAATTGAGTTGATGAGTATGACCTTGGTTGTGAAGGTAATTGAAGACGGACCGGTGTTCACATTGAGTTATAACCCTGTTCTGGGTTCGGTGATGTAGTGAGGGCTGCAATTTGTTCAGGCTGACTCAGAGTGGCCAACCTTGCTTCTGACAAAGTAATACAATGCCCAGCCAAGCCTGGCCTTTGCTTCTCACCCTGACAGAGTAAACACAACAGCTTCACACAGAAAATGATGGACTCCGCTGGTGTTGGTTCTCAGCACAGACACGTTGGGGCAAGAATCTCCGGAACATTGAGCCCCAAGAAACATTAACTCATATTCTCAACTACCAGAGAGGGGAAAGAACACAAATGCTCCCCAGTCGAAACAAAGCAAAGCAAAGCACAGACATAAACCAAGAATAAACATCCCAGGAAGGTCCATGCTGAATTCATCCAGGCTCGGGTTTTCATGTTTTGTTTTGTTTTTGTAGATATTTATGAAGCAATATGCCATCAGGTGTGGTGGGAAATTTAGCTGAATTCATCAAGAGAAAAAAAATTCTATGTCTGGTTTCAAAGCTCATGTTCTTTCAACACACAGAGGCACGTACATGCATGTAGATACAAGTATAACAGGCTCAAAGTTTCACCCTGACACCAACACATCCAAAGATTGTTGATGAGGTAGGTCCCAGGGATGCCCAACACTGCATCCTGTAAGTACACACAGCAAGGTCTTGGCATTGCAATTGCTTGCACAAAAGTTCACTTCCAAAGACTTCCATTCATATTCCCATTGGGGGTGACTTTCTTCATTATGGGTGCCCAAGGATGAGTTCTTAGAGGGGACATGGAACAGCTGATATTTCAGAAACAGCTATGGTGCCCACAGAAACCCTCAAATGTGGGTGAAAACTCTATACACACAGGTTTTGAATATTTTATATTGACTATTCCTAATGAAGGCACCCCAGACTTGGAGACAAACAACAACATAGGGGTTCTCCATATCATTTGTTTCCTCTCTAGTGTGTGTTTTGTGAGACTCCAATTTCAGGGCTGGAGCTACACAAATGACAAAGGGCCCAGAGTCCCTTGTCTCCTTGCCTGCTGACCCTCCATGAAAAGGATCTGACCACCACATGCGAGTGGAATAAATTATCGCTGACACTCCAATATTTAATTATGCAGCTGTCAGAGCGGCCCTTTCGAAATTCATTTTAATAAAGTGGGAACTTTCCCTTTCAAGGTTAGAGTGAGGGGGGTCACCTTTGGTGTCAGCCGGAGGTCTTCACCCTGAGCTCGGCATTCTTGCTCCAGACGCCTGTCACTTGGCCTGATAGAAGGAGTTGATAGCCCGCTCTGATGCCTGCTGGCCTCCCCCCATTCCTGCCTGAATGAACATCCTTCATTTAAACCCACAATAATGAGGACCTCAAAGTCAGGCAGGCGGGTACAAGGGCAGCCTGTCGGGATGGGGGTGGGATGGGATGGCTTCTGATTATAAAAGACACTCCATGTGGACGTGACAATCTAAAAACTATCATGTTCATTTCCCCATTTGAACTGTTTAGCCAGAAATACTGAATGCAGTGGAAGGGGAAAAAACAACAATTAACAAAATGGGGGGACGGGAGGGAACGCTGTCCAGGGGACAGTACTCCTTAGTAACTGTGGCTTCCAAGCTCATGAAAGTGACATAGAAGTTTTGATTTATATTTGGCCACAAAAGAAACAAGAAATGCTATCAGACTTTTCGGAGTCGAATTTCTTGGCCATAAAGTTGCACCAAGGAAAAACTATTATATAGCAAGGACTATGTGTGAATACCATCAGACCTGCCTATGGTGCACGTGGTTACAGTCCAGGCTTCACTTATATGTCTCTGTGTTGAAAGGTAAGCCACGTCTACAGACAAGAGAGAGAGAGAGAGAGACACCCTGGGCTTGCAAAGCAGAACCGCCTTCATGCACATGGCCAGCCCGGCTCCTCTTTCTCTTCTGTTTTCTCTCCAATCTCTGCTCTCTTTCTCGTCCCTTAATTTTTCACTCTACATTCTCTTCCTTATTCTCATTCATCTGTGTGTTTCCCCTCTTTCCCCTCCTTTCATCATTTTTGAATAACATATTTACGGATTACCCACTGTTCAGTAGGTTTTGTCCAACATTCTTTACACAGTCATCTCGAGCCAAGTTCCAGGCAACTCTATACAGTAGGTAGCTTCATTGCTTTGAGTGGGTTTTTCTTCTTGATGCTGTGTTCACAAATGGGGAAACGGGAGTTTGGTGAGAGAGTCAGGGTCTCAGTCAAGATCCCCCAGGTAGTGGACAGCTCGGCTGGGTCCAGGCAGATGCCAGGGGCTGGCTCTTTCCCCCCCTCTCTGTGCAGCATCTTTTCTTGGTCTGTCTCTGGTTTCTTCCTCATGATCATTTCCCCTGCTCCTCTCCTCTTTTGCTTCCTCACCCCCTCCCCCCCCGCCCCACTTCATCCCCTTGCCAGGCATAACAGCTGCAAGTGAACCCATGAGTGAGCCACCTTGCATAGCACATACCCTAATTCTTGTCAACACTCATGGGTTCTGAAGAAGTCCTCTTTCTGAGTGTGTATGTGGGAAATACCTGAGGAGACTCATATGCGAGTGTTGACAGGTGTCCTCTTTAAACCATAATAACAAACCTGCCCATAAGCAGTTTTGGGGGGGAGGGCAGAAGGGGAGTAAGATTCTCGTCACAGAGACCGGGAAGATGACTGATGAGATGAATTTCTGAGAAACAGGAAGGAAAAAGCAATACCTAGACTCCTGCATAGCTCTGGGGAAGACATGCTTTGAAGAAGTTTCAGGAAAGACTCACCTACCTACAGGCCTGAAGTCAGCTGGTCTACCAATCACAGTGTGGAGTATAGCAAATGTACACCTTCCCTTTTCAAAAGACATGTGTCTTCAAGTCTGAGGTCCTGAATGGGGACTCGGGACAGCTGAAGACAGCACCCAGGGGGGTAACCAGGAGGGGAAGTACAGGAAGTCATGAATCAAAGTCAAAGTGCTCACTCCATCCTTAAGCTGCCTTCTCCAGGACCAGAGATGAACAAGCTCATCCATCTCTCTTGACATTTGCCATCCATGTTGCCTGTAAGGGGTATATCGCGGTACTGGGATAGCTCAGAAAGAGCGTCTTATTTACAATGCTCGAACTTGAAGCAGGCAATGGGGTGAGGGAGGGTATCATCATCTGCATGGCATTCACCTCAAACTTACAAGGAGGGAACCTGCACTGCAGGGAAGTGAATTCTCCCTAGTAATAACCTGTATCAGTCCCATAAAGGTCTGTGAACGGTTCGTGGTAGACTAGTTGTGGAGGGTCAGAGAAAAAGAGGAAGAACCCCCCTTCACCCCTGTGAGTGGATTAGCAATATGGCATCATCAATGGTCTCAAGTGTGGCAACAATTGTGAGGTTGGCCCAGGATCAGGCAGTGATTTTGTTCTGCTGTGCACAGAGACACTATGAGTTGGTACTGACTCGATGGCAGCTAACAACAACAACAACAGTGACCCTAAAGGTTGGTATTTTGAACACACTTTCAGCAGCACAGCAGAAAAGTTCTGGTGAAATGCTTGCTGAAAGATTACAGCCCAGAAAGCCCTATAGGATGATCCCACCCTGCAGCACATGGGATTATCAGGAGGTAGAATCAACTTGGTGGAAATGAGTTTTGGGGTATCAGTCAAATTGAACTGCTGACCTTGTGGTTGTGCTGTTGTTGTTATGTGCCATGGAGTTGGTTCCGACTCATAGCAACCCTGTACAGGATTTCCGAGGCTGTAAATCTTTACAGGAGCAGAAAGCCTCATCTTTCTCCCATTGTGGTTGTAAAGTCCTTGAAATATGCTCAAAGTAAAAATTCCCCAAGGGATTGAAAATAAAAATGGTAATAGTAGTAATAATGAATCAGACAGGTGTAGGAGACAGGTATCTTGGTTCTGATCTGTTGCCAACTTGGTAAAACACTTTGTATGGGTTGATTCACATCTCTGAGCTTCTGTTGGTCATTCTGGAGCCTGAGGGAAAAATCAAAGTCTGGTCTTTGTTTCTGAAGTAAAGACAGCACAGGGAGGGGGTAAAAGACAGGTTTGTTAAACTAAGGAATGTAGATATTCCTTGTTCGGAAACTGTCTCCTTTCTCCTTCTGCTGCTCTCCTGGGTCCTTAGCCAACACTCACAGGATGATTTTATATGCCAAGGGTACAGGATGGAACTCTCACTAAATCCTTACAACAACCTTAGGTGGGAAGGAGGTGCTCTAAAGGCCTCCATCCTAGAGATGACGAAACTGAAGCTTCTTCTTGTGCTTAGGTGCTGTCGAGTCGGTTCTGAATCACAGTGACCCTATGCGCAACAGAATGATATTATAAAGTCCCACACCATCCTCACAAGTGTGGTTACACCTGAGCCTAATGTTGTAGCCATTGTGTCAATGCATCTTGGTAGGTCTCTTAATCTTTTCTGATTATCCTCCAGTTGACCAAGCATAATGCCCATCTCTAGGAACTGGTCCCTCCTGATAACATGTCCAAAATATGAGAGACCAAGTCTTACCATCTTGGCTTCTAAAGAGCATTCTGACTCTACTCCTTCCAAGAGAAATTTGCTCATTCTTTTGGTAGTCCTAGGCGATTTTAACATTCTTCTCCAACACCATAACTCAAATGCATCAATTCTTCTACGGTTAGTACGGTAAATCATTGATCTAAGGTCATTGAGCGAGTAAAAGGTAAAAGGCAGAGAAGATTTGGAAAGCAGGCTTATTTGACCCCAGAAGGAGTACTCTTAAACACCATGTAAAACCTTTACCAATTATGTCTGGGGTCCTCTTTTCCTTGTGCCCTGCAGATGAATCCAGAATTGTCTTTACTGAATCAAGAGCCAATCTATTTCATGAGGACTGTGAGTCATCACATAGAGTCCTTGTGGGGAGTGGTCCCTGTTATCTGCAAGCTAACCCCATAACAGTAATGGAGATTGGAGTAACCATAGCAGCCCCAATGAGACAGAGAACAGATGTGTGGATATATACCTATGTGGGCGGGTCTGCATGGCACTGAGAGCCATGTTGCTTTACTATATATAACGTCACTGTGAATCAGTCAACTTATGGCAACCAGCAATAACAGCTCTTTCTCTGTGCCTTCCTCCCCACCCCCTCACTGTATAAGGAGACCTGGTGGTGCTGTAGAATAAGCACTGGACTTCTAACTACAAAGTTGGCAGTTCTAACCCACCAGTCACTCACTGGAGAAACAAGAGGCAGTCTGTTCCTGTAAAGATTGAGAGTTTCTGAAAGCGTTTATAGGCGTGCTGTGAGTTAACACCAACACCAACAACAACAACAAATTATATATCAACGTCCGTGGGTTTAGCCCACCAGCCTCTCTGAAGGAGAAAAATGAGGCTTTCTGCTCCTGCAAAGATTTAAAGCCTCGGAAATCCTATACAGGGTCACTGTGAGTTGGAACTGCCTAGACGGCATATATTCACAACATAACTAATTCCTGGTCTGGTACTGCAGGATAAGTGCTGGTGTGGGGGAGTGTGAGGCCAAGAAGATCTAAATGAATGCTGATTGGTTTGTTCAAGATGGAAGTTGATAGTTCTGAGAAGCTGAGTAGGAAGAGTGCTTTGATGTATGTATGCCCCTATTCGCAGAGCCCCCAAGAGAGGCCAGCTCCCCCCCACTATCAGAGATCCAATGCTGCAGAGCATTGTAGAGGGAGACCAAGCAGGCTCCTGTCCATTCCCACCCAGCTCACCTGCTGTGCGAGCAATGCCCTAGGACAAGTCACGCCCCCTAAGAGTCCTTGACTTCCTCACTCATAACACAGCCTTCCTCTGAATACATGGCACATAACAACAACAACAACAACTGAATACTCAGTAACAATACCCATCGATGTCAGTCCTCAGAATGTTGCATCTGAGAGTCAGATTTAAACTCTACAGTGGTGGAGAGGCAGGCATTATGGAAGGGTTTTATTTTAGGTCCGGTTATATTGTTACTATTTAAAGAGCAAATGCTTACGATCATGAACAAGACATGTAGTTTGTCTGAGCCTCAGCTAACGTAGTGATGCATTTGGAATCGTAGTAAGGATTGTTGTTGTTTTCCTAAGTGCTGTTGAGTCAGTTCTGACTCATAGTGATCTTGTATAGGGTTTCTGAAGAGCGGCTGGTGGGTTGGGTTTTAACAGTTGACCTTGTGGTTAGCGGTCCAGTTATATCTAAAAATGTATGTGTGCTTGTTTATAAATAGTCAGCTACCTACTTCATACACTGAGTCCCAGGATTGCATCTTAGAAAAAGCACTCGACTTCAAGGTTCGTTTGAGCCACAAGGTCAATGGGTCAAACTCATTCTGAAACCCTACACAGAGCCACTATGAACTGGATCAGACTCCATGGCACATAACAAGAAGGACACCATTTCATATAATAAATATGCATGTCTATGTGTGTTTATATATGTATATGTAGAGTCCTGAGGCGGAGCAATAGTGTAATCACTGGGCTGCTAAACGCAAGGTCTGAGGTTCAAACCTAACAGCTGCTTCTAGGAGACCCTACACAGGGTCACCATGAGCCGACGGCACTTCACAACTATAACATATATCCACACTCATATAAACGGATACATACATATGATTGAATTCAGGTGATGTTCTTGTTATCAGCCCCTTCCCCTCACAGGGAATCTGACTGTCAAAGCCTTTGGCAGCGGCTCTCTTATCACAGATTTTTCGGTCACAAATCGTTATAGGTCAAAGTTGATCCCAGATTCCAAACCCTCCCAAGTCTGCACCTCCATGCTGTCAAACGGGAGAGGGGTGAAAGAGCAAAAGTGCATACACCCCCAAGGTGAGGGACATGCTGAGGCTGGGAGGCTGCAGGCAAGAAATTAATCCTGACTCAACAAGAGGATTAAACACTCACCTAGCATGAGGAGAATTCACACTCCACAAATTTTTCGCGACTGAGTAGATTTAAAGAAATAAAACTAGATTGAGCATGCTTTTAATACTGGCTGCTATCTTTTGCTCTGCTCTGCTCACTGGCTTGTTAAATATGAAAAGATTTGGCCTGCAAGAAGACACAGACAGAAGCAATCTCCTGGGGACAGGACAGTCGCCCAGAGTCTCCTGTGTGCCACCCAGGTACGAAAGAGAGAACCCTTTTTGTTGTTTCAACCCCTGAAGGCCCGGGTCCTCCGTAGGAATCTCAAATACAATTGGGGGCATCGCCACCCGCCACCCTCTCATAAAGGAAGGTGTGATGTGAAAAGCTCATTGAAGATGCTAGGAGCTTCTCTTTCTGACCCTGACTGCCTGAGAGGCAAATTGCATTAGAAAATGACATGCCATTCATCTCGTGAGTACTTGCAGGAACATTTAGCTAATTAAATGATTAATAAATTTAACACTGCTTTATAATTTCATTTAGCTGTGTTGGAAATCACAGAGTGAGCTGCATAGGCATCGAATGAGATTAGGTGGGAGTGAGGGTTTCGGAGGTTGCCCTGGTAATTGAGATTAGTCTATTACTACGGTGACCTTTTTAACTTTTATATTCTCTTGTTAAAGCGAAATAAAATTTTATTCACTTTTAAGGAATATTTACTTAGAGAAATTTACATGAAATTGAAGAAACACCAAGCCGGGAAGTCTACTGGGGCCCTGAGTCCATGCCCTGGTTCGTTTTTTAATTTTCAAAGCCTCCTGAGGAAATTGTTCTGGAGTTGGCTAGAGGCGGAGTAACAAGGATGTGGTTTTCAGATGGTCCGTTCATTCATTCATCCAACACGTACTGACTTACTGGTGGGTCGCAGGCGCTGTTGTGAGCTCAGGGACAACAGTAGTAAGCAGAACTCAGGACCCCACTTTCCTAGAATTTAAATTCTAGTAAGGAGGGCAGACAGGAAGTAAATAGATGACAAAATAGCAAAGAGAAATCAGCGCAAGGCAGAGAATTGGAATCAAAGGCAGCATTAGACTAGAGCGTTGGAGGAACACTCTCCATCAAGGTGACAGTGAGCTCAGATCTGAATTACAAGAAGCAGTGAGCCATGCAGTATGCAGGAGGAAGAGGACACCAGGCAGAGGCGGCTGAGGGCAGAGGTCTGGATGGGAGAATGAACATGGGGTGGTGATGGAGCAGGAAGGACAACTGGGCTACGACCCAGAAGTCAGTGGACATTGGAGATGTTGTAGCAAACGCAAGAAGGGTCAGGCTAAACTGCTGCCCACTCTACGGAGTGTAGAGTTGTTTTTATAGGTGTGATGGCTTTGAAGCAGGACAACGAGATCTCTCTAGGTGATTCTGTCTCTACTAAGTCCTTGGTAGCCCAGTGGAGAGTGGTTGAGGCCACCTCCTAGCTCTCCTAAACACAAGGGGACTGACTTGGGGGGGGGTCCCTCACTTTCAGCCCTTTCTCATTTGTGCTTTTTTCCCAACTGAAGGCATATCTGTTATCTTTGTTTTCCTGTCCCTTTTTCAATATGTGGTACTTGGTTGTCCCCAGATATTTTGAAGATGTGGTTTCTTTTCAGTTCGTATCCAACTTTCTCTCTTCATTCATAACATCCCAAAGTACATATTTTCAAGTTTTCGTTGGCTTCCACTTGGTTCTTTCTAGACACCCAGACTCATTTCACAAACAACAATGTTGTGATTGTTGGTAACGCCATTGAGTTGGTTCTGAAGCATAATAATCCTATAAAGAAGGCAAATCTTTGTGGGAGCAGAAAGCCTCATCTTGCTCCCATTTGAAGCACTAACCTTGTAGTTAGTAGTCAAGCACATAGTCTACAGAGCCATCAGAATGACCACTATTTCCTAAGGTCCAAATACAAGCTACGTGCATCAGAAACACAATCTAATTTAAATGAATCCTCCTTCAGGTAACTGTGCAAGATAGGTAGCTTTTGGACGCATTTTAGGTGAGGATGCAGAGATACCAAGTTGATGAGGCTGAACAAGGCCACTCAGTTCTTAAGTGTCAGAGTTGGATTTGTATCCAGAAGATACAGGTTACGTAGGTTTCTTTCATGAAGAAATAAATCGATGCAATTTCTGGATTGACTATTTTGTTATTCCCTAAAGAAAGCTCTTCATAATGAGACATCACAGGGGGGTGGCTTAGAAGAAGAGGTGTGTATTTCACAACATCATGCTGATGCCTTCTAAAGGCCCTGAGGGACTAATGGGTTGTGTGTGTGTGTGTGTGTGTGTGTGTGTGTGTGTGGCAACCTTTCGATTTTCTTCACTTATAACTCTGCCACGAGTCCTGTGTGGCACTGTAGGATATGCACTGGATGGCTAACCACAAGGTTGGCACTTCAAACCCACTAGTCACTCCTCAAAGACCCTACGTAGGGTTGCTATGAGTTGGAACTGACTCCATGGCACTTAAGAACAACAATGCAACTCTACCAACTACAATCTCTGCCTCATGAGCCATGTGGCCCTCTATGTCTCTTCTATTTATAAGAAAGCCACTTATACTGCATTAGAACCACCCAACTTCTGTAAGATCTCATGCTTGTCAATGTTGTTGTTGTGAAGTGCCATCGAGTTGATTCCGACCCATAGAGACCCTGTATAGGGTTTCCAAGGAGAAGCCAGTGAGCTTGAACCACCGACCTTGCAGTTCAAACGACTTTGCAGACACACACATTAGCCCACAGTGCCAATTGCACCGTCAAAGACTCTATTCGCAACATCTGGGGGTTAGAACTTCAGTACACACAGGCGTAGCTTTTATGTTTTACCATACTTCACCTTACTGAACTTCACAGATATTGCCGCCCTCCCCCCCCCTTTTTTAATTGAATGTTGGTGGGAACCCCTGCACTGAGCACATCTGTCAGCACCATTTTTTGCCATCCACAATGCGGGCTCACTTTGCGTCTCTGGGTCCCACGTTGGTCATTCTCACATTTCAAGCTTTTTCATCAAGCTACTGCACGTTTCATGGACTACAGGATAATGGAAACCTAACTTTTACATGGACTGGGAAACCAACAGATGTGGGCCTTTCTTGATTGTGATATTCACTTCATAGGCGAAGTCTGGGACCAAACCTGCAACACAGATTGAGTAGACACACCTTGGAGGGAACACTCTTGGTTTCATTGTGGCTCATCTGGCCGAACTTGTTCAGAATTTGTAGTGTTAACTTCTTGCCCTATCATTTCTTCTTTTGCCTCCACTTTGCCTGGATTCTCACCTGGTCACGTTTATCCCTGCTTTCTCACACCCGGAAGCTATTGCTGACCCAGAGACACCATCCAGGGTCTCTTTGGCAGGGCTGACTTCACCTTGCTTCTGCTCCTTCTACAAAGAGCTCACGGTTCTGATGTGAATTCATACTCTGCAAATTGACATAGTCCCCATGAAAAGTATTTGCTGTGTGCTGGTGCTGGCTTTCTTTTCCCTACCAGCTCTTAGAGCAGATGAAACGTCTTCCATTCACCAAGTGTTTAAACTACAGTCATTTTAGTTTCAGGTAATTATACATACATCCCTTGGATATTCTTAAGACTTTGAACACACTCCCCCTTCTTCATTTTGAAATCCTAAAATGCCGGCTGTAAACCCTCACATTTGTGAGAAATTACCTTTGTAAGCAGTGTTTCTGGAACACAGCATCTGTATGTGATGCTCACTTATTTATTTTTTTAAAAAAACCTTGTTAATTGTCTTGCTGTTGACTGTAACTACTAATCTTAGGATATTTAAAAATGTGTGTAATTTTCCTTCCAGTTTCTTTTACTTGGTGTGCAAAATTTGGCCCCACCTGCATAATTAAAATATTTTCTGCTTTTAAACAATTCCAACAGTTAAACATACAGACATCAGCACCTGTTAGCAGCAACAGATGAAATGCCAGTTATTGAAGGAATGCCCGAGCGGTGACCTGGCCTTCTAGAAATTACCTAGAACTGTCCACTCAGGAAGCAGCAACTCATCTGTTATTGTTGTTTGTTAAATGCTGTCAGGTGGGTTCCGACTCACAGTGACCCTGTATAGGGTCTCCCAGGAGCAGCTGTGGGGTTTGAACTGTCGAGTTTGCAGTCCAGTGTTTATCCAACAGTGCTACACCAGACCTTTTTAGATACTTCAGATCTTTCCTTCAGCTTCATTGAAACCCAACCTCTGCCTGTAGGGGACTCTGATGGACAGGCTGTGGTGCTATCAGGTAAGCACTGGACCACAAAGTTGGTTTGAACTGCCAGGCCAGAGGATCAAACTCACCAGCTGCTCCTTGGACATCCTATAAAAGATCGCTATGAGTCAGAACCGACTCAACGCACTTAACAACTATATGGAAGCCCCTGTGTGGCACTGCAGGATCAGCACTGGGCTACGAGGCTGGTTTCAACCTCAAGTCTGGGGGTTCAAACTCCCCAGCAGCTCCTCAGAAATCCCATACAGGGTCTCTTTGCAACAACAATGAGAACAGGAGTAGAACTACAGGAGGGTTGTAAACTCTCCACAAAAGCAGACAACCACATCTCTCTCCTGAGGACCACCTAGTGGCTTTGAACTGCCGGTCTTTTGGTTAGCAGCCCAATGCTGACCACACTGTGCTCTCAGGGTGCTTCCATGGGTGTTTAGAAATCCTCAGAGACTCGTGGCTAAGGACTGTTTCAGTGTTTATTTCTCCTCCTCCTTTCCTTGCTCCCTTTCTGCCCTATGTATGTAAAAGCCCACAGCGAACTGGACACATCTCCAGCCCCAAGAAAGTAAACACCTGCAGGCTGAGAAGGCGTCCACCTGGCGGTCCACTTCTTCCAAGGGCTGCTTAGAATGACTCTGATCTGACTCAGAACTTTCCAGAACAAACATCTCAAGACTCTATGAAACTGGAGATGGGAAACAAAGGGATGCGTGAGCTCAAATACCCAACACAGCCTCATCTCAGAAAGAAACGCCACATCTCTGCGTCTTCGTTTCTTCCTCCTCCAGGGGGTATCTGGTGCTGATGCTACAGAAATACCCCGAGGATGGCTTCCACAAGCAGAAATGGACTCTCTCACGGTTTAAGAGACTCAAAAGTTCAGCTTCGGAGCACTGGTTCTGGAGAAAGGTCCCCATCACCTTGCGACATCTGTAGGACCCGCATGCTTCGGAGGTCTCCTTGTGTCTTGGCATCAGTCTTCCTTTGGATCCAGTTGCTTCACAGGGCAGGGACCCCGGGTCCCAAAGCATGAGCTCCACTTTCTTGGAGGCAGTGGGTCCCTCTGAGCTCGCCTGACTTCTCTCTTCTTTGATAATCTCAGAAGAGATTGGTTCAAGATACAAGCTAGTCGTGCAGATTGCATGTGACGTAGGGAACAGCGTGGAAGTGAGGATGTGCAGCACACAGGATAATCACATCAGATCACACCATGGGTGATTACATCCTACTAGATCTTCTCAGGGAGGTGACAGTGACATTTTAACTACTAAACCACTGAGAATCTGGCCCAGCCAAGCTGACACAGAACCTTAACTATTGCAATGGGGACAATGAGCCTGCTCTTTGGGATTTTGATGAAGTTGAATGAATGATCCAGCAGTGTCTGACACATGGTGTGTGCTCAGTGGAATTTTGGTGTTCTTGAATTTCATATCATACCAACCAGGCTTTGGCTCAAGGTGTTTACTTTTCCCAGCACATTCTCTTTCCATATTCCTCTGTGTAGGCTAGCTTGCTGTCTCCTCCTTCAAGATTTTACCTCCCCTGAGCAATCTTGTCTGACACCCTCTGGATAGCAGTAATCTCCCTTCACGGTCTTCTGAACTCTGGGTGCCCCTTGACCCCAGCTCTCCCTAAAAACAACAGAATCAAAACTTCTCACAGGTATGTTTCTTGTCAAGCTCATCCCACTGTGCTGCTTTATATGTTACTACCATGAAGTTGGAAGCTATGCCACTGGTATTTCAAACACCAGCGTAGTCCACCCATGGGAGAGAGGAGTCAGTAATACCTCTAGACTAAGACAGACAAGTAACAAACTTCTGCTGATTGAAAAAAAGTCAATGAAAACACTATGGACCCCAACAGAACAACAATCTAATCAGTGCTGGAAGATACGTCCCCTAGTTGGAACATACTCAAAATACATAGTGGCTTCAAAAACGCACTCAGGAATGCCAACACATGTAAAGATGGCACAAGGCCTGGCAATAGGGGTGACCACGACTCAGGGTCAACTCATGGGCAACTTACAACAACATATAATTTACAGAAAGCAAGGGATGCATTTTCTTGGCAGGGGGTGGGGTGGGGGGCAGCCTTTCAGTTTTAACATAGAAACAATGAATTTATACGCATCCAGTAGCTTTAACTTTTGCAAAATATCATGCTTTCCAAAGGGGAAATAATTCCTGCGGCATGCCATACCACATCTCAAATCTGGAAGAAACGCAAAGAGCTAAAACATGAGGGTGAAAAAGTCTATTGCACCAGAGAAGGCGAAATGGCAGCCTTCAGGTGGAATCAGGCCAGTGGGTGTATTTAATTTGGCTCAATCAAAGTTGGCCCACGCAATGAATTTACTGCCAAAATTAAAAAATGGGATGCTTTCCTATTGAAAAACAAAAAAAAGAAAGCAATCGAGCTTCTCTAGGGAAACGGGACGTTTGGAAAAACTTGATCCAATTTTCATAGGGCAACATTCAGCTGGAGGTTAGTACAGGTCATCCTCTATGCACAGGGCCTGGCCATAGTTTCTGACCCCTTTCATTGTCTTCCCTATACTGGAGATATGGGTCACATTCATTTATCATCTCTTCTACAAATGGCTTTGTCCATGTATTCTAGCTGCCTGGTGCCTGCAGACATTAGCATTTTGTCTCTTCTATACCTTAGACTTTGTCTCTCATACTTCAGACATATTATCAGGAAGAACCAGTCACTGGAGAAGGATATCATGTTTGGTAAGGTGGAGGGTCAGAGAAAAAGAGGAAGACCCCAGTGAGATAGATTGGCAAAGTGGCAGCCTTGATGGACTCAAGTGTGGCAACAATTGTGAGGTTGGCCCAGGACCAGACAGTGTGTCGTTCTATTGTACACAGGGTCTCTATGAGTTGGTATTGACTCGATGGCACCTAACAACAACAAAAACAACATATAATTAATAAGTATGTATTAATAACTGTTTATCTTCCCGTTCCTGATCCATGAGGCAGAGGGAAGAAAGTATTCCATGTTCAGCGAAAGGGAGGTATTGATAATTCCATGGATCTCTCAATTGGGAAGCGGTCTCTTCTACCTATCACAAGAGCCATTGCATTTTCCATTTTAAACTCTAAGTAGACTGAGCAGAGTTAATCTCAGGGACTCTGGCTTTATCAGAGAATCTCCACATCGGTGAACCTTCTCTGACATGAAGATTCTAATCTGAGAGGAAAGTCTTTGACCCAAAAAGTCTTTCTTGCTTAGGTTCCCATAGAGGCTTTACAGGCAGAGAGAGATAGAGAGCTGCCATGGGGTCGACTCTGCCCAATGGTGACCTTAGGGACTCCAGAATGAAACAATGCCCAACTCTGCATTGCCCTCATGGTCGCTGGACAGCTGAAGCCCATTCTTGTGACCACGGTGCCAAGCCATCTCACCAAGGGTCTCCCTTGCCCTCGCTGGTCCTCAACATCACTAAACAGGATGTCCTCCTTCAGTGACTGACCCTTCCTATTTACATGCTGAAAGCCAGAAAGTTGGCCACTGTTTCTGTTGTGACCCATAGGGCTTTCCTTGGCTCATTTTCCCAAGTCGATTGCTGGATTTTTCTTCCTAGTCTATCTTCATCTGGAAGCTTCCCTGAAAACTGTCCTTCACAGGTGACCCTGCTGTTATTTGGAATACTGGTGGGATAGCTTCCAGCCATATACATTTGGTGACGTGACCATATCCAGGCCCATTTTTTGTCTACAGGTGTGATGTTTAGTGCCAGTGGATTGTGAAGGACAGTTTGCTATGTTATGGATGGAAAGGTAGATGGATGGATGGATCTAAACCTTCTTATCTGAACCCTTGTGTGAACCTCACACTTATTTTCCAAGATGGCTAAGTGAGCATGGAGCAAGAGTGCATGCCAGTGGAACTGAGTGTTATGTTCCAGGCAACATGAGGCCACGACTGGGAGTCTGGCCTCCTGCCCTAAGCCACTGGCTGGAGGCCTAAATGCAGTCTGTGGCTGGACGCCAGACGAACGAGAAGTACACGCTAAAATATAGGCAGCCGGTTATTTGTGAGACGAGAAACTAAATGCCCACTGGTTTTTATGCAATCCAAGCCGAGTTCCTCAGCGGCTGATGGGTACCCAGTTAATTCCAACCCAAAGTCAGGAGGCTATGTTCTGCCTCCATAACTCTCCTAACCGCAGTCATGGAGCCCAACCAACAGATATTTACTAAGCACCCACTTCATGAGAAGCATTTGAGTGGGATGGATGTTTGATGCTTCACAGTCAGTGAGCCATCAACAAAGTATTGGCACGCCAAGTCTACAGTGTATACAAAGATTTATGCCCCCATGGCTGACTGGGATTGGCTGTGGGTACACATGTGGGTCCAACATTCTAAAATCCATCAATGTCGTCCATTGTATCAACAAGTTAAAGAAGAAAAAAAATCCTAGGAGCTTATCACGTGACACAGTGAAAGCATGGACAAAATATATCATCCAGTCATCATTTAACACAACAACAACAACAAAAACTCTTAGCATATTTGTCGTTGTTGTTAAGTGCCGACGAGTCAGTTCCAACTCATAGCGACCCTGGATAGGATTTACGATCATCTCAATTCATTAAAGAGCATCTATAAAAAAAAAACAAAAAACAAAAAAACCTAAGCTAGCATCACATGTAATTAAATAGGGAATACTTTCTCTTGCAACATACGGATCGAAGAAAGGATGTCTCCTTCACTACTCTGAAACAACATTGCACGAGGAACTCTAGCCAGAACTGCCAGGAGAAAACACCATCTTGGAAGAAAGACAGACAAAATATTCCATAGAAGTGAGGAGGATGGTGAGGCTCTCTGTGTCACGCACTTTGAGCATGCTACTAGGAGGGACCCGTCCATGGAGAAGGACATCATACTTGACAAAACAGAGTCAGAAAACAAAAGGAAGACCCTCACTGTGAGATGACTGGACATAGCAGCTGTAAGAAACATCACAAAGATTGTGAGGCTGGGGCAGAAGGCCATGTTGCCTTCTGTTATCCATGAGGTTGCTATAAATACTAACTGATTCAATGACACCTAACAAAAGGCGCTGCAATAAGAAAAGTCAATAAATAAAAGTTATACAGATTTGTCATAGAAACAAAAATTTCCAGATAAAAAGGTTGACTACATATAAAATCTCAGAAAAATGTCTCCAAAAGACCTTACTAGGACAAATATAAGAATTTAGGAAAGTTACAAAAACCAGAGCCATGTACAAGAGTGAATCGCATTTCTACAGAGTCACAAGGAGCAAAGATGTCAGCATGTGGACTAAGGTATGCCTGACCCAAGCCATGGAATTTTCAATCCCTCGTATGCATGAGAAAGTTGGACAAAAAGTAAAGAAGACTGCCCAAGAACTGAGGAGTTATGGTGTTGGAGGAGAACACCGAAAGTATCAAGAGCTGCCAAAAGACCAAATCAATCTGTGTTACCAAAAGAACAACCAGAGTGCTCCCTGGAAGCCAGGGTGGGCTGACTTCATCTCCCATACTTGGGAGTCATTATGAGGAGGGACCAATCCCTACAGAAGGATATCATGGTTGGTAAAACAGAGGGTCAGAGGAAAAAAAGGAGACCACCAATGAGATGGACTGACTTAGTGGCAGCAGCAATGGGCTTAAGTGTAGCAATGATTGTGACGTTGTGCATAAGACCACTATGAGTCGGGACAAACATGATGGCACCTAACAACAACGTCAAAACAATGAGCAAGCAGAGATTAAAATTCCCAATACATTACCATTTACAGTTGCACCTAAGAAAATGATACAGTTAGGTAGGCACTTAACAACAATATGCACACACAGGGTCTATCTGCTGATCATTTCAAAAGGCTGTCAAAATCCTATGAAGAAGACATAAATACGCAGAGTGCCACACTGAGCTTCCACACTGGAAGCCAACACAATGAAGATGTCAATTCTCCCCAAACTGACCTAAAGCTTTGATGCAATTCTGATCAGAAACAGAGTCAGGTTTTTGGTGCATGCGTACAAGCTCATTCTAAAACATTTATAGTCACAGATTTTAATGATCACAATAATCTAGACAGAGAAGAAAAAAATGGGAGGAATCATTGTACTAGAGCTTACCAAAGTTTACTGTCTACCATAGCTTGTTTAAATCTCAATGGCACCTCTGAAAAGCCAATGATGCTAGTTTTACAGAAAGAAAATGGAAATTCCAGTAAGTTAAAGGACTGGATTCCATGATGAGGCGAAAGCTGACTGAACTACTCTTCAGAAATTGCTGTGATTCCAGAGGCAGGACTTGTCTACTACATGCCACACATCACCTACATCCTTGTCATCAGATACAACAACACAAGGCAGCAAAATCCAGGTCCTGAGGAACAGCACTTACGGTAGAGGCTGCAAAGAAGGGAAAATGGGGTGGGTTGGACATTCAGGTCTCAAGAAAGGCTTCTCCATGGAGGAAACATCTACATCGTCATGTTATACATGTATGTGTGTGTGTGTGTGTGCATGCATGTACGGTGGTGGCGGTAATGTGCCATGGAGTCAGTTCCGATTTATAGCGACCCTGTACCAGGCTTTCCGAGGCTGTAAATCTTTATGGGAGCAAAAAGCCTCATCTTTCTCCCGCATAACAGCTGCTAGTTTCAAACTGCTGACCTTGAGGCTTGCAGCCCGATTTGTAACCTCTATGCTACCAGAGCTCCATATATATACACACACATACACGCATAATAACATAATCCAGAGAAAACAAAAGACGTGTTCTTGTTATATATAAATCCTCCTCCTTGCCGAGCCATATAACATATGTCAACTATGCGTTTTTTGTGTTCTCTGGATTATGTTCTAGATAATAAAATCCCAGAATTCATTCGACTAAATTTGAAACCTACTTCATATTATAGACGTCCCTCTAACTCCTTAGAAATTCAAGTTATTAAGAAGTTACCAGATGACATATAACATCAGCTAAAATACTTGAAAAACTCCATATTCCCAAAATGATGATCTTAAAAAAGAATTATGAATGGTCAATAACCTTCCAATGAATGACCCTTGTTTTGGCAGGTATTTTGGGGTAAAAAATCGTATCATTGTAGAAATTAGGTGTTAAAAAAAATGCTTTCTAAAATGTACACAATCTTCATGTTGACATTTTACCATTCATGTTCTATTTATTCTTAAATAATTCACAGGTGTGTTAATATTATCAATGGACTTTTTTTTAAATGGACTTTTAAGTTTCCATATTTAACTCATAACTATCCATTTGGGAAAACCAGTTAGTTTGTAATAATTAACTCTTCGAATGATCTTTTTATTGCTAGTTAAGTTTCATTAGCAATTTTTTCGCTTCTCTAGAATAACCTCTACTATAATTTTTAAATATATAACATCATTTTGAGTTTTCTCATGACTTTTTGAGTAATGTTTTTATCTTACTTTAAACTTCTAAAACAACATGAAAATAGATGATTAAAATGAACATTCTTATCACGTGTCTGATTCAAATTTCAAGTACATCAGCATTTCATGTTTGGAATAACATTTGCAGCAGGCTTCTCTACGACACTTTTTATTGTATCGAATGAGTCTCCTTCTCTCTATTTCAATTAGTATTGTAGCTGTTTGTTTGAGGTGACTTGTTTTTTCCATGGTGATTGCCGAATTTGAGCACATGCCTTTTTGGCATCATTAAGAGTCATAAAGGAGCTCTGGTAGCGTACTGGTTATGAATTGGGCTGGGAACCACAAGGTCAGCAGTTTGAAACTACCAGCTGTTCCGCAGGAGAAAGATGCGGCTTTCTGCTCCTGTAAAGATTTACAGCCTTGGAAACCCTGTACAGGGTCTCTATGAGTCGGAACCGACTCCACGGCACATTACCACCAACAATAACAGAGTTATGAAGTTGTTCTTGAATTTGTTGCTGAGATAAATTTTAGTGATAGAGAATTAAAATAATCAGTAAATAAGGAAATGACATGAAAATATAATTTTTTATAGAAAACAGTGCATTAACCTGCATTTGACAAGCTCCAATTCAAAGTAGGTGACAAATCTCAACAAAATCTAAAGATGCGCCAGTCAAACACACATACAGATTTTTTTAAAAGTCTTCTTCCGTATGTTGCTATGCTATTAAATGCTGTTGAGTCAGTTCCAACTCACAGTAATGCTGTATACGATTTCTGAGCAGCAGCTGGTGGGTTTGAACCACCAACCTTGTGGTTAGTAGTCCAGTGCTTATCCTACAGAATCACACCAGGACTTCATCTTCTGTATGATGTTGTTGTTGTTAAGTGCCTTCAAGTCAGTTCCGACTCATAGCGAACCTGTACAGGATTTCCAAGAAGTGGCTAGTGAATTTGAATCTCCAACCTTGCAGTTCAAACTGACCTTAAGGTCCAGTGCATTATCACAGAGTGTCGCACCAGTAATAATTTCATAAAAATTTAGGCAAGAAATATTATCAGTAGGGACCAGTCCTCAGAGAAGGAGATCATGCTTGGTAAAGTGGAGGGACAGAGTAACAGACTGGGAGACCCCCAATGAGATAGACTGGCACAGTGGCAGCATCAGTGGGCTCAAGCATAGCAGTGATTTGGAGGTTGGTACAGGACTGGGCCGTGGCTCACTTTGTTGTATATAGGGTTGCTCTGAGTCAGAATTGACTTGACAGCACTTAACAAAAACAATAGCAGGAGAGGTCTATGAATGAACTTAATGTTTTTAAGTCAAAAGGGTGTTCTTTAAGGCAGACGAAAATCCAGCAGCCTAAGGCTCAGCTGACCTTACAAACAGATGCTGACATGGTTTGAGTGGAGAAGGAACTAGTTCTAGTACGTGTGCCCTACTGAAGTGCCACGTGTGACGTTGCTAATGTTATTTAATGTCAGAGTCTGCTCTGACACACAGCGACCCTGTGTAGGGTCTTCAAGAAGTGACTGGTGAGTTTAAACCGACCTTGAGATCAGGTTCTCTTATTCACCATTATCTCATTTGGTCCTCAGAACCTTCCATTTAAAATGGTAACCTTTTTTTTTTTTGAACTTTTTACTGTGAATTGTGAAGGTTTGCAGAGCAAATCAATTTCCCATTCACCAATTCACACACATTTTGTTCAGGTCACTGACTGTAAGCCCCACAACATCACAGCACACTTTGCATTCCTCCCTGTGTCTTCCATTTCCACTCTTCTTCCTCCTTCCCCAGCCCTTGTGAATGTTGTCTATGGGAAAATACAACCCTTTCCATACATTCTGAGCGCTGTTGTTCACCCTGTAGACCAGCCCACTGTTTAGGAGAACAGTAGAGTTGTGGGGTTGGGGGTGGGGAACCCTATTTTGATGGTTTGGCGTTATCAACATCACACTATCACATGGCAACCAGACGTCTGGGTTTCACATGAACAGAAAAGGAAGCCGAGTCCTGGCTTAGAGACACCACTCAGTCTGTTTCTGTGGGCAGGCTGATTCAAACCACTCCACTTCAGTTTCTCAAGTGTAAAATTAAGATAACCCAGTGCCCACATCACATGGATGCTCCAAGGGATACATAAACCACTGCACACCAACTCCACGGCAAGGAACAGAACAGGCACTCAATAAACATGGCTAATATTCTATTTACGATGATTATTACGATCATGATTTTTACCATTATTGAAACTATTTCTCTAAGGGCTCAGAGTAACTCATCAACCCTACCAAGAATGAAACTCCAAGAGAACGTACCCAAGTAGTTCTCACTGGCTAATAAAACCTAATATAGTCCAGGTACCCGCTTAGGCGAACCGCAGAATGCACCCATTTCAGGTAAGCCATAAAGTCTCTTCAGCTGCTGTTACAATGATTGATCGTCTGGTGCAATTAAAATTCAAGAAATACACTGACATTTTAATAGAAAAAATAATTTAAAGGCATCTAATGTGTGAGGTGGTAACCATTTTTCCATAGACTGACAAATTTCAGAAGTTTCCCCCCAAAAAAGCCCAGCGAAAGGCTCTTTCCAGGAGGGTTAAGTTGGTAAACAGAAGGGGACGGACATTCTTTGGAGAGACGTCAAACTATTTTGCTGCCTGGAACCGAGGGCATCATTTTGCAAACCAGGCCCTAAGACAACCAGACATATAGTCCCTTAGATATGTGTGGGGTTTCCTCTCTCACTGTTGTGTTTTGTCATCTCTAAAATGTTACTAGAGATGACGGATCAAGGTACAGATACAGTCCTATTAACCTTAAGAAAGTATTTTGAGATAAATGGATTCAGTGCGGACGGGGTGGAAACGAAAGCCCTCTGATGTCTATGCTGAAACTTGAAATGAAAATGCTCTCCAATAAAAAGTGAGGTCAGTGAAAAATTGTTCCCACAGGCTATCCAAGGTGTTCAGGTAAGCACTTAACAACCAGCTTTGTAGGTTTACAGGGAGAGTTTTGATTTGTAGCACTTGTCAATATCTCTGGTGTAAATATCCCCAAGCTGGTCGATTTCCACGGATATCATTGAGTTCCTGACCACGGTGGCGGTGTACAATTGGCTTTTGCCAGCTGGTGAATATTACTGAGGTCATCTACATCCTAACTTTCTATCTCACGTGTCTTTTTAAACACACATTGAGGCACCCACCTCCACTGGAAATCATCTTACGCATTTGTTGTTTCCTTGACTGTGACCTGTACTGGGCCCATGCCATGGAAACACACGTTAATTAGTCAGGGCTGTGTCTGTTTGGTGGTCCCCAGACCTCCGGTATCTGCACTTGACGATGGACTGACAAGTAAGTTAACGCTAGCATTTGGGAGATGAAAGAATAAACGAGAGGAAGGAGGCAGAAGGATGAGGTTTCTTATCTGTATATGGCTGGAAGGAAGTGGCGCTTTTCAGGTAAACCCTTCAGTGCTTTTTGGAGTCCCTAGTCATGAACTCTGCAGCTAAACTGAAAGGATGGAGGTTCAAGTTTATCCACAGGCACCTCAGAATAAAGACCTGGCAAGCTATGGATTCCCAAGAGAAAGAGACAGAGAGAGACAAAGGGAAAGATTTGTGGGGTTTCAAAAGGAGCATGGGCACAAATACGGATCTCTTCCAATCAGTCGGCCAGATGGACTCAAGCGTGGCAACAATAGTGAGGTTGGCCCAGGATCGGACAGTGTCTCCTTCTGCTGTGCATAGGACCGCTATGAGTCGGTACCGACTCAATGGCACCTAACAACCACAACAAAAGGAGCATGACTGTCAGGTTCCAGGAATGCAGAGCATGAAGGAAGACCAGGTAAGTTTTCTATCATCTGAAAGATAAGAACTGGACAATGCTGTGGGGGCAGTTTGTCTCCAATGAAAGGGGGTGGCAGGAATGATCACATCCCACGTGTCATGTCTCAAAGAGCAGAGAAGGTTGGAGAAATCCGGCTCCACTTGTACACCCAGCAGTGTACATGGCGCCGCCCTGTGTTTCCAAGCAGAGCTGGGCTCCGTGGAGTTCTCATTGCTGATTTCTCCAAACCAGATCACCAAGCCTTTCATCTGCTACACCTCTAGGTGGACTAGAACTTCCAACTTGTCAGTTAGCATTCGAGCATGTTAACCAGTTGTACCACCTCGGCGGGGTTCCTCCACTTGATGTAAGCATGCATTTCAGGGCAGAATCTGCAAGTCCAGTTTGGTTTGGCTGCTGAGTGAGGATGTGTAGGTAGGCAACGTTGATGCACACGGTCAGTTTCTTAAGTTAACATGAAGTCCTTTAACAAGCAAGTAAGGCGCTTACTGTTTCCAGTGGAGCTGAGACCATAGGGTATCATAGCATGAAAAAATCCAAAAATGCTATCTCAGCCCCACCACCACCACCATGCTGACAGCACACACAGCAAAGCCCTGCTGGGCATGTGGTCAGCTGCCAGATGGTCAGAATCAACGTTGATGCAAAAATGACCAGAAATGAGCAAGTCCCTACTTATGGAATCACAGCCTTGCTTCTTTCAGAGTTTGGGGAGAGGACCTTAGAGATCTATCTATCTCTCATCAGGTTTTCACACAATTCAGACGAGTTTTAGATTCTGTCATTTCAAAGTCATGTGGGCAAATCCCTGGAGAAATTTCTCAAGGACACTTCTGCTTAAAGAAGGACTTAAACACCCAAACCAAACCAAAATCGTTGCCATCGCTTGGTTCTGACTCCTGATGACCCCAAATGGTTTTCAACGGTTGATTTTTCTAAAGTTGTTTGCCAGGCCTTTATTTAGAGGCACCTCTGGGTGGATTCGAACCTCCAACCTTTCAGGGAAGGTCTGAGAATAGTAACAATTTGCATCATGCCTGGACTCTCTGTTATTTCACTCTCTTTCATTTAATGAGTGAAAATCCTTCTCAGAAAAGTCAGCTTTCATATGCAAAACCCATAAACCAATTTAACTTTATGGAGAATTCAAAAACAAAACAAAACATCTCAGCATGCTCACAAGAATGCTTTTTTGGCTGTGATCTCTAAAGGAGGATAAATAAATAAAGTAAAATAGAGCAGAAGAAAGAGCCCATGTGACTTCTGCAACTAGATTCCCAGGAAGCTCAAGAACCATGTTTGGATATTAGCAAAAATGATGGACAAATCTGTTTTGTAGACATTTCAACCTGGCTTGCCTTGCAAACTATAAAGAGGCTCTCTGGCCCTAGATGTCAAATTAATTGCAGGCAAAGTGTGTAACAGTAATTCACTTGGCAGTTTTAGCAAAACCAGGAGAACAGCATTAAACCAGAGCCCCATATGCCAATGGGCACCAGAGCTTTTGCCTGTGGATGAAATCAAACAGTAAATCTTTCCTGCTTTAACTTGATCAGCAGCTCCGTCAGAAGACCTGTCCTTCTCTCTGCATTGTGTCAAATGGTTTATCTGCCCTCTTAGGAGGCACGCTGATATATAAATCCCAGGTATGATTATTAGTCTTTTGCCCTATTATTATGAGTTATAATATTACTTCCTTGAGACCGGGGGAATGGGGCATAGGAAGCTGGTGGATGAGACGGAACCTGTGTGAATGCAGAACGGGGGACCATCTATCTTTGTTCAGGGCAGTTTGGGTAATATTTCAGGAGAGAAAGGTCATCAATACTAAAGGGAGTTAGATGTGTAGATGAGGGAGACTCAGTCTGTGAATGTACTGACTGTTAAGTATCACCCTGGTTGAATTCTCTAGCCTGTCTTTCTCTCAGTGTTTCTAAAGTAAATACCTTCAACTCATCTATTAGCATGCAAGTCAGCCCTCAGATTTTGCCGAATCCCTACTGTGTGCTGCCCCTTTGCAATAAGTGAAGATGCAAAGGACAACAATTCTCATTGGTCAGTGGCTGGCAGTCTAATTAACAGCAGGCTAACACAAAACAAACTAGCCCACGGCTTGCTCATAGTAACTCTATATAGGGTTTCTGACGTGAGAAATCTTTACTGGAGCAGAGAGCCTCATCTTTCCCCACAGAGTGGTTGGTAGATTGGAACTGCTATCCTAGAGATTAACAGTCCTGTCCTTACCCTACAGCATCACTGGTTGTTGGTGGTCATGGAGTCAGTCCCGACTCATAGCGACCCTGTACAGGGTTTCCAAGGCTGTAAATCTTTATGTGTGCAGAAAGCCTCATCTTTCTCCCACAGAACAGCTGGTAGCTTTGAACCGCTGACCTTAAGGTTCACAGTCCGATTCGTAACCACCTTTGGAGGTGTCTAAAGAAGCTCTGGTGGCACAATAGTAGAGCACTCAGCTGCCAACTGAAAGGTTGTCAGTGCAAACCCACCCCCAGGGAAGAGACTTGACAATGTACTTTCATTAAGATTGCTGCTGTTGTTAGGAACCCTTGATTAGATTCTAACCCATAACTACCCTATGCACAACAGACTGAAACACTGGTGGGTCTGACGTCATCCTAACAACCATTGCTAGTTTTGAGCTCATTGTTGCAGCTGCGATTGTCAATCCGTTTGTTGGGGATCTTCCTATTTTCCGCTGATCCTCTATTTTTTCCCAGCATGATGGCCTTCTCCAGGAACTGTTCCCTCTGCTAACATGTACCAAGTATATGAGAGAAAGCCTCATCAGTCTCCCTTCTAAGGCATATTCAAGTATATGAGATAAAGCCTCGTCATTCTCCTTTCTAAGGCATATT
>NW_006408555.1:10697384-10729191 GCF_000296735.1 Chrysochloris asiatica
TCGTCATTCTCCTTTCTAAGGCATATTCAAGTATATGAGAGAAAGCCTCGTCATTCTCCCTTCTAAGGCATATTCTGGCTGTATTTCTCTCAAGACAGTCTTGTTCTTCTGGAAGTCCATGATATTTTCAATATTTTGGGCCAACACCATTATATCAAATGTATTGATTCTTTTTCAGACTTCCTGATTCATTACCCAGCTTTTGCATGCATGGGAGACAACTGAAAATATAGCTTGGGTCAGATACACCTTAATCTTCAAAGGGACATCTTTACTTTTCAACATTTTAGAAGAGATCTTTTGCAGCACATTTGCCCAAAGTAATAGTCATTTGATTTCTTGACTGCTACTTCCTTGGGTTTAGAAAACCTTATGAAGCAGTTCTACTCCATCAAATGGGATCACAATGAGTTGGAATCAACTCAACCATACTAAACCAAACAAAGAGATGTATATGGACGCCCAACTCTAAGGTCGCACTGTGGTGGCTTATGGTTGCTGTGTTCCTAGAAGGTAAGTCACCACTATTTCAAATACCAGCAGGGTCACCCATGGTTGACAGGTTTCAAAGGGCAGAGTATGACCAAAGACTTGAGGATCATCTTCTGAAAACCAACCAGTGAAAACCTCAGGGCTCATGATAGAACGCTGTCTGATGTTCGGCTGGACAAGGAACATCCTGGGTTGGAAGGCACTCTAAATACACAGTGGCCGCAAAAGTGGACTCAAAGTGACCAGCGATCGGGGCCATGTTCTGCTGTCCATGGGATCTCCACGAGTCAGAGCCAAGTTAGTGCAGCTACCGAGAACAGCTGTCTAAACCAGTAAGTAAAAGTCAACCACCATTAGAGTTTCACAGTAGCTCTTATTCTGGGGGTCCTACAGTGTGCCAGGTGAAGACATTACATCCAGTGTTGAGAAGAGTCCCAGATGAAAGATCTGAGCAGCCCACACCCACGCGGAGCACACGCAGATTCTCAGCCAGGCTGACTCCTAGGCACTGTGTTCTTTAGCGCCTCTACCGATGAGTGGGCCAAGGAGACCGAGGAGACGGTTCTTCCTACAGGACCAGGTAAAGAAGTCTCAGGGCAGGTTGTGTGGATGAGGTGGCGCCTGAACTACATCCAGAATGCTAAGTCAAAATGGGGACAGGCATCCGAGGAAAAGGAAGGGCTGAGCAAAGTACCCCGAGAGACCCCCATGAGTCACAAAAACACTTGTAGATGGAGAGACATTGACCACTATCATCGTCTCTCCTGGCTAAGTCCACAGTTTCTCCTGGACCCAGTGCCTCCCCAAACTTTAATGACTCCCTGAAACAACTCCTGGCCTTTGCAAAGTGGGGCATCCAAGAAAAACAAGTGGGGACTATTTGAAGGCACACGCAGTGTTCTTGGGGAATTATTTCTGGCCCCAATCCCAGCCAGGGATCATAGACCTTGGGCTTTCAATCACAAGGCTGAGAGGTATTAACCCACGCAGTCCAGGCAAACAGTTTGCATGAAAACATTTTCCTTTCTTGGAATGTAAACGGGTCTGCCTTCCTCAAGAATTATTTTGACCAATTTTCCCCTCAGAGCTTCAAAGTCGTGTTCTCTTTTTTTGGTTTGTTTTTTTCTCTGGATGTTGAAGCTATGTGGTATTGCGTCCTCCCCCTTCCCATGGTCTTATGTTTGTGAAGGTACACACCCAGTGTCCCCAGGATGGGGGCCAAGAGCGTGACCCAGAAGGCACACCTGGAAGTCATTAAGGGTCCATGGAAGGGGGAGGAAGGGAAGAAGAAAACAGAGAAGGAACGGAAAGAAAAGGGAGGAAGAGGAGGAGGAAGAAAAGTTCAAGGAGAGGAAGAGGCAGATGAGAAGAAGGAAAAAGGAGGGGAAGGGAAGAAACTGGCAACACCCATTTTATCCCAACACACTGACACGCTTTTTCCATGATGGCAAACAGTTCATGGACAAACAAATATTTTCTAAAAATTCCACAACGGTGCCTGGGGATACAGTCAAAGGGCCAGCACACCACTCCGAGTGAGAGAACAAAGAATCTGAAGAGTGGCTCAGACATTCTGACATCCTCGTGTGTTCATAAGGAGCCCCGGCGGGGCCATGGGCCAGTGCTAGGTGCTTGGCTGGTTACAGAGAGTATGTCGGTTCAAACCCACTGAGAAGTTCTTCGAGAGAAGACCTGGTGATCTGCTCCTGTCAAGACGACACCCAGGAAATCTCTCCGGGACAGTCCCACTCTGTCACAGGGGTTACTCTGAGTCACAAGTGATGGGAAACTTAGGTGAACTACATCTGCAAATGCTGAACTGCCATCTCTTTCCTGGGTTTAGCAGCTACGCTGAAGCAATTCAAATACAACTCCTATTCACTGAAGACTAAGGAAAGGGAGGTTGGTTTTGCTATATGTAGACAAAGGTGTGAAGCTTGATGTTAGCTTTGTGTTTGGAGAGGACGCATGATTCTTTTTATTTGGACTACCTCGGAAACCCAAGGAGCTCTGGTAGCACAGTGGTTACGAGTCGGGCTGCGAACCACATTGTCAGCAGTTTGAAACTACCAGCTGCTCCGCAGGAGAAAGTTGAGGCTTTCTGCTCCTGTAAAGATTTACAGCCTCGGAAACCCTGTGCAGGGTCACTGTGAGTTGGAACCAACTCCACGGCACATACCACCACCACCTCGAAACCCAGTACAGGGTCGCTGTGAGTCAGAAGTGACTCCACGGCACATAACCACCACCACCATCTAGGAAACACCGGCAGTGAGTACTAATGGGTATTAAACACAGGCCAGATCACTAGACGGAAAGCATCAGATGTTACAAGTATCTGCTACAGAGACCCATAAAACGTGAGGAATTTCCTTCCTGCAGCTTGAAGATATTCATATTAATGAAATTGGAATTGGCTGGTCGATGGAGAATTGCAAGTAACCCTTGGCAGTTGACAGCAATAAAACATTAGGATAGCCTCTAGTCTCTGGTCTTTCCCCTCCATCTCAGAACTCTATTTCCCCCCTATTCTCCTTAAGAGAAATGATTCATTTCAATTCAATATATTTAACACCACCGACATTTTGACCGTTTACAGGTATAACTTCTCTTACATCTATAACGATTCCGGAAATGCTAAGAAGTTCCTGGCTTATCATAGGCATCTGTTGAAATATGTGATATAAGAGATAAAGTTAGCCTCATTATACACCAGGAAGCTGAGGCTCAGGCACGCTGGGTGACCAGGCCCTGGTCGCATCCCTAGAGACACTGCGTTAGGCATTTGTCCTTGGCCTATCTCTAGAGCCCAAGCCCTTTCCATTAGCCAATGGGGATAGAAGGTCACTTCTCCACTACCTAGTCCTATGTTCCTGTTAAAGAGCTCTGGTGGTGTAAATGGCTAAGCACTGAGCTTTGGCAGTTCAAACCCACCCAGCGACTCTGTAATAGACAGTACTGGCAGTCTGTTTTTGAAGACTGCTGCTGTTCTTAAGGGACGTCAAGGTGGTTCTGACTCATAGCAATGCCTGTATAGGGTTTCTGAGGAGCACCTGGCGGGTTTGAACTGCTAACTTGTGGATGTAATCGGCCTTGCGGTCTAGTGTTTATTCTACATGGCCACACCAGATTACAGCCTAGAAAATTAAATAGTGTCACACGAGGTCACTGTAAGTCAAAATTGACTGGATGGCACCTAACATGGCGCTATAGGATCCACACAGGACTGCGAACCACAAGCCTGGCAACTGCTCCTTGGAAACCCTATAGATGAATCGGACAGACGTGAAGATACTGAACAACAAAGAAAAGAAAATGAAACTTCTCACCACTGGACCAGACCAGTAACTAACATCAGGGTAAATGGAGAAAAGATTTATTCTTTCAAACACTGCCAATTTGCTGAGATCACAGTCAACATTCATACAAGCAGCAGTCAAGAAATCAGACGATGTACTGCATTTGGTAAGATCTGCTTCCCAAGGCCTCTTTTACGTATTCAAGGGCATAGATGTTACTTTGAGAACAAAGATGCACCTGACCCAAGCCACAGTCTTTTCAGTGCAAGTTGGACCATGGTTAAGGAAGACTGAAGGAGAAACAGTGCATTTGAATTGAGGCGTTGGTGAGGATTATTCCAAATGCCATGGAGTATATGAGGAACAAACCAATCTGTCTCGGAAGTAGTAACGCCTGAGTTCTTTGGACATGCTGATAGGAGGGACCAGTTCCTGGCAAAGGTCTTTGTTTTTGGTAAAGTGGAGGATCAGCAAAAAAGAGGAAGACCCTCAATGAGATAAACTGACATGGTGGCAGCAACAATGAGCTACAAAATGACAACAATTGTGAGGTTAGTCCAGGACCAGCTTATATTTAGTTCCGTGTGCACAGGGTCGCTGAGTCAGAACCAACACGACGGCATCTAAGGATGGCATCTAAAGGACAACATGTTTCTAGAGCTGTTTCTTGCAATGACAACTGCACATAATGAGGAGGGGCACTGGTGTGACTGCCCTCCTACAGCTTTCCTGACCCCCCACTCCGGGGTATTTCAAGGACAAAGATTTCCTGCTGAGGCGAGGCTGGTGGACAAAGACTTGGTTTTGAAAAGACAAGAAATCACCATATACTCAAACTTTATCAAGTACTTTAATTTAAAATTGCTGCTTGCCAAAAGGAAATACTACAAAGTTGCAAACAAGGACAAGCAAAGAGAATATATTTGCAACAGGTAATGATGGTGGGCTGGTCTCCTTAATTTACACAGAGCTCCTATTAGCAATGATGAACAATCCGACAGAAAACTGCACCAAGAATCTGGGAAGGACAGGTCAGACAGAAAAACATGCCCAATTTCACTCAGACTAAAACAGTGAAGAGTACCAATGATTATTTTTCTTTCACACAGTTGCTACACTTAAAATAATAATAATAATTTAATGCCCCAAACCAGCATGCATGAGGTTTTATGCATACTTAAAGGTGGTGTATGTGTAGAAAACATTTAAGAAGGTCATGTTTGGAATAGCTATAAAAACATGTAAAGCACATCTCATCGACCCAGTGAGTGCACTTGTAGGAATTTATTCTATGTACAGATAACGCGTGCCAATCTTTAGCTATTATAAAGTAGGCAAGGTAATTACTGAAGCATAGTTTATAACAGCTAAAGATTGGAAAGATTGTAATTAGATCAATAAATAATGGTACAGAAATATAATGGGATACCATTCATCTTTTTAAAAAACAAAATAAAAACCCAACAACCTAGATAGACATACAGAGAGCCAAACAGGTAGATGGGTAAAAAAGAAACTGAAAATATATACAGATAGTCTGCGACTTACAACAGGATTCCATCTACTGACTGTTCTAAGTTGGTTAGGATGGAAGCCAAATACTTCTCTCTCTTTTTCTTATTTTTGGTTTGTTGCTGAATAGCCTTTTATTATCACTACCTTGATAAATCCAGTCTTCAAAGACTTGCAACTGAACATCTGAGAATGATAGCATCCCAAAACACGTGCAGCAACACAGAAATAAAAACCAAACAAAAGCTAACAGATGGTCATAAGCATTGTTCGTCGTGGCTGGAACACATCAGAAGTAGGGGATTACGTGTGTGCATTCATTCATATGTGTGTATGGGTGTATCAGTTCCAGGTGTATGTATATTATATATATTTGTATATATGTACACAGACACATAGAAAAGGGGGCTTCTAAAAGCATGTGAAAAAAATCCATTATCTTTGAATTATCTCTTTCCATGAAGTTTTCAAAGCCCCTGTGCTTACGTATATGTATAAGTGCACACAATAACAAAGGAGGAATGAGAAGTATAGAACGATGTATATGAAGTGAGAGACCACATATTTAAATAAAAAGTCATATGACCATACACCACCAGCCGCCTGTCAGTTTGTCATACTGCGGAAGCTTACATGTTGCTATAAGGCTGGAGGCTTTGTCCATGATATTTCTGAAACCCAAGCAGCGTCACCCATAGTGGACAAGTTTTAGTGGAGCTCTGAGACGAAGACAGACTGGAAAGAAAGAGAGGCGAACTATTTCTGAATTGTTCAGCCACTTATGAACAGCTTTGGGACATTGCCAGATATAGTGCTGAAAGATGAAAACATGAATAGCAGTGGGACACGGTCATACATAGTCTTGGAAGATGAGCCCCTTATGTTGGAAATGCAACCAGAGAAGAGTCGCCTTCTCAAAGTAGAGTTGACCATAATGACGTGAATGGAGTAAAGCATTCAGGACCTTCATTTGCTGATGGGGCACAACTCAAAATGAGGAGAAACAGCTGCAAACATCCATTAATAATCTGAAGAGGAAATTATGAAGCATAAATCCAGGAATATTGGGGATGCCAAAAATAATGGAATGCATAAATATCCTATGTATTAATTAGTGAACTGAAGTGGCCTGGCATTGGTCACATTGAATCTTATAATCATATGGTATAGTATGCCAGAAATGACAAACTACAGAGGAATAGTATCACATTCACTGTCAAAAAGAACATTTCAATATCTGTCTTGAAGGACAATGTTATCTGTGATATGATAATACCCATCCACCTACAATGAAGACTCGTTAATATCACTAATATTCAAATTTACATGCCAGTCACTAAATCCAGTAATGGTGAAATTGAAGAATTTGACCAACTTCTTCAGTATGAAACAAACCAAACATGTAATCAAGATGCATTAATAATTACTGCTGATTAGAATGTGAAAGTTGGAACCAAAGAGGAAGTATCAGTAGTTAGAAAATACAGCCATGATGACAGAAATGATGCTGGAGATCGCATGATAGAATTTTGCAAGATCAACAGCTTACTCACTGCAAATACATTTTGAAATAATATAAAACATGCGTACACACATGGAACTCACCAGAAGGAAGACTTAGGAATTAAACTGATTACGTCTGTGGGAAAACATGGTAGAGAAGCTAAATATTACCAGTTAAAAGGCGACCAGGGGCAGATTGTGGAACCAACCATCAATGGGTCATATGCAAGTTCACGCCAAAGCTGAAGAAAATGAAAACAAGTCTACGACAGCCCAAAGATGACTCTGAATATATTCAACCTGAATTTAGAGACTGTCTCAAGAAGATACTTGATGTATTTAACACTAATGACTGACGTCCAAAGGACTTGTGAAATGTCATCAAGAACAGCATACACGAACAAAGCACAAGGTCATTTAAAAGATAGAACAGAAAGAAAAGATGAAAATGGGTATGTCAGAAGATACTTGGATATATGCTCTTGAGGGTAGAAAAGCTAACGTGAATGGAAGAAATTGAGGAAGTAAAATTTAGGAACAGCTCAAAAAGACAAAACTCAATGAAATTCTATAATTTCATTGATTTTGTCTTACTATAACTATAATGAAATACACAAAGACCTGGAAAACCAAAAAGAAAGAACGCACTGAGCACCTGTCAAGCTGAAAGAACTGAGGAAAAAATTCAAGCCTCAACTTCTAATACTGAGAGATTTAAGGGCAAAATATTGAATGAAGCAGAAAGTAACAAAACAAGATGTAAGGAATACATCTTCAACCGTTTCAAGAGACAGCATATGATCAAGAGCCAATTGTACTGAAGGAAGAAGTCCAAGGTACACTGAAGGCATTGGTAAAGAACAAGGCACCAGGAATTGATGAAATGCAAATTGAAATCTTTCGACAAACTGATGAGGTACTGGAGACACTCACTCATCTATGCCAAGAAACTGGTCACATGGCTACATGCTCAAGCAAGTGAAAGAAATTCATATATTTGTGCCCATTAGGTGACCTAACTGAACGCAGAATGATTGACCAATATCTTTAATAGCATATGCAAGTAAAATTTTGCTGAAGATACTTCAAAATGGTTTCAACAGTACATTAACGAAAAATGCCAGAAATTCTAGCTAGATTCAGAAGAGGACATGGAATGACGAGTATCCCTGTTGACACTAGACAGTTCTTGGTTGAAAGCACAGAACATCAGAAAGATGTTTACCTGTGCTTTATTGAGTATGCAAAGAATGGGTACTCATGTGGAAATTAGTTGTTTGAACAAAACAAAGGGGAAACTGAATGGTTTAAAATTGGCAAAGGTGTGCGCCCAGGTTGTATTTTTTTATGATACTTACCAATCTGTATGCTGAGCAAATAACCCAAGAGGCTAGATTATATGAAGAAGAGCGTGACATCATGATTGAAGGAAGATTCATTAACAACCTACGCGATGCAGATGATACAACCTTGCTTATTGTAAGTGAAGAGAACTTAAAATACTTACTGATGCAGATCAAAGACCAGAGTCTTCAGTAATGGGTTGCATCTCAATGTAAAGAAAACAAAAATCCTCACCACTGGAGCAATAAATAACATCATGATAAATAAGAAATTATAGAATTTATCAAACATTTTATTTTGCTTTGATCCACAACCAACACTCTCTACGAAGCAGCAGGCAAGAAATCAAACATTTACTGAATTAGGCAAATCTGATGCAAAAGACCTCTCTAAAGTATTTAAGAGCAAAGATACCAATTGGAGGACTAAGGTGCGCCTGACCCAAATGATGGACTTTTCAGTAGCTTCACACACATGTGGAAGTCAGACAATGAATAAGGAAAATTGTAAAAGAATCAGTGCATTTCAGTTACGGCTTTGGAGAAGGATATTTAAAGTATCATGGACTTCCAGAAGAATAAACAAATCTGTGTTGGAAGACATACAACCAGAGTGATCCTTGAAAGCTTTGTCCCTTATACTTCATATATGATATCAGGAAGTGACCTGTCCTTGGAGAAGGACATCATGCTTGTTTAAGTTGAGGGTCAGGGGGAAAAAAGGAAGACATCTAACAAGATGGACTGACATAGTGAAGGGAACAGTGGGCTCAAATACAGCAACAATTGTGAGGACACGCAGAACCAGGTAGAAATGATTCCAGAGCACCTAACAACACCACTACCACACATACACACAAGTCTGTAAGAACATCTGCTCCTTCTGGCAATGATACCCAGCCTATAAACTGTCTATAGAGGTTATTTACAGGAGTAAAGCTGAGGGTGAGGTTGGTAAGCACGTGAGAAAAATATTCCTTTCTATTCACTGTATTTCCTTCAGTGTGGTGGATTATATAGTCTATCAACTTTGATGTGTTGCCTCAATTCATTTTTGATGAGAGAAAAATACATCACAATAGCGACATAAACCTTCATTTACGTTTCAAACCATTCTAATTTTCACATGTTTGTATCAAGAGTCAGAATCTCTGGCTTAAATTCATTACTGGCGGCACTCAGTCGGCTTGCCCACAGAATAACTTCCGGTGGGTATGCACTTGCTTCCTGCTTTTCAAACTGCCTCTGACAGAGATCAAGTAGGACATCATATGCAAAATGAAAATAAATAGACAGGAGAGCGGGTAGGGTCTGGGCTGGAATCCTGACTCCCCCATTTTAGAGCTGAGCTACTTAATGTTTCTGAACATCAGTTTCTGCACCACAGGCTGGTAAGAACACATCATCCTTGTGAAGAAACTGTCTTAATTAATGTGTGTGTGTTTGTGTTGTCTTCCACCCTTATGTGGGGCCCCTGGGTGGTATAAGCGGTGAATTTACTTGACTGTTAATTGAAAGGTTGCAGATTCCAGTCCACCGAAGGGTACCACGGGAAAAAGACCTGGCAATAATGTCCTTATGAAAAATAAATCACTGATAACCCTTGGAGAACAATTCGAATCTGACGCATGTGGGATTGCTATCAGTCAGAATCAGCTTGACAACTGTTGTTTTAGTTATGTGTTTGTGTGTGTTGTTTAACCACCCTACACAAAGGTGTCCAAACTTGCATTCTTCTTCACCCCTTCTTTTCAGAGAAAACAGAAAACCTTGGACATATTTGCTACTGTTGCCTCTGTTGAGCATGGCAGTCTTGGCTTCCTCAAGTCAGCTAATAGCATGAATAAAGAAGGCCTTAGAGGAATTGACACATTTGAATTGTGGTGTTGGAGGAGAATTTTTACAGTAGCACGGACTGCCATAAGAACAAACTAATCTGTGTTGGAGCAGGTACAGCCAGAATGCTCCTTAGAAGCCATGATGGTTAAACTTCGTCTCTCATACTTCCCACATGTTTTCAGGAAGGACCAGTCCTTGGAGAAGGACATCAGACTTGGTAAAGCGGAGAGTCAGCGACAAAGAGGAAGATCCCCAATGAGATGGATTGGCAGAGTGACAGCAATAATGGGCTCAAACGTAATGATGACTGTGGAGGACAGCGCAGGACCCGGCAGTGTTGTGTCTAAGGGTCATATGAGTTGGAACTGACTTGACGGCACCTAACAACAACGCGTAGTGGTTACGAGTCTGGCTGCTAACCTGAAGGTCAGCAGTTCAAAATTACCAGGCACTCTGTGGGAGAAAGATGCGACTTTCTGCTCCCGTAAAGGTTTACAGCCTCAGAAACTCTATACAGGGTCACTATGAGTTGGAACCGACTCCACAGCACATTAACCAACAATAACAAAAGTCAACTGAAGACTTTTTGCTAACATAGCGCCTTCTTTTCAGGGACATGGTCTTTGGCTGTGGCAGACATAGTTGGAAGGAAACAACGCCTTTCTTCCGACTTGCTTAGATCACCCAGCATCAGACCTTAGCTAGTGTATCTGCTTAAACATGCTACTTCTCCAGGACTTACAGAAGTAATCACATTTGCTATTAGTCCCCTCCCCCTCACAAACACTCACGTAAAACCCATGCCATGATTTTGCACATTTTTGGTACCATGGCTTTGGAAAGACACATTTATAGAGGACCAACCAAAGGCACTGCCTGATCGGCCATGTTCCATTCCAATCCCACATGCCTAATTAAATAACACATTTGACCAGTTACCGTTAAAAGAAATCCCTCATGAACTGACAAGATATTTGGCAGCTTCTAAAAATTACTGATAAAATATACACTTCCCCAGTGCTGGCCCTTTGTAAGCATGGTGGCAGTATAGTAGTGTTTTGCTTTTTGTAAGTCTACAGTCTACATCATCAGAAATCATATACCTGACACTCGATTAAAATAACAATAGTAATAAAACTTGAATGAAGGGTTGGGGAGGCACCTTTCAGGAGCTGAAATTTAAATATACTAAAATGGGAACCACCTACTCTGGGATCTCATTAAATTAGAAACCTCACCCCTTTCTTTGAAAGATTTCCTGTTCTTTTCACCATTAAAGTGCCTGCATTCCCTCAAAAAGCAGATGTTTGTGTTCCCAATGCCTTTTAGGGTGGGGGGGGGGGGGGGAGTTAACTTGGCAAGGTAAAGAGTCCAGTTGTCACATGGTCTTTGAGAGGGACAAAAGCTGAGGGTTATGATCCAAGGGCAAGGTCACAGGATAAAGATAAAGGGCAGCAGAACTATGGAAAGGGTTTCATGAGTACCATAAAAAGTGTGGCTTCACTCACGTCATGACAATAGTACAGCTGTTAAAATGAAAACAAAAATAAATTAAATGCAGGTATTTGTTATTGTTGTTAAGTGCCATCGAGTCGACTCCGACCCATCGCGACCCTGTACACGGTTTCCAAGGAGCAGCTGGAGAGCTTAAACCACCAACCTTTCAGTTCAAACAGCTCTGCAGTCTGACACATTAACCCACAGCACCACACCAGGACCCAGGTGTACCCCATGCTAAATTGTTGGTGGTGGTGGTGGTGGTGCCATTGAGTCAGTACCGACTCATACTGCCCTTCACTCAACAGAACTAAACACTGCCCGATCCTGGGCCAACCTCCCAATCATTGCTCCATTTAAGCCTACTGATGCTGCCACTGTGCCAATCCAGCTCATTGGGGTCTTCCTCTTTTTCTCCAACCCTCCACTTTACCAAGCACGATGTCCTACTCCAGGGACCAGTCCCTCCTGACAATCCTAGATTAGCAGGGGCTTTAAGGACGACTAAGGGAAACAGGAACGACCCCTAGGAAATTCACTGATGACTATGCCATGTCTTTGGGAGAAAACCTGACATTCAATGGGAGATGCAGGAGGGCGGAGGCAGGCAGCACCGAGGAAGGAGGCTGGAATCTGGGGGCAGCCAAGACGCCCCACCACGAATTCAGCTGTGTGTGTATCTGTTTCACAGGATGGTTTTACACAGAGAATGAAATCTGGGTCTCTTTGATTTCAAAGGGTCCTGGTGTGGCATTACAGAATCAGCACTGAACTGTTAACCACAAGGTTGGTGGTTCAAACCCACTGGTCACTCCTCAGAAACCTGATACAGGTTTGCCATGACTTGAAACTGGCATAACCACTTTGGGCAGTCAGTGACTTGAAGTACAACCAGTGTGTTTAAAACTGAATTTACAAGCCCCTGTGGGCCCAAGCGTTGTTGACCGTCCAAACCATAGGCTCTGAGGATCAGACTCTAGCTACCTAGTAGACATAACAAACTGTCCCTCATCTGATTATTCAGTAATGCTTGTTAGTAATCTCATACGTGAGCCCTGGATATCCACAGACAAATGTAAAAACCTCCCCTAAAAGCCTAGACTGTAAATTCCAATAAGCCAAGTCCCCCCCCATCCAAAAAAAAAAAAGCTAAAGAGGATAGAGAGAAACACTGTAAACTGATGATATATAGCGGGGATAATAATCAATGTAATGAAACAAGCTATATGAATGGTTGAATGTGAAGCCGATGATGTGCCCTGTAAACTTTCACTCAATGCAAAATAAAAACATTTAATAAAAAAAAAAAAAACAAAAAACTGAATTTAGAATCAAAGAGGCTTAAGTGAGGGTGTTTAACTTTCTTAACACACATCACAGACGCCTTTAAAAAAGAAAACAGAAAGACAATATAGTAATCCTTTAGCATACTGCTGAAGGACTTTTAAATTTTTTTTAAGAGAAAGGGATATTTGAAGCACAAAAAGAGAAGAAAAAACTTTAGACAGTGAATGGAGGATGAGCTGCTAAGGAGAACAAAAAAATAAGCTCAGAACATTCTGGAAAAGACCCCACCCAGTCTCCAATTCATGTGAAATATGGCAAATAGTCGTCCTGAAGAACCATTATTACTTTACTAACAATGAGTGCTTAGCTTTTACCAAGTCCTGGGGTGGCGCAGTGGGTTAATGTGCCAGACTGCAAAGCCCTTTGAACTGCAAGGTTGGTGGTTCAAGCTCACCAGCGTCTCTTTGGAAACCCTATACAGGGTGGCTATGGGTTGAAACCGACTTCATGGCACTTCACAACAACAACAACAGTGCTTAGCTCTTACAAGCCCACAATCTATATTATTAAAAATACTGTTTTTTACCTCACACGCTATTAAAATAATAATAATAATAATACAAAATGAATGAAGAGGGGAGGAAGGTGCCTTTAAGCAGCTCAAGTTTACATAGATTACAACGTGAGCCATCTACTCTGGTTCCTGTAATTTATTAACACCGCCCTGGCAGTGTAGTGGTTACGAGTTGGGCTGCTAACTGCCAGGTCAGCAGTTCGAATCTAGCAGCTGTTGTGTGGGAGAAAGATGAGGCTTTCTGCTCCCGTGAAGACTTACAGCCTAGGAAACGTATATAGGGTTGCTATGGGTCAGAACTGACTCCAATGCACAGAACCAACTACCAACAAGATTTCACTTATATCGTGTTTCAGCAACAATTCTACAAGGGGGGATTTTTCCTTGAACAAGATTCCGTAACTGATTCCAAAGCCCAGATACACGCTCTCACCTTGATAGAATCAGTCGATTCCAACACATGGTGACTTGTGTGTCAGACTACAATTATGCTACATCAGATTTCAATGTCTGTGACCCTTTGGAGGTAGAACACCAAGCCTCTCTTCACAGGTGGGTCTGAGTGGATTTGAACCACTCTTGGTGAGTCGTCAAACACTTAAATGCTATTGTCACCCAGGGCCTCCACCTTTACCATGCTGTGTTTATTGAAAAATGCAATGTCTAATGCAATGAGGTGAAGTAAGATTGCTGTCTGAATTAGGGCTGCACGTGGTGTGTGTGTGTGTGTGTGTGTGTGTGTGTGTGTGTGTGCGCGCCGGTACGTGTTGGAGGTGGGGGACAAGAAGAGGCGTTGTAGCTTGGTTTCCCATGCCCTGTTCCTGAAAACTGAAGACTCTTTGAGTTCATTCAGCCACACTAACACTATAGCAGGTACAAACCCTCCATATATCCTGTCAATGTGACTTTACAAATGACAAGGTTATCACTTAACACCGTCGTTCAAGAATTGATTTATGGGCTCCAGAGTGTCCCCCTTGTACTCGACTGTGTGCTTACCTGGGATTATGACATTCAGAGATATTCCTTCAGAATTTCATAAACTGGATTTAAGGATTGGATAGCTCTGAGATCTATTTCATACAAACGACAATTTTAATTTCTGCTTGTGAGTCGGAGGCTAAGGCCTGGAAAAAGCTCCAAGCCTCCTAGTCTTGAACCCTCTCTTGTTTCTTCACTGACAAGCGACTATCTTTCCCTAACCCAGCAACCCATGCTTTCAGGTTATTGCATCTTCCTCTGCTGCTGATATTATGTTTTCCTCCCACAAAGGAAATGTGATAAAAGGGGAGAAGAGAACAGAATAAACCTCCTTGTTATCTGCAGACGAGATGCCCACCCATGGGAAGAAAGGGAGCCCCCTGGACTGTATTGGTGGTTAATGTGCTCAGCTACTAACCAAAGGGTTGGTGGTTCAAGTCCACCAATGGTGCCTCCAGAGATCCACTTCAGAAAAACCAATCACTTAAACTCTGTGGAGCACAGTTCTACTCTGACACACATGGGACTGCCGTGACTCAATGTCATCTTGATGACAACTGAATGTGGGGGTTTCTGAGGGTCAGAAAATCCTGGGGTAAGGTAGAGACTCTGGCTAGCTCTCAGCAAAGCCCATTTTTGAGGGGTGAAATCAAATAGAAAGATAAGGCTGCCAGCCGTGATGTGCTCTGTCTGTGGTCTAACCTCATTAGATGGATGATTGTGTAAACGCCCTTCATATGCTATCCTATACATCTCAGCAGTTTCATTTGTGACCAAGACGCTCATGGTCCCTTTCAGCTGGCACGCAGCCACCTCCCCCTTTTCTGTGTCAAGGACAACGGGTCCTTGTTTGCCAGTACATCAGCGGTGGTTCTTCAGTGTGTGGAGAACTTGGGAATCTCCACATACAGTGTGAACTGCTGACATACGGACTTGAACACCGAACCACAGGATATAGGCTCTCTAGCTGCACTGTAGGATTACTGTCTAATTTAGAAGGCCAAGAATCTGATGGGTTATTGATTCTTGCTTAATGGTTGAACTTGTTCACCACTTCATAAAAGATCAGACATTTGTCTCACATGCTTTGGACATATTATCAGGAGGGATCTGTATCCCTGGAGAAGGACATCATGCTGCGTAAAGTAGATGGTCAGAAAAAAAAAAAATAAAAAAAGAGGAAGACCCTCAAAGAGATGAATTAACACGGGGGCTGCAACAATGGTCCCAAACAGCAAAGACGGTGACGATGGCGTACGAGCACGCAACATTTCCTTCTGTCGTACAAGCGGTTGCTATGAGCTGGAACTGAGTTAATGACACCTAACAACAGTGACTTTGAAGTCTGAACTCTGTGAGGGCATGGTCCATGTCTCCAAGGGTCCTGAGCATCGTTGCAGTACTGAGCGCACCCTATGCCTCAGCCCTGTAGTCCTGACTGGCTCCTTGGGTCTCAAGCTATAGCTCACACGGCATTGTCGTTTGGAAGTCTTTCTTGTATCCTGCCTGTCATATGACCTCTTAAAGGTCACATTGCCTGGTCTTCTGCCTTTGTACCTAAAATACTAACACATTTCCATGTTATTAGTGTACCTCTGCTATGGTCTATGTCAATTGTTAGTAGTGATACAATAAAATCACTTTGGAAGACTAAGCAACAGGCCCTCTTACGAAGCACTTTTAGTCTATGACGACATTTATTTCCCGAGCTCGATGGACTATTGGAGTAGTAGACAAGATCAGGGGTTCCTAAAGCGCACACTCTGGATTTGAATCCCTGGCCCCACCAACCAGCCTGGGAGAGTTCCCTTCCTAAGGCCCATCTATAAAACAGAACTAAAAATGGCCACCTGAGAGGGTTATTCTGAGAAATGTAATCACTTCTGGAAGCAAACAGCTAATGTGGATTAAAGGCTCTGTAAGTATTTCCCGTACCATAAAGTCAATTTCGACTCCTTACTGGGGTTTTGACACTGCAAATCTTGATGGGAGCACACAGTCTCATCTGTCTCTCAGAGTGGCTGGTGGGTTTGAACTGCCAACCCTAAGGTTAGCAGCCCAGTGCCCAGTCCACAGTGCCACCAGGGCTCCTTCTAAAACTATTGTTGTTGTTAAGTGTCTTCGAGCCAGTTCCAATTCATAGCGACCCCGTATAGGGTTTCCGAGGCGCTGCTTGTGGATTAGAATTACCAACCTTGTCGTTCCAATTGTCCTTTCAGCCTAGTGTTTACCCTACAGTCCTCATTGGCTATGTTAATAATCTCTAAGGTGGGTTAAGGTGTGGCGCTATGGGTTAATGCACTGGACTGCAAAATTGTTTGAACCACAAGGTCAGCAGTTCAAGCTCACCAATTGCTTCTTGGAAACCCTATACAGGGTCGCTTTGGGTCAGAACTGACTCCATGGCACTTTACAACAAAAACATCAAAGGAGGAGTCTTGGTGTGGTACTGTAGGGTTAGCACAGGATCACAAGGGTGGTTTAAACGGCAAGTCACCATCCACTCCTTGGAAACCCTATTCAGGTTCACGATGACTAAACAGCCCTTAACAATAGCAACAACAAACAAGAGAAAAGGTCTCTGTCACTGCTCCGGTTAAAGTCCCTGGGTGGCTCAAACAGTCAAATGCTTGATGACTAGACAAAAGATTGGGGTTCGAACCCACCCAGAGGTGCCTAGAAAACCGTCAAGTTCTTCTTTGTGCACACATGTTCAGAGTTGACTTGACAGCAGCCAGCGTGGTTGGTATGTTCTGGATATTTCTGCCAAAAGCTCAGATGCAGGAGAGGTCAACAAAAATCCAAATGCAAAGTCACTGATACAATAAAACAAGCAATCAAAATCCCCATGCTCCCCAACTCAGTTTAGAAGTAGAAATTTTACAGTAGAAGCAATGGACCAAAAGGCCGACAGTTCAAACCCACCAGCCACTCCTTAGAAGCCCTATAAAGAGTCACTATGGGTTGGAGCTAATCCGACGGCACTTACCAACAAGCAGGAGTCCTAGCATTTGGTACAAAAGTGAAGCGCTTGCCTCCTAACAGAAAGGTTGGCAGTCTGAACCCAGCCAGAGGCTCTGTGGAGAAACTTGCAATCCATACAGATTTCAGCCTAGGAAGCACTCTGGGGATGTTCTATCCTGTCATATGGAGTAGTTGGAAATCAGAACCAGTGGTACCCAACAACAAGAAGAAACAACTCTGCTTTACAGATGAGGAAACGGAAGCATAACCCACCCCAGCACGTCGGCCACTGGACGGTAACCTATTACTCCAGGCACTGTAACCTGGAGTTCTGGGCTCTTGGCAGCTCAAAGGAACATCGCTGTCTATACTAACGGTCTGCGAGCTTTTCGAGGACCTATCTGTGATGGCTTTACCTCTGAGCACAGCATCAAGCCCGACCCAACGAAGATGCTGGGAGACAATGTAATTAAATGATTGGTTAATTAATGACTTTATTTGAGTAAATAGTAAACACAGCACTCAATTCAGAAAGCAGTCCATAAAGCAATTTCGGGAAGCAAATATGCAATGAATTTCATTTCAGAATTCATTTTCCAAGATAGCTCTGGGATGTTCTGGAAAACTTCCCAGGTGGAAGGCATCTTGATTATTTTAATCAAGATGTGAATGTTATGTGTTGTCGATTTGGATTCATACTAATTATAAGTATTGTTGTTGTTGTTGTGAAGTGATGTCAAGTCGATTCTTACTTATAGCGACCCTGTATAGTGTTTCCAAGGAGAAGATGGTGAGCTTGAACCACCGACCCTACAATTAAAACGACCTTACAGTCTAACGCATTAGCCCACAGCGCCACACCGGGACTCCAATTTGTAAGTATTCTTACTGTTGTTGTTAAGTACCATGGAGTCGGTTCTGACCCATAGCGACCCTGCACAGGGTTTTCAAGGCTGTAAATCTTTACGGGAGCAGAACGCCTCATCTTTCTCCCATGGAGCAGCTGGTAGTTTCGAACTGCCGCCGTTGTGGCTAGCAGCCCGATTTGTAACCAGTATACCATGCTTAAAAATCAATAAACAAAAAAAACTTAAAAATCAATAAACAAAAAAAAACAAAGAAACAAGATCATCTCCAGGTGATACATAAATGCTAAGGAAGAGAAAGTAACCCTTAATGAAAACCAACAAAAAATCCCAGCCAATTCTACAGTTTAATCCTAATATGTTGCTCTTGTTGTCAAGTGTCTTTGAGTTGGTTCTGACTCATAGCGACCCTGTACAGGGTTTCTGAGGAGTGGCTGATGAGCTTGAACCAGCAAACCTTGTGGTTTAAACTGACTTTGCATTCCAGCGCATTAACCCACAACTCCACACTTTAAAATCATATAGGCTTACTTTATTATTCTATTAAAAATATTTCTTTTAAATTATGGGTATTATAGTTGAGTGTTGCTGAGTTGGTTTCAACTCATAGCCACCCTGTGTAGGGTTTCTGAGGAGAGGCTGGTGAGTTTGAGCTTTTGATCTTGAGGTTAGCAGGCCGGTGACGATTAGCAGCTGAACGATTCTTTCATATTAAATCGCTTCCTGTCTTTTTAAAATGCCAGGATTCTTCCCTACCAGGTAGGGGATACACGTACAATTGGTGAATTTCAGAGCACTGAGAGGTTACAGCTGAGAAACACAAACAACCAAGCAAGGTATGGGCAGCCTCATTACAGCACCCCTGAAACACGATCTTAATTTTTCAGTTAGAGATTTTACAAACTTGGGTTCTTGATGCTTCTCTCTCCCTGCCCCCACCTTCTGGTAGTCACGTCTCAATACTTTTGAAGGCTGAATGCTCGAACCAACACTATTATGAAGGACAAGGTAATATTTTATCACCCACATTGCTCAAAAGTATTTCTATCAAGATCCTAACTTGCAACTTCTCAACATTAAGTGGAGAAACAGACTCCTTTGTTCTGACAATGAACTTGGGCTATTTACCAGCAAATGGAAAACAACATTTCCAAGCCAGAGGAGGGAGACTCGGCCCAATTTGGTGGTTCCTGGGTCCCCTTCACTGTAGGGGAACAATGTTTCCTTTGTGTCAGGTTGCAGGGGGCAGGGCACAAGAGGCAAGGCTTACTGCTGGGCAACTTCATTACAACCTTCACAGATACGGCTTTTCCCATCTCTGTAGTAAAGGAAATTGTGTGAGGCACCCTTGCTTGCTTCTCTTGTTCCTATTAGGTTCTCCCAGCCCCTTCTCATGGAATCTTATTAGCTCATGAATGCACTCTTCAGAATTTTGGCAAATTTGCCCCAATGCTTTAGAAATAAATGTTGTTAAGTGCTGTCGAGTTGGTTCCTATTCATAGTGACCCCGTAAAGATTTTCCAGGGAGTGACTGGTGGGTTTGAACCGGCAAACTTGTGGTTCAAACAGAGCTTATGGTCCAGTGCTTATCCCACAGTGCCACACCAAGACCCCAGACACAGAGTGCTGTTAAAAGATTGGGATTCCCCAGTGAAGTGAAATAAGACTTCAGAAATATGAGGGGCCTTCAAAGAGTCGTGAGAAAATCCCAGTACCTTTCGATTTTATTTTTCCACAAACTTTTTCTGAAGCCCCCTGTCAATGTCCCTCTGCCGCACACCATTTGCTGCTGAAGGCATCAGGCTATAAAGCTTGAGATGTAATGTGAACATGAAGGTAAGTCCTGGCAACTTGGCTTGATGGCTGTGTGATCTTGGCCAAGCTACTGAACCTCTCTGAGCCTTAGTTGTCTCATCTTTTACAAGAAGATGGTATCAATGACTTCATGGGGTGCTGAGAATATTGAAGTGATGTTGTTAAAGGCACGTACAATATTTAGTTGTTAAGTGCTGTCGAGTTGGTTCCATTCAAAAACAACTCTGTATAGGGTTTTCAAGGTGGGTTTGAACTATAGACCTTGTGGTTAGCAGTCTAGTGCTTACCCCACAGTGTCACACACCAAGACTCCACGTATAACCTGTTGTTATGTGCCGTCACAGTGACTGTGCAGAGGGTTTCTGAGGCTTTAAACCTTCGCAGGAGCAGAAAGCCTCATCTTTCTCCTGCGGAGCGACTGGCAGGCTTGAATTGTGGACCTTGTGGTTCATGGTCCAGTGTTTATCATATGGAAGCCACTGCACTCCGTGTTCAGAGGATAAAAAATTTGAAGACAACAACAAAACACTTTCTGATTATTAGGGAATTGGGGTCAAACATAATTAGAGGCATGTCCAAACCCACACGGACTGGGAATAAGACACTCGTCTGGGTGGGATCAGGATACAGTAAAACTGCCACAAGGAACTTTGAACTCAAGCTCTCATGTCCCTGATGGATGGAAGCGTCTTCTTCAAGCCGCTCCTGCCCTCTTAGACAGAGGCATCAGACCACCTTCAATGTCTTCCTCAGCCTCTTCCTCCAAATCAAGGGCATGCCTCCCAAGGCCAGTTCTCTGAGAGCCCAACTCATCCTACATGGTCACCTTGACTACCTCTGCAGGATAAGCACTGGACCACAAGATCACTTTGAACCGCAGTGTCGGTGGTTCAAACCCACCAGCCGCTCCTTGGAAACACTATACAGGGTCTCTGTGGGTCAGAAGTGACTCAATGGCACAGAACATCACCACAATGAGCACAGATGTGCGGTCCTGAATTCAATTTCCTCCCTCTCCCAGTCTAACCAAAACAGCTCTCTGAGCACATGTGGTAACAAAGCATCACCCAGCTCCCTAGCACCAAATTTCCTCAGTCCACACCCCTACAGCACAGAGTCAGGACACATCACACTTAACTGCCCTCTGTCACTTCAAACCCAAAGCAAACCCACCACGGAGTCTGGCTTACAGCAACCCTTTGTAGGGTTTCAGAGACCATAAAGCTTTAGGAAAACAGCCAGCCTGACCTTTTTGCCTCGGAGCGATGGTAGGTTTGAACAGCTGACCTTTCAATTAGCGGCCCAACCCCCAATCCAGAGCTCCTGCCTCTCTCACTTAGTGGGACTGCAATTCAGAGCAACCTTCGCAGAGGGTTATTTGACATTATTTAAGAAAACGACCACCATGCGCTTGTGGTCTCTGACCCAGGAATTCTACTTCTAGGATGGCTCCACCTTGCAAATACACTCACATCTGTGGGAAATGATGTTGTTGTAAGGCTGGTCAATGAAGCAGGATTAGTAAGTGCCAAGGGTTGGGGACACAGCAAATGTCTATCTATCAATAGGAAATCGGTTCAAAGAATTATGAAATTTCCACTGGGCAGCTGTTTATAAAAAAGAAGAAGAAATCATTATATGCTTATCTGGGACCACCTCTAAGATGCTGAGTGAAAAGAACCAGGTTTATCTACAGTAGGAAAGTGAAGGGGAGGGGAGAAGAATGGGTAAATATATTATCTTTGAAATGCACACAAAATGTCCAGAAAGACATACACAGAAAACGGTAATATTGGTCCAGGAGAGGAATCAGGTACTAAGGGAACAGGGGAGATGGAGATGGGGAAAAATATTTATGAAAGAAACACATCTTTTAAATTTGAACCACGCAAAGGTTCAAAAGTAAAAAATTTTGATTATACACACATACATATGCATATTCATACAAAAGAAATAACATTTAAGAAAACTGTCACAAAAGTTAGGCCCCTATTTTCTGTCTTCTCTAGACAATGTTGCTGTTCTTAACTGTCACAGAGTTGGTCATGACAAAATGGTAACCGTACACACACTGGCAAGACACCCTATCTGGTTCTGCACCAACAGCATGACTCTTGGGGATTGGACTGTTGGATGCGGCTGGTGGTCACTGGTTGGTTTAAGGAAACAGACCACCAGGTCTTTCTTCCTACCTTCCTTTAGTATGAAATCAGCACTGAAACCTGCTCAGTACACAACACCACACAAGCCTCCACTGACAGATGGGTGGGAACTAGGAATTGAACCTGGGTCTCCCGCATGGAAGGTAAGAAATCTACCACAGAGCCACAATTGGCCTCTCTATGGTTATAGTTGTTTACAGCCTTCAAGCCAGTTCCGACTCAGTGACCCTGTATAGGTTTTCTGAGGAGCAGCGGGCGAGTTTCAACAGTCGACCTCGTGGTTCAAACTGACCTTATGATCCAGTACTTACCCTACTGTGCCACACCAGGTCTCTAGACGAAGGCAATACACAACAAACTACCCGTTCCCAGGTTATACACAGAGACCACATTTACCTGTGGGTTAATGCGTTTGACTGCAAGGTCAGCTTGAACTGCAAGGTCGGCAGTTCAAGCTCACAAGCCACTCCTCGGAAACCCTATTACACAGTCTCTATGGGTTGGGACCGGCTCGACACCAATTAACAACAACTACATAGCTCTGTAAGAGTCCTGGTGTGGCACTGGAGGATAAGCACTGGACTGAAGGGTCAGTTTGGACCACAAGGTCAGTGGTTCAAACCCATCAGTTGCTCCTCAGAAACCCTGTACAAGATTGTTCTCATCAGAACTTACTCAATGGTACTAAGAACAACAACAATAGCTCCATAGGATAAGCACTGGACTGTTAACTGCAAGGTCAGCAGTTCAAACCCACCCCCCACCCCTTAGAAACCCTACACAGGACAGCTATGACTCAGTGACACTTCACAACAACACAGGCCTGGTGGTACTGTAGGAGACGCACTGGACTGTGAACCTGTCAGCTGCTCCACGGGAGAAAGATGAGGCTTTCTGCTCCCGTAAAGATTTACAGTCTCACAAACCCTATATGGGGTTGTTATGAATGGAGTCCTGGTGTGGTGCTGTAGGATACGCACTGGACTGCTAACCACAAGGTCAGTAGTTCAAACCAACCAGTCACTCCTTAGAAACCTTATACAGGGTCACTATGATTCAAAACTGGCTTGATGGTTCTTAACATGCATCAGAAGAGACTCGGAGGCACTGGGTTTGGTTTAGGTTTGGGACTATGGTTCTTAGGTGCCCTGGTGGTTCTATGGGTTACACACTGGGTTACCCACTGCTCTGTGGAGATACACAAGGGTGTAATATAATTCTGAGAACATCACTTTCCTGTTTCCAAACTCCCCATGGTTTTGAAAGACCTATAGGATGGAATTCACGTCTCCTGGTCTGAAAGTTACTGACCTATCCCCACTTCAACTCAGCAGCCCCGTGTCTGTCCATCTCTGAGAGTTAATTCCTCAGGTTGGCCTCTGTGCCTCACGCATTCCGTCTTCCCTCTCACAAGGTGCTCACACCACCTCAAAGTCCAAATTCCACGGCCTCCAAACGTCAGTCTGATGTCACTGTTCCAGAATCTGACCCTTTCCTCTTGATAACATGCAATTACAGGGGATCACAGACAATTTTGTACACATGTACCCATGAATCCAAGAAACATTAAATACCCATGAGATGCCATGTGCTGGACAAGGTGCTACATACAAGGCTCTGAACAATGGGAACCCAATTCCTGCTCCCAGGAGAAGCCTGAGAAAAGAACAAGAAACTAAGCCTCAATGTAGAGGAGTTAAAAGCTCAAGGGAAATGCTAATGGTCCGCTCGAAGCAACACCTCCTCACTACAGAATGTGGGCTCTGAAGGTTAAACTCCTGCATTTTAATCCTCACGCTGCCCCCTAAGCTATATTACTCTGTTCTTGACCGCAGCACTATTGACATTTGGGAATGAATCGTTCTTTGCGGTGGGGGCTTAGACAATATCGAGCAGCAAGATGCCAGTTGTAGCTCCAGCACACTGCCAAGAGTACCCTCAGGGGTCAAATATCCCTTTGCAGATAAGCATGGCTATACCATTTCTGTGCTCCATTGTCGTCCTTGGCACTGCAGGGATTTGATTCCAACTCACGGTGGTTCCGGTTGTGTGCACAGCAGAACTCCTCATTGTTTCCCAAGACTGACATTTTCTGGAAACAGATTCACATGCCTGTTTTCAAAGGTGCCTCTGGGTGGGTTTGAACTGCCAACCTTTTTAAGAACTTTTTGTTGGTAAGTGCTATTGAATCAGTTCTGACTCACAGCAGCTCTGTATAGGGTTTCCAAGGAATAGCTGATGGGTTTGAACCGCTGACCTTGTGGTTGAAACTAACCTTGTGGTCCAGTGCATTATCCTGTAGTACCACCAACTCCTATGTGGTGGTGGTTGTATACCGTGGATTCGGTTCTGACTCATAGCGACCCTTCATAGGGTTTCTGAGGCTGTAAATCTTTACGGGAGCAGAGAGCCTCATCTTTCTCCCATGGAGCAGCTGGTAGTTTCAAACTGCTGACCTTGAGGTTCGCAGCCCAATTTGTAACCACTACGCTACCAGAGCTTCTTACACCAACTCCTATAGAGTTATATACAGAGGTATATGTAGTCCAGTGCTTAGTTATCTTCACCCCCCTGGGAGGAGGACTCAGCCTAATGTAGTGTACGTTCATAACTGACCTGAACTGTGAACTTTTCTTCCGTGTCCAGCAGCAGAACTCTCTTGTGATGGTCACTACCTGTCTCTTTCTAGAAGTGCAGGAGATCGTCCCTACCGATGATAACCAAGCTACATTTACCAGGAAGAACAAGTCAAGTGTGGTCAAACACTCCGTTTTGTGGCACTTGGATGAGCAGCTGGGATTGTTTCATTGTGCTCTGCAGATTATGTGGTTTTTACTAACTGAAGGTTCTAGTGATGCAGCACCGAGCAAGTGTACCGGCGTTATCATTCCAACAGTTTGTGCTTCCTCGGCGTGACAGTGCACCATGCTGACCATCCTCACAATATTTCAGACTTTTTCACTGCGCCTCTGTACAGTGTGCCCTGGGAACCTAAAAGATTCGTATGCCTCACTTGATTCAGATACTCACTTTATTGTGGTGGAACCAAAGTCTCAGTATCTCCGAGATGTGTCTATAATCTGAGGTTTCAGGGTTCTGGAAGCGATGAAAACACCAAAGAGGAGATCATGAAATTGTGTCCTTGCTACACCTCCAGCCTCTATACAATACACTCTCGTCAATGTCCTTGTTTGCACTTTCTTGTAAACCATCCATTTCCTCAGCTATTGGATGTTGTGGGAAGTGCTCTCCGGGGTGTTTGAAATCAACAAGGCAACTAGGGAGGCTTTGGAGGAATCAGAAATATGATCCACAGCAGTTTGGAAATGTTGGTCAAATTCTGTGTAACAGAATCACAACTGTGAGATAACATTTTCCAGGAAAATGTTAAATGAAGGAAAAATGAATCCCAGGATTTGTTTTCAGATGAAGAGATGGGCTGAGTGATGGGCAGGCTGGAAGTGAGAGTAGAGGGTCTGAACTGGTCCAGTTCTACAGACTCTTTGTGTACCTCAAACCCACGGCCCTACAGGATTTCCAGACCGAACCCAGTACCTGAGAGTGGATTCTAACTCCCAGTGATTCTCTAGGACCGAATAGAAGTACTCCCAACAAACTCACTGCTGTCAAGTGGATTCTGATTCACGGTGACCCACAGGGCATTGAACAGCGTTCCTTTGAGTTTCTGAGGTTGTACATCAATATGGGAGCTGATGGTCTTCTGTTTTTCCCTCTGAGTAGCTGGTGGATTTGAACCACTGGCCTGTTGGTAAGTAGCCTAACACTTAATTCACTATGTCACCAGAGATGCTTAGGGTTTCCATACATTCGGGGAAAATCCCTCCCCCTGAAACAAATAAGCAAAAACACTTGGGAAATTAGGCTTTGGAGTTCAACACACAGCGGCTACACTGCAGGCTGCCCCACAAAAACTGGGTGACTCCAGAAATATCATCATCTCTCCAAGGGCTTGGCTCCTTCAGCTTAAAAAACGAGGCCAGGGATGCCATCTTAAATTAAAATATGTGCGTGTCCTGAAAAGTGTCTCTACAAACCTTCATTTCCATTCCTCATCCCCTTAAGGGAATGGGTTAGAGACGCATCGGTTTATATTTTTATAACACCTGCAAAATTGCACACTTTCTAACCAATTTAGTTCTCTCTGGACCAAAATGTTTCACATCTGTTTTCCTCCCTAAATAACATAAACCCAGCCCAACACCCCTTCTTTCTGGCCACTAATAGTCTCCCTTAGTCCACACACCCTTCTATAAGAAGTTACACTTGTTTAAAAAAAAAAAAAAAGGGCGAGATGTTTTCTTCTGGAGGTTGGGGGAAGGCCGTGGAATAGTCTTTCGTAAAGATTCTCCAATTCAATAGTTACCGTGATGGTGGCTGTATTCCATAAAGTCTGTTCTGAATCCCAGTGATACTGCTCTGCAAGATTCTGAGGTTGTGAATATTTACAGGAAAAGACAGCCTTTCTCCTGAGGACCGACTGGAAGATTTGAACTGCTGACCATGTGGTTAGCGTCTGAGTTCATACTCCACTATCCTACCAAGGCTTCTGAATAACGAACATGTTATGGTTAAGTGCTATTGAGTCAGTTCCGACTCATCGTGACCATGTATGGGGTTTTCTGAGGAGCACCTGGTGGGTTTGAACTGCCAACCTTGTGGTTTGCAGTTCAGTGCTGATCCTACAGTGCCACCCCAGGAGTCTGGATGAAGAACTACTCCTGGCTTATCGGAGTAGGTTAGGACACGCCCTCTGAGCCTCCCTCTGGGTCCACAGGCATCATCTTTCTCATCCTTAACATCTCCTGATAAGGAAATTCTGTTGTGGTTTCCAAAGTATCCTAATCACCTATGTTTTCCTATGGTTTCCAATAAAGCAGTGCCCCTCCCCCCACCAAAGGGGAGCCCATAAATAAAACAATCCTCATGGGCAACACTGAAGATAACTTACAGTTGCCGGGCCGTGGATGCTTTTAAAACCATTTGCTGAGCATAGCACGCACTGTTTGACCAGTTCTGGGGCAGGGGGCACGCTCTAATTACTGATTCTGAAGTTTGGTATCTATAGCAACAGGCAGAATTGACAACAGGAAGCTTCGCCCTCTAGGGCACCATCCCAAGTTTATAAAATCAACATGAGGCCAAGAAGGCTACAGTTAATCAGAATGGCCATCACAGAGCCAGGGCTCCGAGTCCACATTTCAGAGGCAAAGAAATGATTCAGTAAGACACTCACAGGACTCAAGGAGGCAGGGTTTGTTTCGCTTGTCTTTGCGGTAGCTCATATAGTTATTTATCCTAACGGTACCAATTTGCCCATTATTTGATACTGCAGGAGACCAACAATATCATTTTAACCAGACCTCTGGTCACATGGCCTGCTTCTTCACACAAGTTTTGCAAACCATATGGTACAGGGAGCTGATCTGAATTTCCCCAGGACTCAGGGGATCAGGTGGACGTAATTCTTTATAATAGAACTGCTTTTTAAAAGGGCATTATTACGCAAGCCATGGTATATTCAATAACCTCATATGCATGTGAAAGCTGGACAGTGAATAAGGAAGACAGTAGAAGAATTGATGCTTTTGGAGAAGAATGTTGAAAGTATCACAGGCTGCCAAAAGAACTAACAGATCTGTGTTGGAAGAAGGGCAGCCAGAGTGCTCCTTGGAGGCCAAGATGGCCAAACTTTGTCTCTCACACTTCAGACATATTGTCAGGGGGGACCAGTCACTGGAGAAGGCTATCATGTTTGGTAAGGTGGAAGGTCAGAGAAAAAGAGGAAGACCCCCCCCCCCCCCAACGAGATGGATTGGCAACGTGGCAGCAGAGATGGTCTCAATCATAGCAACAATTGTGAGGTTGGCCCAGGACCGGACAGTGTTTTGTTCTGTTGTGTACAGCGTCACTATGAGTCGGTACTAACTCAATGGCACCTAATGACAACAGTTTTTCCACCCACTCATATTAGCTCATGCTGCTCAAGCTGAGAGGTAAAGGGTCTGGATTCAGCTCTGCTGAGCTTGAGAAGGACGAGACGGACCACGCTGGAACACTACTGTCAAACGGTTCTGAAGGCTGTATCCTCTGGGTCTCACCCTCCTTCCCTGTTATGTGAGGACAGAGATAGAATGAGGATGTAGGATCCTCCCTAGGCAGAAGGAGGGCCCCAGCTGACCTAGGAAGGAGATATGAACTAAGCCAGGTAAGACAGGAAGGAGAATCTCAGAGTTAGTTTGTTTTCTGCCTCTCCCATTTCCAGTTTCAAGGAGTAGGAAGGAATGGAGTATGAAGCTGCATCCTATTTTATTGGCTAAGGTGTAAGAAATGACAGCTTTGGCCATACCTTGGTCACCCTAAGATGCCACTTGTGTCTGGGGTCTGATTCTGGGCTTTCTGTGCTTACTGGGGCGAAGGCCAGGAAGGCCCACGACGCCTCACTGTGTTTTGAGTTTTCCTTTCTCAGCAAGAGATGCTCTGGTGCTCACCCCCCTGTTCCCACCCATCTCCTCTCCACCCCCCCACCCCCCGCCCAGCAGGGAATCGGATTTCAAATACCATCCAGGTGCATAAACGGCAGTGAGAGGACCAGGGAAAATCAAAAGCATGGAGGGCAGCAACTTCCAGATGAAGAGGGAGAACCACCTCTCAGAACTCAAATCAGTATTCAGCCACAGTTATGGTAAAGCAACAATGTGACAATGTAAATGGACCTTGGAAACATCTATGCAAAGTGAAAAAAGTCAGATGCAAAAGTACAAATCATGTCTATGCCCACCTACATCAGACGTGGACAGTAGGCACATGCAAAGACAAGACAGCTCACTCATTGCTCCCAAGAATGGGGAGCAGGGTCAAAAGGGGAAGTATTAAGAGGCAATGGGCCCCTGCTAAGGGGGACAAAATAATTAGAGATGAATGGTGGTGACAGTTACACAGCATGAACGTAATTAACATCACTGAAATGTACACGTGAACATGCTGACATGGTGAACCCTGTTATGTATTGTTACATGTCAAAAAGGAAACAAAATAAAAGCCCAACACCATGAATCCTAAAAGAGCCTCAGCTTGAGCCCATGGCTGTGGAAAGCAAGGGTTTTACAACTTAACAGCAAGGAAGGTCATCACGTGCCTTATCGGACTGACCTTGGTAGTGTCATCTGTGGACACATGAAGACTAACTTGAGGTGCGGCTACCCAATGGAATAAGCGAACCCATCTCAGAACAACCCCAGGAAACTGGCAGTCACATTAGCTCACTTCCTCCTATGAAAATGAACTAGGTTACATGGCCATTTTTCTTGAAAGGTGGACAAATCCATGCCCTTCTCTATGCACCTTGTCGTTAAGTGCCGTCGAGTTAATTCTGACCCATTGTGACCTTCTTGAATAGGGTCTCCGAGGATCAGGGGGTGAGCTTGAACCGCCAATCTAGCGGTTCACACAGACTTTGCAGTCCAGCGCATTAACCCATGGCTCCACACCAGGACTCCCTATGCAGTGCTCTGAGAGAGCTTCCTTTAGGTTTTCCCTGCAGACAGACCCGACTTCCACTTTTTTTTAGAGAGAGAGAGGATGTGAGAGCGTGAAGAGAGAAGAAAGGGGCTGAGGGAGTTACAAGAATTAAAGAAGGAAAAGAAGCTAAAAAAAAAAAAAAAAAAAAAATGGCTTAAAAAAAAAAAATTAAAAGAGGTATAGCACAACAACATTCTGTGAGTTCTAAGGGTGAAGCTAAAAAAAAAAAGTAACCCTATTTGGTTCTACTTCTTGAGTTTTCTGCTCTTCATTCTTGGTGGATTTGGCTTAGCATGGAAGAGCTTTACTGTTTCCATAGCTAGCATTAAGGAGGTAAACACGCCCCCAACAAGGGAATCTTTGCTTCCTCCCAGCCACCTTCTCCCTTTTCTTTTTTGGCTCAGCCTAAATTTCTAACACTACCTGATGAAATGTAGTATACAGCTTTTAAATGTGCCCAGAGGCAGTACAACTTCATAGAGGTTTTTAAGCAAGTGGCTGAGGATTTGAGAAACAGCTGGGTCCGGGTACATGTGCTCCGAGGTGGAATAGCCCCGTCAGCACCTGTGCCAGCAGAACACCCCCCTCACACCCTATATACGTGCCCAGAGCAGGGGGCCCACCAGGATTTGCAAGGAATTAATACTCTTAGCGTGGTATTTTATTGTACCTAGAGGAACCTGACGCTGTATTACATCCGCGGAGCACATAAGTAGGATTTTGCTCAGTCTTAAAGTTACTGTGGGGTGGGGGCTAGTAGGCTGGGTGGGATATTAAACACACACACACACACACACACACACACGAAAAAAAACTCTTTCTCGAAGCTCAGAACGAATTGTTTTAATATCCGAATGTTCGGTTTATTTATTATGAGAGATGAGTGGCCGATTTTCAAGAGCAATGATCTCTTCCAGGGACTAACCTAGTTTTCCCCAATTGAATCTACAGCAGACATCCAACAGTTGCAGAATGCAGCCACGCTAATTCTTCTCTCTGAAGAGCCCTGACCAGCTTCCAGCTTCCTTAGGTGCGTGGTCGTCCAAGCCTTCCCAGAATTAGCGGTTGTTGTTTCTTTGTGCCATGGAGTCGGTTCCAACTCATAGCAACCAGTATAGGGTTTCCAAGGCTGTAGATCTTTACGGGAGCAGAAAGTCTCATCTATCTCCCACATCGTAGTAGCTGGCGGATTTGAACTGCTGACCTTGCGTTTAATTCACTATGCTTCCAAGGCTCCTTCCCATAATCGGACTTGTGATTTAATCTTTAAAAAGTTACCATAGTTTGCCACACACACACACACACACACACACACACACACACAAAAATCTTGTATTATTCTACTGGGTGTCTACCTAATCTTCAGGAATCTGATGAGAGGGGGCTTGTGTACCCATCATAAAGCCATGAAACAGAAGCCCATAGAAGCTACGTGATCAAAGCCCAAAGAAATGAACATCAACTTTTGAAACCTGCTCTTTTGACTATACATAAACACATTTTCTCTAAGTCATGTCATACAAGGGGGTTTTTCTAAAGGTTCATGGAAAAATTCTTTTTCCCCCCAAAATTTTTTGAAGGCCCCCTTATAGGCTCCGTTGAATGCACAACCTGAAAAGTAAATTTCAGGGCAGTGGTACTGCAGGCCCAGCATGGCGAAGGCAATACAAGGGGTATTTGCACACATGCTAAACTCACATAATCAACACTTAACTTCCATGTGTGTTGTTGTGAGGTGTTATTGAGTCATAATGACCCCATGCACACAGAAAGAAACACTGCCCAGTCCTGTCCAGCCTCACAATTATTACTGCACTTGAGCCTGTTGATGCTGCTGCTGTACCAATCCATCTCCTAGGGGAGCTTCCTCTTTATCGCGGACTCTCCGCTTTACCAAAGTTGATGTCCTTCTCCACGGACTGGTCTCTCCTGAGAACATGTGCATAATATGAGAAATGGAGTCTCCCGTGCTCACTTCTAAGGAGCAGTCTAGCTGTACTTCTTACAAGAATGATTTGTTTGTTCTTCTGCGGGTCCACTCTGTGGCAGGCCAAAAAATACCACCTCTGAGTGATTAAGTTTTCAGTCTAGGAGCAGAGGTCCCTGGCACCATGAAGGGAGAAGAGTGGAGAGC
>NW_006408555.1:10729291-10768578 GCF_000296735.1 Chrysochloris asiatica
TTGTAATCTTGTAATATATACCCTTTGATTGGTTGATGATGCATGGAGGGAAATGTAGCCATGGCAATGAAACGATACACGATAGGAGAAATGTAAAACTAATGTTCTCCCATGTAAACTATCACATAATTCACATTAAAACATTAAAAACAAAAAACTACCACCCCTACCCCTTAGAAAAATCTCCATCAGATTCTGGAAACTGCTTACGTAACTTTATTTTCAAAAGGTCTTTGCAGACGTGTTTAAGAGAAGGATGCTAAAATTAGGTGAATCCTGGGTTAGGATTAGGGGAACTGAAGAGGGCTCGAACTCCTCTCTGCCACATAACCCTGTTCTCCCCCTGGCTGGACTGTTTTCTAATGTGTGGGTATGTCTGTGACTGAGGCAAGTGACTGAACAGAGGCCTTGGTTCTTCATTAATAAAGAGAGACTCTCAGTGCGGAACTTGCTTTGAAAACTGCAAAATAATCAGGATATTGGGTATTTGCTTGAATGGGTATGTATAAAGCATCTACAACAGGACCCACAGACAACATCATGACAGACAAACTACTGAAATTGTCAAGGATTTCATTTTGCTTGGATCCACAATCCATGTTCAAGACAAAAAAATGAAGCATTGCATTGAGCAAACGTGCTACCCTAGACCTCTTTTTATAGTTTTAAAAAGCAAAGATGTTACTTTGAGGACAAACGTATTCCTGAGCCTGACCCACAGTATCTTCAATCACCTTATAATCATGTGAGAGTTGGAAAATGAACAAGGAAGACCTAAGAAGAACTGATGTTGCTGAAAATGAACGAAATAACCAATGGACTGCCAGAAGATTCCACAAGTCTGTGTTGGAAGAAGTACAGCCCAGGATGCCCCTTAGAAGCAGGGATGGTGAGACTTTCTCTCTTGCACTTTGGACAGGTCATAAGGCTACACCATTTTCTAGAAAAGGACACCAACAAGAGGAAGACCTTCTGTGAGACAGTAATGTTTCATTCCTTTACACATTAGGGTCAGTATGAGTCAGAACTGACTGGACAGCATCTACCAACAACAACTCAGCGTTACTCCTCTTGGAATACAGTTGATGGAAGGACAAATCACCAATAGGTATTATTTTAGTAGGCTTGGTGGCGCACTGGTTAAGAACCCAGTTGCTAACTAAAAGGCTGGCAGTTCGAATCTGTGGAAGAGAGATGTTATGTAACTACTTATCATCTGCTAATATACTGAGATCTCTTTCAAAATCACCCAATCCTAAAAGTCTAGGTTAATGTAGCCCAGACATTTCATTTCTGCTCTGTTTCTGTGCAGTCCCAAAATTTGCCTCTTTTGGACAATAAGCAGTAAAAACCCAAACCAACAGCGACACAAGGTTTGTGTTTAGTGAGCACTCAGAACCAGATAGAAGAAAGCAGACTGTCAAACACAGCACTTGTGATCAGTTAAATTGCTACAAACCTTTTGAAAAAGCAGTTTGGCAATATAGCTCAGGAACCTTTAAAAAATGTACTCAACCTCTGACTCAGTAAATTCTACTTCTGGGAATGCATCCGAAAGGCATAATGGGAACTATGGAAACTGCTTTATGCACAAAGATGTTTATCAGAACACTCTTTCTGACAACAGAAGTATTTAGAAACCATCTAAGTGCCCAACAACACAGAAGTGAGAAACGAAAAAAGTGACGTCTCTACTTAGTAAGTTTTCAGGCAACTGCTAGGAAGGGCAGATAGGACGCGGTTAGGAACGCATGGTGAAGTGTATCAGACTAGCGCAAACAAGACCCCGTGGGCCCAATGTGCACCCGGCGTGACCTTAACTACAGTACCAGCGCAGCACTATATGTAGACAAAGACCACTGAATGCCACGTATAATATACAAACCGCCGTTACCTAAGGCCTACACAACTGTGAATAATTTCTCTTGGTTTTCGAGACTTTGACATTTCTTTCCCAAGAACCAGAAGACAGTCTCTTCAAACTGGAAAGACAGTCCTCAGAGTTGATGAGAAGCTGCCACTATTTAAATTCTCCTGTTTTGCTTTAGTTTTGTTTGTTTTTTTAATCAATCACTTGCAGTAATACACTAATCTTTATTAAATAAATCCCCATGTATACAGAAATTTGGAGACTTTCAAATTTCTCCAATTTTAAGATGTCTCATGTCAAGTGCCTTATGAAAGAAGTGTATTATTCCTTTTTTTTTTTCATCATTTTCCCACTTTCACCCATTCAAACCATGCCTCAATCTTTGTATCCACGACCCCTGTTGTTCGTTTGTGCTTAGATCATTATTTACCTCTGTCCCATTTAGCCCATGTAAACCTGCCGAGCTATTCTCCCATGCACCTTATTGTTCCTTTCCCCTTCTCCTTCTAGTGCATTGCCCCCCACCCAGCACCACACTATCCTGTGTCTATTCTGTTTCCTGTGCTCCACCTTCCCCTCACCCCACCCTATATAACCCGGCTGTATTACTGTTTGTTTAATGGGAGAAAACACATCTCAGAACTAGAGCCCCTTCACGTTCACCATTATAATCAGGCGGGCAAAGCACATGTAATGCTCTCTGCTTCCTTGCTCACGTTGAGGACGGTGGATGCCTGGGGCAACCAGAAGGAGGATGAAACAAGAAATGTTCTTCCTCTACAAAGAGTCTCTAATATGGATTAGACTTCAGCAAACACCCTTAGTAAAGGGCTAAGTAAATGGAGAAAAGGCAAAAGTTGTTAAAGATTCTGTTTGTCTTGGATCCACAATCAACGCTCACGGAAGCGACAGGTGAGAAATCAGATGAAGTATTGAGTACCATGGACACATCATTTCTTTAAATTCTTAAGAAGCAACACTGTCATAAACAATGTTTGTTTGCAGACTAAGGTGTGACTAACCCTGGCCATGATCTGTTCAATTACCTCAGATGCAAGTGAAAGGTGGACAATGAATCAGGAGGACCAGAGAAGAATCCATGCCTTTACAAGATGATGAAGAATATGGAATATACCAAAGAATGCCAGGAGGAACAAATCTGTCTTGGAAGAAGTACAACCAGAATGGTGCATAGGAGTGATGATGGTAAAACTAGGCCTCACTTATTTGGAGTATGTTGTCATGAGGGACCAGTCCTTGGAGAGGGGCATCATGCTTGGCAGAATCCGTAAAGCAGAGGAAGACCCTCGGGGAGCTGGATCAACAGTGACTAACAATGGGTTCCTACATAGCAACCCCTGTGAGGCTGACCCGGAACCAGGCAGTGTTTTGTTCTGTTGTACACAGAGTCACTATGAGTCAGAGAACCGACTCGAGGGCACCTAACGTGGCTCAGTGAACACGTTGATTTGGACTTCTAGCTTCCCTACGTGTGAGACAACACACTTCCGTTGTGTAAAGTCAAAAAGAAGGCGAGAGGGATAAAGTAAGGGTGGGAGGGATGGAGGGAAACAGGAAGTGGAGGGGGAGGAATGCAGAAAAAGTGAAGCTGGAACAGGGCTGGGCTAGAAGAGGCTCCCAGCATGCATCACCAGCACAGGAAGCAATGCGAAGGCAAGGACCCTCACATCACTGGTGAAAGAAGCCATGAGGTTCCTGAATCCCTGGTTTGTTTGAAGTCTGCAGAAGCTGTCAATTTACAACTGACGGCCTTTCCCAGTCTGCTGAGGTTCAGAGACAAAGCCGAGAGCCCTTTCCCACAAGAATGCCCACGGTTACTCTGGACTCCCAGTAAATTCCCACTCGCTGCTTATCATCCCTACCTACAAATAACCGCTTACCAAGTCAGTCCTCACGGGATGCTTCAAAGTCTTGTTGGAGTAAGAAAACACAAACTTCCCCTTCTCCCCAGCCCCCAACAAAGGTTTTTCACCTTCAATTGCTTCAATTGTCTGTGGGAGAGGATTCCACGGATAGGAAAGGCCCAATCGAGTAACCATGACAAACCCACATACATATTCATGTACAGCAATGATCCTCTAAGAGGTGGGGGACCAGGAAGGAGCTAACTCGAGGAGGGAGTAAAGGATGGGAATCTGTAGAGTTGGGAATCTGGAACCTCTCTGTACTGGGGCAGAAAATCACCTTGGCTTTGGTGGGAAAGCAAACATTCAGCATATTTCAGTGTTCCTGAAGACAAGCGAAATGTCTGTCCGCACTGGAGATGTGCAGGATTTTATCTGCAGCTCCAGCTCCTCCCTCTGTGTCCTCTCGAATGGGCCCAGAAACAAGAACATTATACCCATTAAAGGGAGGCCACACACACCTCTGTCACCCATAACCCCTGAGCAGATGGACCTGGCCACCACGCCCCAACTGACTGGGACACAGCTGGTTCATTCAGCTAAAGGGTTTGTCTTGAGGTGACCAGCTTGACAAACCACCCAAGGGATGGCTGTAGGGTTGCTTGATAAAATGCAAGGTGCCTGATTAAATGTGAATGTCAAATGAACAATGACCTACTGGACGGACGGCAATTAACTAATTTCACAGCATAAAAGTACACCCCAAATATTGATAATCTTGCACCAAGGCATGATCCAGAGGCACCCAAAAATGAATGCCCTGAGAATAGTCCTCAGCCCCTGACAGAGGGGGATCTGCTAGGTAAATACCCAAGTCCCCTAGCCCGTTGTTGGGTGCCTTTGAGTCTACTCACCATGACAGAGCAGAGCCACCCCTAGGGTTTCCAAGGCTGTAATGTTAACAGTCGCACTTTCATGGGTTCTCTGAGGAGGTGTGAGCCACATTAGCCCCACGAAGACTCTTTCCCACCCATTCACTAAGGCACCCTGGGCTCGCTTCTTTTCTCCCCAGTTTTTCTTCCTCATGACCTGGGAAAACCCAACCCCCAAGACAGGGCTGTTCCTATTCTCCTCCCACAATGCCCTTGCTGATTCCCCTTAGAACCCTGGTCACACAGCACATGCATGCATTTCTCTATTGGCTTAATCTCTCAGTCCCACTCGACTAGAGCCACTGTGTCAATCTGCACTGATGCCCAACACCCAGCACTGGGCACCCATCAGTACTCACCAGATAGTGAAGGAACAAGATAACAAAGAGGAATAAGGCCTTCGGGGCTGGCAGAGAGCCAGTGTGCTGTCCAGCCAAGCAAAGCTGGTGTGATACCTTCAATTTACTTGACATGACTTTTCTATTCAACAGCTTCTTAATTCCCACCAAGTGACTGGGTGGGACCATGCAAATAAGGTGTACAGGACTCTGACACTGGGATTGGTTAGTTTGGCCATCTAGCTAGGTTTAAAAGGAGCCATCTCAGAAGCAGGAACATGATCCCAGGACCATCAACAAGAGGATGAGTGAGTGGAGAGTTAAGATGCCTACCTAGAAAAATGGTAAGGGTAGACGCAGTGGCATGGAGAGACAGAGCAGCTCTGGGCTTTAGGCCCAGGGACTGAGTAAAGCCGAGTGCCTTTAGGAAGGAGACTGGCTTGCAGAATGTGCTCTCTGGGCATTCCGACTGGCTACAATCACTTTGTGACACTTGCCTGAGCTGAGCAGAGGCCGAGGGACCACATGGCTGAGAAGCGTGTCTGCAGTACACCAACTCTCGCATCCTGAGTTGTTTCTGATCCTGACTTCCCTAATAAACCTCAGAATCCTGATTATTGCTATAAGTTCTATGTGGCCGTTGCAGTGGATTATCAAGCCCAGATGTGAAGCAGAAAGTGCTGTGGGATGGTTGGTGTCGGGATAGGGCAAAGAAGACTGTACGGAGGAGGCATGTCTGACGTCCACTTCATAGGAATCAGCCTGGGGCTGGTATTGAGTTTGATTCTCTTTCCCCCTTATAGAGCCACAGGAAGTCAGACATGGCTCCCACATGGTGTTTGCAGCTGGCTGCAGCAGAGACCAAGTTCAGGCATGGATGGAGGTATTCACTAGCACCCAGTTTTCAGAACTTGACCTCTGCTGAGTCCCTGAGCTCCTTTCCCCCTCGGTCGCCTCATCCGTGAAATGAGGGGTTGGGACTAGATGATTTCTCTGGTGTCGTCTTGCTTTAAAATTCTATGGTTCAATATTCTAGGTAATAAACTTTACAACAATGAATGTATTCATGGAAATGAATACTAAAACGATGTGCTAACATTCATGCAAATGCTTCCAGAGACTTGTACATGGCGTGAGAGTGAGGGAAAACCACACTGAGCCATTAATGACCGGAGAGCCATTTGTGTGGGTGGCAGGTGACGACTTGGCCCTGTTTTTCTGGGGAAGGTGTTTACCAGAAGAACTAGTAGTACAGCCTTCCGTACTCCCTAGATAATGAAGCAACAAAACCACAAAGGGGCTCTGGGAACCCAAAGAAAACAGACATCTGGGGAAATTGATTGCCCTCCCCCAAAGGGAAGAGGGTCCAGGTTTAGAGGTGCGCCGGATGAGTTTCTTGGACCCCAAGAAGTAACAGAGGGAAGGTGGTCAAAGGAGCGCTCCAACTCTCCTAAGTGCTCGGGGTTACTCTCAACAATCCACAGTAGAGGAAAGTGACTTGACACCTAAATTTGTCATTGTCCTCCTCCCTGCATATGGATTTCACAACTCCTTTACTGGAACCCAGAACCTGGCCTCTGGCCCATGTATCTACATAAGGAGATGGTGTAGCTGTTTGCTGACATCTGGTGGGCCCCAGCTCACAGTGACCTCGTGCACATCAGGCTGAAAGGTTGCTGGGTATTGCGTCATCTTCACAATACTTGTGGTTGTGGCCAGTTGTCGTTGTTTTGGCTACTGTGTGGTGTTTTCCAGTCATCTTCCAGCACTGTAAGAGGCAATGTTTGATCTAGGTCCATAGGAGTCCTGGTGTGGCATTGTGGGTGAATGCGTCACACTGCAAAGCCATTTGAACTGCAAGGTCGGTGGTTCAAGCTCACCATCTATTCCTTGGAAACCCTATACAGGGTCGCAATCAACTTGACGGCACTTCACAACGAAAGGAGCCCTGGTGTGGCGCTGTGGGTTAATGAGCTGGACCACAAAGTCAGTTTGAAACATAAGGTCGATGGTTCAAGCTCACCAGGCGCTCCTTGGAAGCTCGATACAGGATCGCTGTGGGTCGGAACCAACTCGACAGCACACAACAACCACAACAGGGTTTTCACTGACGGCTGTTTGGAGGTATACTGGCAGGCATTTCCTCCTACCCTGTCTCAGTCTAGGGTCTCCCATACAACCTAGCTACCAAGTGGGACCCTATTTGAAACACCAGTGGATATAGCTTCTAGCATTACACAACATGCTGGTTATCCTACTACGACACACTGACAGATGGCTGGTGGACTTGAGAGGAAAGGGGCTAAGTAATTCATTCTCTTGTCGCTAGGATGAGCAAGCTGGGACAGAGACACAGTGATGCATTCTGACACTGAGCCTGTGCTGTGTCCAGTCCTGGGGTCAGCCAAAGCTGACCATCTATCTGTGTGTGGCTCAGGAGTTGCTTGGGGCATCCAGCAGCAAGAATGGTATTTGTGGAGGTGCCTAGCAGGCTCCTGAAGAACAGTTCACACTTAAGACGAGACAGAACTCATTAACCAGACTCGGTGGCAACGTCTAAGGTGATGGCTGAAACTAGAATGGGGAATTCAGGATGAAAACTGTTACATAAATCTGCCCACTACCTGGGTCCACGGGACAGTGTGGGCTAGAAATTAAAGCCAAATGACCTTTGGACAAAACTCAGTCATTGGCTGAGCCTTGGCAAGTATACCACTGTGACCAACTGTTCTTTTCCTATTCTCTATCCACACCTGTCTGTTACCCCTTTTACCTACTATCCTTCTCTTAGGAATTTTCCATCTGTCTAATCAAAGTTTGCCTTTTTTTTAAGTGTTCTAGTTTTTTTTTTTATGCTCCATTAAAAAGAAAACCTCTGATGATCTAAATTTATAGTGGTTACGAATTGGGCTGCAAACCTTAAGGTCAGCAGTTCGAAACTACTAGCTGTTCTGCAGGAGAAAGATGAGGATTTCTGCTCCCATAAAGATTTACAGCCTCGGAAACCATGTACAGGGTCGCTATGAGTCAAATCAACTCCACAGCACATCATCACCACCACAGATAATACAGGCTACATCCTTTCAGTTACGCCTAAGTTTCCATTTCTACGTACTCTGGACAATGGAGTGCCTTCTTGCTAGTAACTGTTAGGTGAGCATTCCAACAGACCCTGAACCAGAAGCTGCTTGGAAGCCACAAGGTCTGGCCACACACTACTCCAACAAAAAAAAATAAGACAGGTCACACCAGAACCTCAGTACCTGGGCTGTGTATATATCAGGATCCTTAGCTCGTATCACAAACATGAATGAAGCTATAGGGCTGGGTCCCCTCAGGCACTGGGGAATGTTCGCTTGGTTCCTCACATGTCTCAGCCTGGGACAGCCTACCTGCCCTGGGCCACAGCACCAATGATTCTCTATCAAGGCTGACAGGACCGATGCATTGTGGACCACGCAAAGCTACAGATAATCAGAGCTGCAAAGTGTCATGGACAAGAGCAGGGCAGGGAGGAGAAAGGACTAAATGGCTTTTCTTGAGCATCTAGATGTTAGACAATGTGTCAGAGGCGTCTCAGTATCTTATTCTCATCATGATCCCAAGAGACCAAACGCCTTGCTCTCTTCTTGCCGATGAGAAACTTCAGAGAAATCTGAAATTTGCCTGACAGCCCCAGCTAATCACAGATGGAGCAGGGATTCCAGAAGTGCTTGCTCTTTGCACCCTGTCTTCCAACTTCAGGCAAAGTCTCCCATTTCTTCACAGTCGCTGAAAGGGAACTTGCATTTTGAGCTAGCTATGGGGCATCGCAGCAGAGAGGCAGAGCTGCAATGGCCTATGTGTTGAGAGGGAGGTGATGGACGGAGATGGTGGAATCTCACCTCACACCAGGACAAGAATGACTTGGGGTACAAACTATTAAGGCCCTCCACTCATGAGAGACTCTAGCAGGGAGAGTAAAAGGTGTGTTCTCTGCTCCAGCTGTTATCTGAGCAACACAGCTGGAGGCTTGATTCTAACTTGCTACCTTCTCTGAGCTCAAGGTCCCTGTAGCTCTCCAAGCTGCGGGGAGTGCCAAGGAGAGAGGAAGACGTGGGAGGAGGAGTAGGGAGAGGGGAGGAGGGGTCTTATTGCTTGTAGGGGTCTTATTACTTTTCCTATGAGAGATTGAACCTCCCTCCCGATGGTTACCATCAGAGAAACTGTCCTTCGGGATGCTCGTGGGAGAGACGCTGATGTCTTAACAGCCACGGGGATGCTGACGAATGGGGGTTCTGGGTGAAGTGAGCTCACTCTACTGAGTCTGGAAGGACTGAGACAGGGACACTCTCTGCCCAACATTTTCCAGGTCAGTCCTTGAGACCAAACCAGTCCTGGCATTGGAGGGCGGACTTTTACGGTTCTTGGATCACTGAGATTTGAACTTGACATTCCATTCACAAATGAAGCCTGGAGGCGCAATACTTAAAAACTTGACTCTTCACCAAAACGTGGGTGGTTCTGACCATTGAGAGAGATGCGGTGATCTCCTTCTACAAAGATGACTGCCCAGAACACCCTACGGGGCAGTCCTACCGTGACGAGACCATGGGGTCACGATGAGTTCAAACGTGATGTTGCCGCAGCCCCTGGTAACACCACATCACTCAGAGATTTACTTGTTAACAATCCTGATGTACTAGTGCCAAGCCTGGGAGCCCACCAAGATGTTAACTGGCAAGCCATCCCTTCATGTGTCTTCTTCCCTGACTGTGTCTGTAAAGGTAGAAGAGGGAAAATTCACTGTGTGTGCCTCCTGGCTGTTGGGATGTTATCACTCTCTAATTCTGGATTCTTTGGGTTAAAACAAACAAAGAACAACAACAAAAAACCAAGGAGTTGCTATACGAATTTCATAATTTAGAGATAAATAATGAACACCAAGCTCGGCACGAAATACCCCAGTGTTCATTTTAGTTAATATTCTCCATTGGTGGAAATAAATTAAAAATGAACAAGGCTTGTTTATGCCTGCCTCACATTGCTCTCCACTTTTGAATAGCAACCGCATATTAATTTGCCAAGATCCCATAAATTATAATTAGCCCGGAGGATTAACAACATAAATCCTTGAATTTAAAACCAACCTGCCCGGCTCTCTCGTCCCTGTGCCCTAAAGTGAAAAAACGCCATAAAACCCATCACTGCTACTTGATCCATTAAACTCCGGAGACATTCTTATTTCAGCTTAGCTGGTGGAAGTAGTCTTTGTTCAATCTTTTTAAAGTTACAGGAGCTCAACAGGAACCCAGAGGCCAGGGAGATGGGAATCGGTGTCAACAGGCAGCAATGGTACATGGGAACTGGAGCCCCAAGGAGGACCCAGGAAAACCAGACAAATGACAACGAAATAGAATTTCACTTAGTACAGTTGTATTCTGGCCTCTCTCCCAGATGTTGCTGGTTCGACTCCCGATCACCACAACAAAGCAAGTCACACCATCAAGCAAGTCACAAGATTATACATACAAGTGATGCTGTCGCCCCAGCATAGTATATTTCACCTGATGAAAATGTTTGGATCACTCTGAGAATGACCCGAACAGGGTACAACAGTACAAGAGGACCCATGCTGCTGAGCAAATGGCACAGGTAAGCTTACTCCACACAGAACTGCCACAGATCTTCAATTTGTTAATAACTCAGCTTGTGTGGAATGCAATGAGATGAGGTATGTCCCATATAGGATGGCAAGGCCAGTTTGAACCACAAGGTTAGCGGTTCAAGCTCACCAGCCACGTCTTGAAAACCCTATACAGGGTGGCTATGAGTTGGAACCAACTGACTCAAAGGCAGTTTGCAACAATAATTTTTGACATTAAAATATCATCTGTTTTGTAAGATAGAATACTGAATAGATACAGGGATGGACAAGCAGATACATATGTACCAATTATCCTGGTGTCCTAGAGTCCTGGTGTGGTGCTGTAAGATAAGCATTGGACTGCTAACCACAAAGTTGGCAGTTCAAACCCACCAGCTGCTCCTCTAAAACTCTACACAGGGTCACAATGAGTCAGAAATGACTTCATGGTATTTCACATAGAGCGATTGTAGTAAACTACCCTAATAGTTCACGGTAAACATCTTTCCGGGTTGCTGTAAATGTATTTTTTGCTTTATGCAATGTTACTTCAGCAACAGATAACTGAGATTCTACGAGAAATGACTACTGTCCTTACATCCTAAAACAAAAGGTAGGTAGCCCAGTGTTTCTTCTCCTACCCTTTAAAAAGTTCTTCACCAACCCTTAGATTCTAAAAACCACTATCCTTGAGTCCTGGTGTGACACTGCAGGATAAGCACGAGACTTCTAACCACCAGGTCAGTGATTCAAGCCCACACCTCATAAACCCTATACAGGGTTGGTATGAATCAGAAGCGACTCGATGACACACAACAACAATAGGGGATTCTTCAGTAGGAGTCCTGGTGTGGTGCTGTGGGATAAAGCAGTGGACCCCAAGGTTGGTTTGAACCATGAAATTGGCAGGTCAAACCCACCAGCCGCACCTCGGAAACTTACAGATGGACACTATGAGTTGGAATCGACTCCACGGCACTTAACCACAACTGCAAAGAGTCGTTTCCTCTTTGAAGGCTTGGAGCCTCCTTTAATTCCAGCTTTGGAGACACCCAAAGAGAGAAACAGAAAAACTTCACAAGTTTTCCCAGTAAAAGAGATGCTGGGAGAATAAACAATAAACCTCATTCATAGAGTGCGGTCTTGGAATTCCACACATCATATTCAATTAAGGGACTCTTGTCCTACAGGACAGGGCCACTTGGATGTCCTATAATGCATGTCTGCAGACAGACATGTAGCTATGTGCATGGTATCATTACACTGGTCTGAAGCATCTCTGACCATTCCTGACAAACTGAATGCTTATGATGGGATTAACTGGTTAAATAATACATCTAGCTCTCTGTGGACTCCTAGTGTGTCTAATGTGCTGGACTGCAAAGTCACTTAGATCCACAAAGTCGGCGACTCAAGCTCCCAGCTGTTTCTAGGAAACCCTACACAGGTTACTATGGGTTTGAACCGGCTCTATGGCACTTAACATATATATACATACATATATATACATACATAGCTCTGGTAGCGTAGTGGTTATGAATCGAGCTACGAGCCGCAAGGTCAGCAGTTCGGAACTACCAGTTCGGAACTACTTGTTCCGTGGGAGAAAGATGAGGCTTTTTGCTTCCGTAAATATTTACAGCTTCGGAAACCCTGTACAGGGTCGCTATGAGTCGGAACCGACTCCACGGCACATAACAACTATATATATATATATATACACATACACACATACATACACACATATATATATATGTTGTTGTTGTTAGGTGCCATCAAGTCAGTACCAACCCATAGCGACCTTATGCACAGCAGAACAAAACACTGCCCGATCTTGAGCCAACCTCACTATTTATATATATATATGTTGTTGTTGTTGTTGTTTGCCATGGAGTCGGAACCGACTCATAGCGACCCTGTACAGGGTTCCCGAGGGTGTAAATCTTTACGGGAGTAGAAAGCCTCATCTTTCTCCCGCGGAGCAGCTGGTAGTTTCGAACTGCTGACCTTGCGGTTCACAGCCCGAGTCGTAACCACTACGCTACCAGAGCTCCTTAGGTGTTCATAAAGTCTTCTTTATATATATATATAAAGAAGACTTTATGAACACCTAAGAGGTAGCTGAAATGGCTGCAGGTATAACTTTTAATGTTACTGGATTTGTTAAGATCTTTACAACGAACTCCATTAGCCAAGTTGAACAACACATTCAGCAAGACACTGGAGACCAAGCTGAACCTCAGCTGTAGAACAATTTGGAACCGAGCGATCATCTTCTATACCATAATAAAACTGATGTACTCTAGCTACAGGTTCCCAGATTGGGGGGAGCCTCAGAAATATCAAAAGAGGACAAAGAAGAAGGAGTTGGGAGGAGGCCCAGTAGTTTCCCAAGGAGCCGGCTGAACATTCCCTACAAACACATTATCTTTGTGAGACTCTAAGCATTTTTCCGCACAAAGAATTTCAGCTGCTGGATTCCCCTAAAGGTACTTTAATACCTGTGCTGGGAGGAGAGAGTCCCTTCTTACAGAAATTAAATACATAAATTAATAGATGCCTCTTCGGGAAACCTATCAAAACGGGAGTCCAGCTGCTTCGGTCGCTTGGCAGTCAATAGGTCAAGGCCCTGGGTAATAGAGAGAGAGAAGGGAGGTGGGATGAAAATGGTCTGGGAGAGTCAGGAGAGATCAGCAAGTAAGAGGGGGCTTTGAAAAGATCCTGGGAAAGCGGACCTGAAAGACAATGGAACTTAGCCATGCACCTGTTGAAGACCCCTCGTAGGGTCCACATGGAGCCACTTGGGTTGGTACCTGTCTGTCGAGGAAAGCTAGGGGGGAGGGGGCATGGTGGGGGCTGGTCATAGCCAAGAGGAAAATGGAACAAGGCTAGTTTTGTCCTCCTTTTGCTCTCTGTAAGGGGTTAGCCTGGCCCATTCAGGTGATGGAAGAGGAGAAAGGGAAGGAAGAGGTGAACAGGTAGAGCAATAGCATGTGGGTGCCCAGTCACGTGGGGACATTCTGCCTGTTACCTTCTTTCTTCAAGAATAGAAATGACAGTTACAGGCAACGCTTTTGATACAGATGAATGGAGCAGACTCTTACAGTATTTGACAAAGATGATCAATTCAAGCATGCACTCTTGTGGCCTCAGAACCTCTGAGCTCTCCAAATGATGTCCAAAAGGCTTGAAATCTTCATGGAGGGACTACCAGATGCCCAGCTCTGTCTAAGTCGGCGTTTTATACGTGGTTGTAATTTCATGAGATTGTTTTCAGGCTGTACCACCATCTCCTTTTCCTCTTAATTATACACTGAGCTTCGTGAAGGACTTCCTTTAAAGACAGATGTCAAAACGGCTGCAAACAAAACATGTTGCTTGCGGAATGCAACTGGCCAGGAACAAGCATGTGCTTATATTTCATATCCCATCAAGCTGCTGACAGAGACTTCAGCACGTAACACTCAATAGTATCTCATCGGCTTGTCCAAGCTCTAGAATATACGGAGGCTGGAGATTGTGTCTGGTCAACCGGGCTTGACCATTTAACACATGAAGGTTCTAGGCTAGTGAGTGAAATATCTCCTATCCAAAACCACAAGACCCCAACTTAATAACTGAATAGAGGACAAAATGCAAAATGTATTTTTGTTTTTATTGGCAAATGTACTTTTTGGAAGGGATTTACACAAGATATGCAGACTCAGTCACAGGTACTATTCTGAGACGTGAAATATATATCCGTTTCCTAAAAACGAAATGTAAGTGCTTAAGTGCATTGCTACGTGTCTTCATACTTTTTTACTGAGAGGAGAGGGTGTAGGCTTGAAAGTGGTTTTCCAGAATTGTGTATGTGACCATCTTGAACCCTCTTTAAGTGCTCTGTGCATTTGCCGTTGTTTGTGCCATTGAGTTTAATTACAAGAACGCAATGTACAACAGAGGGAATCACTGCCTGGTCCTACACTATCCTCACAATTGTTGTTGTGTTTGAGACCATTGTTGTTACTACTGTTATCCGTCCATCTCATTGAGGGTCTTCCTCTTGTTTGCTGACCTTTCACATTACTGAACATGATGTCTTTCTCCAGGGACTGGCCTTCCTAATAACATGTTCAAAGTACAAGAGATGAAGTCTGGCCATCCTGGCTTTTAAGGAGCATTCTGACTGTACTTCTTCCAACACAGATGTGTTGGTTCTTCTGGCAGTCCATGGTACTTTCAATATTCTTCTCCAACACCATAACTAGAAGGCATCAGCTCTACTCAGGTTTTCCTTACTCACTGTCCAACTTTGACATGTGAACAAGGGGATTGAAAAACATGGTCTGAGTCAGGGACACCTAAGTCCTCCAACGGACATCTTTGCTTAATGAGTCATCCATTCAACCCCCCACAGATGTTATGTTTTTTGAAAATAAAAGTTGTGAAACATGTTTCTGGGGCAGATCCCCATACCTTGACGAAAGCGAATCTAGAAAGTGCATGTTGAAGCAGCAAGTAATCATTAGCACTTTGTTTTGTTTTGCTTTGTTTAAGGGTTGTTGTTGTTGTTGTTGTTAGGTACCGGAGAGTTAGTCGACCCTGTACAGGGTTTCCGACGCTGTAAATCTTTACGGGAGCAGAAAGCCTCATCTTTCTCCTACAAGGGATAGCCTTGCCAGTATCAGAAGACTACTGAATACAGAAAGGGCTGTCAGAAGAACTAACAAGTCTGTCTTGGGAGAAGTACAGTCAGAATTCACCTTAGAAGCAAGGCCGCTGAAACTTCATCTCACGTACTTTGGACATGACGTCAGGAGAGATCAGTCCCTGGAGAAGGGCAGCATGTTTAACAAACTAAAGGGTCAATGAAAAAGAGGAAGACCCTCAACGAGATCGGTAGGCACAATGAAAGTAACAATGTACTAAAACACAACAACTTTAAAGGTGGCAAACCAAAGCCCTCTAAAACCTAGGAGTGACTTTGCTTCCGTTGAGGTACCAGCAGCATTGTTGGGGTGAGGCAGACACAGGTGGGTAGCAGAATTACGTACATTTCACAGTGCTGCACCGGAGTGGAGTTACTATGGGATTATGTTTGCTTTTAAACCCTTCCTAGAACGTCAAGAATCTCTTTTCCTTGGTACCTTTCTCCACGACTCTGTCCATTGCAGAACTCAAAATAAAGACACCATTTCTGAGTTACCATAATTGCAAGGGCAGATGCTACAAAAGATCCTTCCCAACACCCACCACGTCACTCCCTGAACTTCTGACCTCTCCACAGGTGCCAAATCTTCGGAATAAATCATGCTCAACCACCAAGGAGAAAGCCCAGTTGGACATAGAATGCAAATCACACCACTTTTGTGAGTACCCCCCATTTCCTTAATAAGTTCCACTACTGTCCGCTTGTAAAGGGGCTCTGCAATCCACTCCCGGGGCAGCTAAGGGGAGTGTTGACTAGAAAGTTCCAAAGGGAAGAAAGCCCATTTCTGCAAGCCAGAGACTCCAGAAACTGAATTATTTTAATTGCAGTCCTGTGATGCCAAGGTGTTGAAGCTGAGAGCTTAGCCAGGAGGTACTGAATTAAACCATCAGAAAATGCAGAAAAAACATCGCACGGTGGTCTGTCAACAGCATTTGTTAAGAGATACACATGAGGCTCGTCACTGGTGGAGGAAAAGACCTGCCTATGCAGGGCCATCAAAGTGCAGCCTGGAACTAATGGGCTATTCAGAGACCTTGTTCTACTTCATTGGTCAAAGCCAACAACACAAGCCTGTTTTGGGTCTGTTTGCTGTTTATTGCTATGGTAATAAAGGCCACTTAAAGATACAAGCCTATCTGTCTGGCATGGGTATAAACCCCCTAGTGCATTTCACTAAATTGGATCACTAATGCCCACCCTCCTTTCCCCAGCCCTTTAAAACAATCTTTTTTTTTTTTTTTTTTTTTTAAAGCAGCAAGAATCTAGAAAAATGAAGATGATACAAAGGTTCGGATTTATCTTGGGCTAATTTATTTTTATGATTTTAACACCCACATTGTCTACGTAGATGTTGGACATTGAATAGAGGAGACCATAGAAGAATGGATGCATGGGACTTAATAGTGTTAGAGAAGAATATTAAAATTACCACAGAACGCCAAAAGATAAAAACGTTATTTATGTTAAAAGAAGTATAGCCAGAGAGCTTCTTAGAAGCCAGAAGGCGAGACTTTGTCTCCCATTCTTTGGACATATTATCAGGTGGGTCCAGTGCCTGAAAGATGACTCACAGTACGTAAAGAGGATGACCAGTGAAATAGAGGAAGACCCCCCAAGACACGGACTCACACAGTGACAGTAGCAATGGGCTCTAACAACGATTGTGAAGATTTTGCTGGCTTCATTCTGCTGTGCACAGGGTTGTTATGAGTCTAGACCAACTCGATGGCACCTAACAACCACAAAAACACTGTCTATGATGATATCTTGCACGTACCGCCTTCAGCGGCTCTGCTGTGGTTAGCAGCCACCATGCATTTGCCCATAGCTCATGCTGACCTCATGCACAATGTAACCCAACACTGCCCAGCCCCTACACCATCTCCATCAACAGCGGTCCATCAGGACGTAACACTACAAAAGGTTTTATTGGCTGATTTTCAAAGGAGACCTCTCTTCCCAGGTCATGTTCATCTTGGAAGCTCTGCTGAAACATGCAAGCCTGCACCGACAGACCTTTTGGTGACTACACCAGAGACGCACTGGAAGCGAGAATTCGACCACTGACCCACTCATCTCACTCACACACACACACACACACACACACACTGCCATAGAGTCTATTCTGACTCAGCAATCCCAGGCCACAGTCACTCAACCAAACACTCATCTCGATGTTGTTGTGCACATGTTTTCTAGATGCAATCGAAGACTATTACCAGTGGGTCTTAAGTAAGGGAGCCTGTCACAAAGGAGCTGGGTGAGTCTGATGCAATCAGACGGAAAGCCTCAGTACCACAATTGAGGCTTTGCTGAGGAAGAGAACAGTTCCCGTGTAGACAGGTACTTTAGTTCATGCTCCAAGTCCCAGTATGCTTGTGTCAAGAGTATGCCCTAGGGGTTTAGACTTGCCTTCTGGGGCAGTGCCATAGGGTAAGCCCTGCACCTCAGAGTAATCACTGCTACCTGGGAAGGGACAAGGAAGCCTGGGGAGATCCCAGTATTCCTCTGTCCAGCTGGTGTGACACTGTAGGATAAGCAAAGTCAGTGTGCACCACAAGGTCGATGGTTCAAACTCACCAACTGCTCCTTGAAAACTCTACACAGGGTCACTATGATTTGGAACTGACTTGATGGCACTTAACAACACAAGCCAGCACCCACAACTGCACAAGGCAATTTCTTACAATCAATATCTTCATATACATGTCTCTTACTGGTGGAATCCTGACTGATACACACCCCCCCAGATGCAATCGATTTTAATCAAAATTTCCACAATATTTTAATCAGATAGCTTTTAAACAGAAGTCACCAACGGGAAGTCTTCAAGATTAAGAGAGTCTGTGTTTTTTGACTTGTACCCATGTACTCATGTGCAATATGTTGAAAATAAACTGATTAGTTTCCAAGACTGAAAATTCATGAGGATTCTCCATGCGCACATACACAAATCTGCAATTCTAGTTTCTCTGACACAAGAAAGAAAAAAAAATCAAAGGTTTGGGTCACCTTCGACCTGCATTTCCATATGGAGATAATCAGAACAGAAAGAGACCTTTCTGCACATGCGCTAGGCATGTGGCCCAAGTTCCCGGACCCCTCCCTGATTTCTCCCAAGCAGTGAGGCTAAGTGTGGGGAACCTGGATCCTGCCTTCTTTTTGTTTCTTTTCCTTTTACAGTAAAGAGAAAAGTGAAATACTGATACCGTTTATTCTATGAAAAGCAGACAAAAGAGATATGAAGAGAGCCACGCATTGTAAGAAAACATAAGAACTGGAGGGCAGATAACGCATTAAGGAAATGAAGACAATTTCTATGCATTGAAGTTTCCAACAAAAATATATGCAGGTTGACGTTCACCAACTCAACTCATTCATTTGGTCAGATGAAGGAACATCCAAACTTTTCAACAACACAAAAGCAGAGCTTGAGACGGTGCCCAGGAGAGCTTGCTCAGCGTTCAGGGTCACTGTAATAACAACTGCCTATGGAGAAATTGATTAAAATGCTATCACTGCTACCTGGGAAGGGGCAAGGAAGCCTGAGACATCCCAATATTCCTCTTTCCACATTATCCTGAAGTGTACTCTTTACCCATGGTGAACCTCGGGGTACAGGATTAGCTAAGGAGGTTTCCCCTGGTTAAGACGTAGAAACGTGGTCCAGGAGAAAAATGAAGCAGATGAGGGGGGTTGGACCTCACACACTGAAACTTACTTTCCTCCTCCATAAAAGATTCCCCAAACCCAAGTGGTTGTTGACACTAGTCCACTCCTAGCAGCTTCATGTGCGGCCGAGGAGAACTGTGCCCATAGCGTTTTCAAGCTATGACGTTTGGACACACATTGCCAGACTTTTCTTCCAAGGCACCTTGGAGTGGGTTCGAACTGCCAACCTTTTGAGTAGGAGTCAAGCATGCAACCACCCAGGTACTCCTTGTAAAAGAGGAATTGTCCCCAAATGAGATTCTGTTTAGAGATTCCTGGGTTCAACATAAGATCCAATGAATGTGGCCATGTGGAGGCCAAGAGTCTGTATTTTGTCAAGCTCCCAGGTGATTTTGAGGGCCAGGCTAGTTTGGAATGTTCTGGACTACAGAGAATCTCAGGTTTCTTTCAGCTCCCAAACTGGCTGTTCCTAAGATTCAAATTCTGCAGGCACCTCTCCAGACATCGGACAGGCAATATTCCAAATATATGAATGCTTTGGAGCCGCTGGGATATGGTTTTTAAAGACTTATAGAATTGCCACATTGCCTCACTTATACCTGGCAGGACCGGACTTAGTATTTTGCCAGTAATTTATGTTGCCTGGTGGTTTGGAAATACATTTGAGGTTCAGAGAGGAGTCAAGATTCAATGGTCAGAATTAGTCAATGTGAACTATGCTTACAGGGTGAGACTTGAATCTTTTCCATTTCTCTTCAGAACCCCTTGTACATGGTACCCACTGAAAACTTGAAGGATGATGACTTTTCTAAAAACACCAAGACAGGAAGCGTCCTTTACCTTCCAAAGATTGCTGAGGAACCCAAGTAAACGGCACCATCCCCACCCCTAGGAACACAAATCTAACCCCCTTCAAAGTACAATTCTGAATATCATCCTTCTGGGAACTGGAGGGCTTTCTCTGGCTCTCAGTGGGAGAGGGTTACGTTTCTCCTAATGCAAACAAAAGACATTAGCAAGCCCGTGGAGCGTATGATAGCACTGCGGTGCCACTGTGAAAAAAATATGGATTTTGCCTTTCCCGTGTGTGACTATTAGATCACAGTGTTAGTTGCAATAAATTATCACGTTTGGTTCCTGCTAATTGCTAGACTCTCCTGCCATGGGTTACAATGATGTGAAAGACGGAAAAAACAAAACAAAACAAAACAAAATTCAAAAACCAAACACAAAATGGTTTTGTAGCCAGATACCAATATGCTTCCTGCAGGACTGTGAGCAGCATTTCAGATCTTGACTAGCTGCCCAAGAAACAGCTGACACCAGGCCTGGGGATCCAAGACATGGTTACACAGTTTTGGAGGAGAACAAGCTCTCCAGAAGAGGATTTCACTCCCCTGACCTAAGGCAGCCTACAAATATCCTTCAATAATGCATGTCTACAGAGGACCATGAAACCAGGAAGACTAACTATTGTGTTGAAGGAAAATGTTAAGGAAAAAGTAAAAAAAAAAAGCCAATATGGCTTTTTAAATGAACAGGTCTTTCTATGGCTTCTACTACCAAAAAGAAAAAATGTGTTGAAGGGATTCCAACTCACGGTGACCCTATGTGTGTCTGCTCCATGGGGTTTCCAGGGGATAGTTTTTCTGATGCAGAGAGCTGGAGCCTTCTTCAAGGAGCCCAAGAGGCCAGAATAGAGCACTTAGGAAGTGTGGGGAGCGTTACGGACTTCCCAGACCATGACCGATATCCCTCAGAGTGACCTGGGAAGGTTCTGGAAGGACAGTGGTGATCTAAGATGTGTTTTCAAACAACACTCTGGTTGTTTACTCAAAAAAAGCTGGTAGGGGAAGAGATGGTCCCAGTAGACACTAAGGAAGACAGTGCCGTGTGTTGGAGGGAGAGGGAGGAGGGAAGCAAGATAGGCTGTGAGGTTATAGCTGCTCCTCCTACTTACCAACGCCAAGGAGCTCTGGTAGCATAGTGGTTACAAATTGGGCTGCGAACCTTAAGGTCAGCAGTTCGAAACTACCAGCTGTTCCGTGGAAGACAGATGAGCTTTCTGCTCCCTTAAAGATTTACAGCCTCGGAAACCCTGGATAGGGTCACTATGAGTTGGAACCGATTCCACGGCACATATAACCACGATGACCATTTACCAGCATCACTGGGACAACCCTCAAGTCTGTCTAATCAAAGGTGGAATCCTCAGAGCACAGTCTCTGGCACTTGGGACTCATGTAACCAGAGATGGATTAATAACAGACAAACTGGTTGCACTGAGAGTTGGAGGTTCAAACCCACCCAGGCCTGGCAGTCTGCTTCCGAATGATCACAGCCTTGGATACCCTGGGGAGCAGTTCCACTAACACACACACACACACACACACACACACGCACACACGCGCCCGGCCATTTCCATGGTGATGGCAACAAACAACAACAGTCTGCTTACCCACTGAGAAGATGGAGTTTTGATATCTGAGTGGAAACCGGTGGTGGCATGTTTGCTTTGTAGTCTATTTCATTATTACAATTTGAGCGCCCCGCCCCGCCCCCCCCCCGCCCGTATTTAAAGAGGGGCAGTCTGACCTATGACTCAGTGCAGATGCCAGAACCCTGCCCCCACACCCGTTTCTCCTGTTGACCTTCTACATGCTATTTATTTTATCTGTGACTCAATTTCTCCATCCCCAAAATAAGAAGAATACAGCCGAGGGAACATTATGAGGATTAATGGGCTAATAAGGACATGCCTGAAAGCAGTTTGAGCTCCTTGAGGAAACAGCTATAAAACAGGGGTTCGTTTTCCCATCGCTTTTCTCCTCTCCCGCTAAATAAAACTGCCAGAGGGAGATGGTGCTACCGAAGTAGGGAGTAAAACAAAAATGTGGAGAAGGCAACAGGTTTTTCCAGGAGTAGGGATCAAGGGAAGTTAGTTGTAAAGTGTGGGGAGATCTCTTGGAAAAGCCATCTGTGTAACTGGATGGGGAAAAGGAGATGACCGAGAAATTGTGAGGATTAATTTGCCTCAATTTGAGGACCTGAGATCCTCAAAGGGGCTTAGAAATAAGCCATAACCACTCTGCCCTTCCTACGTGCACAAAGAAGTCAGAAGCTGACAAGGCAATCGGCAAATCCCCTCCGCAGTAATGTGAGGAAAAAACCGCCTGAGACACCCTTCTGGTCTTGGCCATTTCAGGTACATATGGTGCAAACCTGTTGGATCAGTAAACATCGGGCTCCTTTTAGTGAAAGAAACATTCTAATTCCACTCTTTATGCCTCTTTCATTTTCTCTTTGGAGCTCCTAAAGGTGATGAAGCTTTCTGCTGTCATCTGTGAAAGGTGGTCACGGAGATTGTACGTTTACCTTTGTACCTGTTGTATAGTGATAACCTCTAGCGAAGGTGGTTGGTGGTTATATGTCGTGGAGTCAGTTCCGACTCACAGCGACCTTGTACAGGGTTTCCGAAGCTGTAAATCTTTACAGAAGCAAAAAGCCTCATCTTTCTCCCATGGAATAGCTGGTAAATTTCTTCAAAACCAAGCTCTGATGTTCTGGAAGGACAGCAGTGATCTGACCAAGTTGTGCTTTTAAACGAGACTCTGGTTGCTTACTCAAAAGGCTGGTGGGGGAATAGATGGTAGCAGAGGAGTCCTTCTCATGTACTGTACTGTTACATATATTTTATGTGGGTTTAATTTTCCTTTGTCTCTTTAGAATTCAAGACCTACAGATGAGCGTGTTGGTGCCTATGGTCATGAAGGATCAGTGGGCAACTTGGACAACAACCCCAAAGGGCGAGTGTGTTTGTACAGGAAGAAACCTTGCTTTCCATAGTCCCGGAACCAAGAGTAAGGTGATGGGTTTGCTTTTACTGTTCAGCACCGTCGAGTTGGTGCTGACTGATGACCGCCCTGTATAGGGTTTCCGAGGAGCAGCTGGTGGGGTTGAACCATACACCTTACAGTTCTAACTAAACTTGTGGTCTAGTGTTAATCCTACAGCACCGTGCCAGGTGATGGCTTTGCTGTTGTTGTTGTTAAGTGTCATCGAGTCGGTTCTGATTCACAGTGACCCTGTATGGGGTTCCCAAGGGGCCTCCAGTGAGTTTGAACTGCTTACCTTATAGTTCACACTGACCTTGAAGTCCACAGTGCTACGTAAATGACACCGCTACTTTTCAATGACGCTCTGGGTATCATTCATTCATTCATTCACTGCATAGCAGTTGCTTACATCTCTTATAAACCACAGGAGCTTTGGTAGCGTAGTAGTTACAAGTCAGTCTGTTAACCTCAAGGTCAGCAGTTCAAAACTACCAGCTATTCCACAGGCGAAAAATGAAGCTTTCTGCTCCAGTAAAGATTTACAACCCTGGAAACCCCATACAGACTCCATGGCACATCACCACCACCACCACCACCACCTATAAACCACAGTGCCGCCTGCTAACATGCTCTGGACTTGTTACTGTTCTCTCATCGTCAGAACAGAGAGAGAAGGGTGTCCAGGAAGCTGTGGTGAGTGAGGCCTGTTCTTGGCTCAGTTCCCTGGTTACCCCTCTTCAAGTCCTGTGGCTCTCTGTCAAAAGCCATGGGGGAGGGGAAGCAGAAGCGAAAACCACCAATGGCCAGAGAGAAAGGACAGGGTGACAGGGTTAGTGATACCTGGCTATCCCTGTGTTGTTCTGTCAAGTTACCAAACAGGCAGATGATCCTCTTCTGGCCCTGACAGGAAGGCTGTGGTGTGGGTCATGGGTCACATTGGGCTGCCATGGTACTGGGGGTGTGGACTTGCTTCAAAGATGAGTGATGTGTCTGCTAAGTTGTTGTGATTGCATATGTCTCCTTTTTTCTTAAAACAAACCAAAAAGTTGTCATTGACACTCTAAGTCTAATCTTGATGCAAATGAAAACCCCCTTTCAATTAAATGAAGGAAATCATTGGGCCAAAGAGTCATTGGATATGTCTTTCAGATCTGCTCATGAAAAGTACACATTTTTTCCAAAATGAGGAAATATCAACAAAGACAAAGCCAGAGACCCAGCATCCAAAATGCAGCCTGTAAACAAATCTAGATATTCAGTGTATTCCGTATTTGTGGTTACACACCAAGATTGGCTGCTCCCTCTGCCCTGCTCCATCATGAGGTGCCGTTTGCATTGATCACAGATGCAAACACGTATTGTGCAAAGTTTTCTCTTTAGAAATATCCTTTGGTTCACTCGTGCATAATGCTCCATTGCAAGAGTATGTTGTTCCTGGCTTACAAGCTTTCAAGAGGGAACCTAGATCCAGAGGGCATGGAGGAAGGTAGAATCTCCAGAGTAGTATCCAATCAGTCTAGGCGGGACTGATGAAATGAAATGCAGATAGGTCTCTTGTGGTGCAATAGTGAATAACTGTTATCAGGACTGATTGTGAGGACTGGAAATGTAAAGGTAGATGTTTTATAGCAAGGAGGGGAGTGATTAACTTTTCAGTCTTAAGAGCGGAGGTCCCTGGGACCATCAAGGGAGTAGAGCAGAGAGTGGGACCCTACCCAGAGAAGCAGTGATGCCTGAGATGGAGGCAGAGACGATGACGTGGAGAGATGGAGCAGCTGGAGACTTTAGATCCAGAGAGGGAGAGGGGCTGCGTGCTGATGACCAAGGAACAGGCTTGTAGTGTATACCCTTTGGTTGGTTGATGATGCATCGAGGGGATTGTAACCATGGCAATGAAACGATATACGATAGGATGAATGTAAAACTAATGTTCTCCTATGTAAACTATCACATAATTCACAATAAAACATTAAAAAAGAGTATGTTGTTCTTAGTGATGCGGTATAGGGTTTCTAAGGAGCGACTGGTAGACTTGAACTGCTGACCTTGGGCTAGTAGTCCAGTGCTTATCCTACACTGCCACAGCAGGACTCCTTTCATGGGTACATCATAGTTATTTCACCAACAGCCAGTCATCTTTCTTTAAATTTGGTGCATTGCTAAGTATATTTGTTTCCTAGGGTTGCTCAAAACAAAATACCACAAACTGGGTAGCTTCTAAGAACAGAAATGCATTGTCTCCTAGTTCAGGAGACTAACAGCCCAAAGCAAGGTGTTGGCTGGGCCAGGCTCCCCAGGAAGGCTCTAGGGAATGTCCTTTCTTTGTCTGTTGGAACTTCTGGTACCCCAGGAGTTTCCGGCTCTACAGCTACAGTGTAACACGATCTGATTCCCCGTCTTCACATATTAGCTTCACTTTATACATTCAATTCTTCTCTTTTTATAAAGACACTTCTCACATTTAATTAGGATCCTTCCTACTCCAGTGTGAGGAGTCCTGGTGTGGCGATGTAGGGTTAACTGTTGGACTGTTAACCACAGCGTCGGCAGTTCAAATGCACCAGCTGCTCCTTGGAAACCCAATACAGGGTGGCTAAGAGTTGAAACCGACTCAACGGCACATAACAACATCACCCACTACCCCAGTGTAACTTCATGTGAACTGATCACGTCTTCACAGATGCTTGCACTTTCTTTGCAAACAAGGTCATGTTCCTGGGTACCAGAGGTTGGAACTTTAATATTCTCTTTTTTGGGGGGGCAGAACTCAACACTTTACACTAAATAAAAAGTAGAAAACAGCATTGTGTTTTATACATGAAGGCAACAAAAGGGGGGCTACCCCACATTGAGATGGAATGCTTTACTGGACTGAAACACAGCCTCCGCTCTGGAGGTGCCGGGAGTCAGGGAGGATGAAGAATCAGAGGAAACTGGCACTCAGGGTGTGCTGGGAGGTCTATGTAGAGCTGTTCCAAGAACGACTTTTTAAGAAACATTTGTATTAATTCCAGAGAGAGCTCCAAAAATCTTCATGTTGGCATGCAACTCTCAGGAAGCCACGTAGCCAAAAGATACACAAATCTGTCTCAGTTTACATCGCTACTTACTCCCAGCCAAACCATTCCTTTTGCTAGGAAAAGAACATGGCAACATGATCGAACTAGATCAGCCTAGGGACCAATTAAGGAGACATGGGAGTGCAACAGTTAAGTATGTGACTGCTCATCAAAATGTCAGTGGTTCAAACTCAACCAGCAACTCCATGAGAGACAACACCTGACAATGTGCTCCCATAAAGACCATAGCCTAGGAACCTCCAGGGCGGTTCTCTGCCCTGTCACATACGGTTCATGTGAGCAGGGCCGTGAAGCTAAACCAGAATGTTAAATGTGGGTGTTCTGGAATGCTAAACTGGGACAAGAAAAAGAACAGGTCCGTGTTTTCCTAGAGACGGAATCTCTCTCCTAGAAAACAAGGGCATTGTGCGTGTTACACAGCAACCAAATGTCTAGACCAGTTGAGTTGGAAACCATGACGGCAGCTCAAACCAATGGAAGTTCTAGATTTGAGTTTGAACACACTGCATGCCACACAATAACACCAGCAGCAATTAGGAGTCCCTGCAAATGGTTAAGTACTCATCTAACAGAAAGGTTGGCAGCTCTAACCAACCCGGAGGCACCTCTAAAGAAAGGTCTGGCAGTTAGCTTCTGCAAGGTCACACAGCCTTGAACACCCTAAGGAGCGCACTTCTACTCTGCATACCTCTGCTCTCCAAGAGTCTGAACAGACTCCACAGCGACTCGCACCAACAATAGCAACAAAAGCCAGTAATACAACACAGTAGCATGCAGCCCGGCCTCTTCTCCAATCAGCTGGGAGACACAACAGCTGTGCAGTGGTGCGATTCTGAAGAGCGAGGTTCACATCCCAATTCCATGATGAGCAGATCATTTCTGGATAGACTGGTAACGTTACCTCTGGCTTTGTTAAGGTTACGTAAAAGCGGCAGACTGACATGCTGCCATTTTGGTGTTTGCAAGAGGAAACTGAGCAACTGATCTGTCTCTCCCAAAGGCCACTCCTCTCTTACCACTTTGGATGTTTGTATCATTACAGCTATAATAATAGGTGCGCTAGGTTCGTGTGTAATGAATCCCACTCACCATCAGTGGCTCCCTGCATCCAAGAAGAGCCATAGAAACCCTCTGAGAAACAACATGCCTCCCCACACCTACAGACCTGGAAGGAAGCTAACTTACATGATGCATTTCCGTTTTAAATACTGCTGGCAAATCTATGCAGAAGCCCTTTTAGCTAACAAAAGCCAACGGGACTTGGTAAGAATATTCCCAAGTAAGGAGGAGCTTCTAACATGCCCTAGGGTACTTCTAAAGCTGCTCCCTTGAAAAAAGCAACTTTCCTCTGGATTATTCCTGACTCAGCAGCTCTGGTAGTGCAGTGGTTACGAAGCAGCAGTTCAAAACTACCAGCTGTTCCGTAGGAGAAAGATGGGGCTTTCTGCTCCCGGAAAGGGTCACTGTGAGTTAGAACCGACTCCACAGGAATAACAACAAAAACAACAACTCTTTTCTTCAGTAAATCCCTCCTTCTAGATGCCAGTACAGACAGACCTCAAGTCCGCTCCTGGGTCTGAAGGATGGTAAATTCGGGATCCCTGAAGTGCCCGTGAAGGATGAATAGGTGTACTGGTCAGCCTGTGCGGACTATGGTATCTGACAGGGATCAAGTTTCACTGCTTCCCACAGAAGTAACGGAAGGGCTCTGGGGCAGGAATGAGGCGGCACAAATGCTGAACTTTGAGGTCACCATTTAGCAAGATGTGAGGTGGGTGGAGAAGCCAGAATGTTCTTACCATCAATAACAAAGTTCTTTCTATTCTGTCATGAGGGAGGTTTTCGATTTTGCTTTCTGTCTTATCTCAGAAGGAAAAAAAATCAAGTTTTGGGGGCAGGGGGGATATGTCATTATAGAATTTGCAGCTGTTCATTTGTCAGAACCAGAGAAAACCGGGTAGGGCCTACGGGTTTCACTCAGAGTAGGATCCACATGCAGGACCATTCCTGGCTGGGTCCCTGGAGACCAGGATTCCTGAGTGTTTCACACTGGTCTCCTTGGAACTCCTGGATCCCACTGCACACACGGTGACACACATTTTGTCTGTGTGGATGGTGTCAGCCGTGTCTTCATTCAGGTCTCTCTTCACCACAGTGGATGATCTTCAGGGCAGGGCTCCTTTACTGGTATATCTTTGGAGTCCCTGGGTGGTACAACCAAAAGCTTGAAGGTTTGGGTCCACCCAGGGGTCCTCCAAAACCAGGTCTGCACATCTTCCAAAACACCTTACAGAGCACAGGCGCTAACTTGATGGCAACTGATCTCTTGACTGTTGGCATGACTATCTTTGGTTTCCCCAACTAGAATGGAAGCTCCATTAGGGTAAGGCTTTGTTGGTTCACTGCATGTAATCAGCCATCAATAAACATCAGCTAACTAATTCAATGAACGAACAAATGAAGGGACTAAATAATTAAACACTAAGGAGCTCTGGTAGCCTGCCTAGTGGTTACAAATCAGGCTGTGAACCTTAAGGTCAGCAGTTCAAAACTACCAACAGTTGTGCAAGAGAAAAATGAGGCGTTCTGCTCCCGTAAAGATTTACAGCCTCAGAAACCCTGTACAGGGTCGCTATGAGTCGGAACTGACTCCATGGCACATAACCACCAACATGGATGCTCTGGAGTCCTGGTGTACTGCTCTGAGTCAGTTTGAACTGCAAGGTCAATGGTTCAAGCTCACCAGCTGCTCCTCAGAAACTCTATACAGGGTCACTATGGGTTGGAACCAACTCGACAGGCATTAACAACATCAACAACAAGGATGGGAAACATGGTGGCTCCATAAGATAAGCACAGAACTGTGAACTACAAAGTAAGTGGTTCGAGCCCACCAGACACTCCATGGGAGAAAAATGTCTTTTTTTCTCACAAAGATGATCTGTAGCTGCGAAAATCATTTGTGAGTCGGAACCGACCTGATGTCCCTTCACAACAACAAGAAGAATGCTTCTCTACAATTTTCTCTCTCTTGTCCCTACCGTTTCTGTCTTTCACACACACAAACACACACACAGACATGGAATCGGAAGGGACGATGTCCCACAAGAAGATCTCAAATTTCCCCTGCCCACTGTGAGACCTACCAAGTCAAGACAGCTCTTTCTGGGCCTTCCAGTAACATTAATTGTTGGTCATACAACTTCAAAGAAACAGGTATTTATAGCTTGATTAAAGAAAAAGAGCTGGTTTTCCACAGACTCACCACAGCAGTTTCCAACGCTTTTCCCATGAGCATACTGAGAACAGCCTCCTGCCCACTTCCTGCCGAAGCCAGTTCCTTAACCACCTGAGTCCTGAGGCCTGGCCGCTGGTTTTTTCTTTTCTATTTTTTTTTTTTTTTTCCAGTGTGCAGGTCTTTCGGTTTCTCTAGGGTTTCACAGTTGGGGTTTTCGCTCCCTTTCTCAGGCGCTCAAGCCCCCCTTGAACCACCCCCCGGATATCCAGCATGACTATAGGCGCTGATGAAGAAATAACACACCTGACTCGGTGAGAAAACTTTCCTTCTCAAAACATCCTTCTGCATGAAAACAAGCACATACTATCGGTTTCACAAGATCCAGACGGCTGAGATGCCAATCTTGTTTATGGTGCCTGAAAGCTTGTGTGTGTGTGTGGGGGGGGGGGGGGAGGCTGGGGGGAGACTGGGAAATATTCAGTAAATGAACCAATATGAAAAAGTCATGAAATGTCGGTCTGTCGACATATTAGTGACAATCATTTATTGAGCTGAGAACATGACAAGTATTATTTCTAAAGGTTACAAAAATCTAGGAACTAGGTAACTAATATTTCTTTATTTTTGTTGTTCTTATTCTGTGCCATCGAGTCGGTTCCGACCCATAGTGACTCTGTATAGGGTTTCTGAGGAGTGGCTGGTAAGCTTGAACTGACTTTGCAGTTCAGTGCATTAACCCACAGCACCATAATAGACACACATGCACACAAATAGTTAAGATACTTGTCACATAACCAGGAAATGGCAGAGTTAGCCACAGATGTATTCTGGATGAAAAACTATATTCATGTTCTTGGTATGAAGTCTGGGAGTACAGAATTGAATGAGGGACTTCTGGCACGGTGGCGGTCTAGGCAGATGGGCTATGCAGAATTACATGCATGATAGGAAACACACGGTATCTAAATCCCCAGGTTCAGCTACAATGGAATTGGTTCCGTTTTTGCTAAGAGTCAAGTGTGGAATGCATTCAGTTCAGAGTGTCTCTCACAGTGTCAAGTATCGGGACAGGAAAAAAAAGAAAAAGAAGCAAATTAAAAAAGTAAATTCCAACAGTTAGCAACCTTTGGGAGAAAGGGATCAATAGGTATCCTTGGCCTGCAAAGATGATGACCAGGCTGCATCCTGGACTTTAACTGTTGTTGCTATATGGTGGGTTAAGATTTCTCTTTGAAGAGGTGTTATGTTCTGAGGCAGTAGTAACAGACCACATGAAGTATTAACTGTGGTAATTAATAAGTACTGCGGTTCTGAGCAGGGACCACACATTTAAGAAGTGATGCACCCACGGTGGAAGAAGCCCCTTCTGTAGATGTTATCATCTGAGAAAAATGGAAACCAAAGTGGTCTCTGCAGAACCAGGTTAGATAAATCTCTTTTGCTTTCAGAAAAGGAACCCCCCCAAAGACATTGCTGGTGATGTGCTGTTGTTTTTCGGACTCCCTCATACCTGCATGGTCCCACGTCATGTATCCCCACGGCCGTGAGGTTGGCTCCATCTACATACAGAGGACAGAAAAGCCCAAGCAGGTCCCACCACCTTCTGCAATCCTTGTTCTCTGATCTGGACTTAAAGTTTTGAGGCTCAGCAGAACCAACTCTGCTGTGGAATGCTTGCTGCCACGTGGATTTGGTGTCACTGTGGCGGAGAAAACTGCCTATGTATTGTGGTGTCCTTCTTACTCTATACCCTCCACAGGCTGATGCACAGGATTGGTTACAAGCCTAGATTATTTGCAAGCCACCACGCGGATTGAGCCCAGCTAGTCTAGAGTCTGCCCAGTGACTGACAGCTTGGCCTCAGAGGAAAAGCTGATTCCATCAGATTTTTCTCTTTGAGGAACCTGAAGGGATCGATAGTGTGTGATGAGGGGTCAAAGAGGCCAAGATCAGGATGTGCACGTACAATTGAAGAGAAAACGGATATGATGACTAGGCAGCAGAAGATAGAGTGGAGGCAAGAAGCTGAGGGGAATAGGATTACACTGAAGATTCAGGAGCACCACTGGCTGGCTGACGTCAGCCCCTAATTTCCTTTAGTCCAGAACAACCTTTTACTTCCTGTCTCTTTGAGGACCGCCCGTTAGCATCTCCTGGTTTTCTTATACAAGCAGATTTGTAAGAGTCATCACATGAAGTGAGGCAACTTGAGTGACTCGCATGCAACCAAACCTCCTACTGAAACAGCAGGGAAACTGCCTGGTGCCAGAGAAAGGGTTGCAGAAAACAATCATTTAAACCTCCCCTTTGACCAGGACCACAGTATTAGGACCAAAAGTTCTTGCTGTGAACCAGTGGCTACATGCAGATAACTGCTCTCTCCACCAGCATGAAATCAGATCACCATTTCTTGTGACATCTTAGCCAGCCACAAGTTCCATTCTGGCTTCCTGCCTCTTGGCCAACTTCTTTCTAGTGTAGGGGAGGTGAGATGAGGAAATCTTAACTAGTTACTCCAAGCCTGACCCTCTTGGTTTTGATCATTGAGAGCTACCTACAAGGTACCCAATGTGACTGGCAAGCACAGAGATGCTTGCTGAGATCAGCTCTCTTTGGTATGCGACTGGCTTTCTTTTTTATTCATCCTAGCTCTTTCCCTCCTCTGCTCAGTTCCTCTGAAAACAGGAACAACCAAGCTTTCTCAGAGCACAGCCCAGATGTCTACATTTGTCATACATTTCTGGTAAGGAGAGATGATCAGCCAGCCTAGGTCCCCGAAGAGATGCGCAGAGTAGAGGCATGGAATCATGAGAACATCCCTGAGCTGTTCCATAAAACTCATGAATTCACACCTCGTCAAACCCCATGCCCTTTCACCTCGAAAAAACAATGCTTCCCCAGCTAATACTAAGTAGACGTCCTCAGGGCCTCTGAGGAAGTCTGTCAGCAGGCCAGGTGGGCACCTGGCTCCAGGGATTCACCATTCCTGGGCTGTATTTCTCACCTCGTTGCCTTTCACACCTGGGGCCTCGGAGTGTTGCTCTGAAGACAATCTGTTCTGGACTAAGATGCAGAGCACATAATTCCATACCCACACCCTAAAGTCAGGCCCCCCTGCACCCAGAGGAGAAAAGAATTCATTCCTTTACATTTTGGAGAGCCCTGAAAACAAGCCCAATGAACTTTGTGACCATTTAAAAACTCAGTCGCTGTTGAACTGCTTCTGGCTATTGCCTGTCACAGTAGAGCTATGCTGCAGAAGGGGTTCACTGGCCACTTTTTTGGAAATAGAATGCCTGATCTTTGTTTTGAACCATTAGTTTGGTGGACTCAAACCAGCAGTCTTTGGTTAATGGCCTAGCACTTTAATCATCTCCACCGCCCAGTGACTCTGTCCCAAGTTTGGAGAAGATCATTTTCTTTCCAAAAGTGGATGTAGGTAAAGATGAGCTCCAGCCCTCAGACCAAGTCCAGAACAGCAGCAGGCAGGTCTCTAAGCTGGCACTGTCTTGCACAAATTTAACCTCAGGGTACTGAGCACATTAAAATCATCATAACAGTAACAGTTTGTAATAAAAAACTCAACACATGCCTCTGTGCCATCTGTATCTGAAATTTTGCAAATAAAGTTTAAAGGGTGGGCGAAGTTGCCTTGAGTCATCAAAGACGGGGCACTGACGTTTATGGAGCATCTTTTCCATGCTGAACGATTTCATATTCACAATGAAAAACTGAGCGGCGATCTGGTCATCTGAAAGAATGTTGAGAATGACCATCGCTTAGAATATCCACATGCTTTACTTCTGTTGATACTTCAGAACCTCTCTTGACTCTTGGGGGACTGTAGGTACTGAACAATAAAGTGTGAAATCCTAGAGATTTCTCTAGGATTAAACAACGATGAGTAAGATGGTACAATTTTGAAATCAGAATAAGAAATGAGTCCTTCTACGCGAGTCATCTGGGAGCGACAGAAACTGATAGGACAACCGCTACGTTTCCAAAGGACTTCTCATTCCAGTGTGCTCCTTATCTATATGGTGTGGTAGCAATGGAACAGCCAGAACCTGACGTGATGTCCACATCTGCCCAATGAACAGAGAAGCTGAGAAGTTCCTTCACAAAACTCAGCAATGCATATGACCAAAGGGGAAGTCCCACCCAGCAAAAAGCATCACTGAAAACCAAGCACTGAGGCTTGGAGCCACCTCAACATCACTTTCTTGGCCACTACAGCCAACTTGATGACCCTGACAGTGGTTTGTCACTGCTGGTCACTGGGGAAATGCAAGGCTTGAAGAATGTGGTTTTCAAAGAGAAATCAACTAGCCTTACTCCTAACCAAGCCAAGAAAGACAGATGCCACATTTACACTTTAGATCTTCAACATATACACCCACAGGTGGTGGTGGTGATGTGCTGTGGAGTCGGAACCGATTCATAGCAACCCTATACAGGGTTTCCGGGGCTGTAAATCTTTATGGGAGCAGAAAGCCTCATCTTTCTCCTGCAGAACAGCTGGTAGTTTCAAACTGCTGACCTTGAGGTTCACAGCCCGATTCATAATACATCCACAGGTATTTACATACAAGTTTACAACACACAAATGGCTGTAAAAGTAAATGACTACATAGCCGATGCCATAGCATTTAGAATACTTCGTTTTTCTTCATATAAAACGTAGCTAACCTGAATTAATGGAGTTATTGTGAAGACTAAAAAGGCTCATGTGCTCAAAGCACACTCTAGCATCACGCTTTGTCATTGGTGGTGGTGGTGGGTGCTGTTGAGTTTGTTTCAACTACGTCCAACCAAGTGCAACAATGCCCAGTGCTGCCCCATCCGCACAAGTATTGCTGTGTTTAAGTCCACAATGCAGCAAGTGTTAAATCCATCTTCTTGAGCATCTCCCTCTTTCATGGACCATTTAGGAATTCTTTTCATTGGTATTATTCTTACTTGTCATTTATTTGGAGCGTGATTTCTTTTGATTTTGTCATGTATTTACAGAATACTTATAGATCTTTACATATTAGGTAAATTTATATTTTGACTTCTATACATACAGCCCTGGTATGGCACTGTGAGTTAATGTTCTGGACTGCAAGGTCGGTTTGAACTTCAAGGTTGGCAGTTCAAGTTCACCAGTCACTCCTAGGAAACCCTATACAGGGTCGTTATGAGTTACAATCGACTCCGCAGCACTTACCACCACCACCACCACATACGGTACCTAGCACAGAGAGCGAAGGTCACTCCTGGGTCCTTCAATGTTGTTGTTAAGGGCCAGTCAATCAGCTCCAACGAAGAGCACCCCCGTGCATAACAGAACCAAACCCTGCCCGATCCAGCACCATCCTCATAATTGTTGCTGTGTTTGAGTGCACTGTTGCAGCCACTAGGCCAATCCATCTCACTGAGGGTCTTCCTCTTTACTGTTGACCTTCTACTTTATGAAGCACTGACATGGCCCTGCGGTCACTCGTCCCCCTGATAACGTATCCAAAGTACTACAGATGAAGTCTCGTCATCCTTGATCCTAAAGACCACGACAGCTGTACTTCTTCCAAGACAGAATCACGTGTTCTTCTGGTGATGGTGGTGTTGTTTAGTGCCGCTGAGTCAGTTGTGACTCATAGCAACCCTGTATAGGGCTCCTAAGGAGTGGCTGGTTCTTCTCCCCAACATCGTGATCCAAATGCATTAATTCTTTTCCCATCTTCCTTATCTTCTGTCTGGCTTTCACATACATATGGGTCCTTCTTCAACAGATGTTAAGACAAACATTTGCAAATATGTACATCTGCTTTAGAGCTGGCCTTCTGAATGACACGAGCCCCTCAGAGTCCTGGCCCCGCTCTCTTTGGGGCTCCTAAATCAGCTACTTCCTGTTTCTCTTTGGCTTCTCAGACACTCCTCCACCACAGTGTAAATCAAGAAGTTCCTGATGGTTTGATTCTGCCAGTGGCGCCTTAAAACTGAAGCGAGTGGTTAACCAAAACAGCCCCCACAGAAACTCCAAGGGTGGGCTCCTCATCAGGGTCTGAAAGTCTGTCTATGAAAATGTAGAGCATTGCTCATTGAAGAAATCCACCGCAGACAAACGCAGAAATACCAGATGGCATTACAACAAGAAGAGAAGATGAACACTTCCCTGCCTGGCCGAAAGACCCTCCTAAAAGCCGACACCAAAGTTGCCAAGGTGCCAGACAAGACCCCCCCCACAGCTTCTTTTGTGCCTTAGTCAAAACAGAGACCCAACTGAAGGCAGGGCTTTTGTTTACTGCTGCTTTACGCCATTGTCTTTGTTTTGCTTTGAACCTAGTTTTCTATTAAAACCTGTAGTACATTAGATACGAAGCTGAAGTCTTAAGCACACATAAGCAGATGGATCCAACAATACCAGTGGGAAGTTTTGTGAACTGAGCATGATAGGCTAGCTTCTGCTGAAAAAACAAATAGCGCCAGATCTCGATGACTTTGCATGGTGAAGGCTTGTTTCTCACTCAATCCAACACATGCAACAAGGACCAGTAGAGGGTATGGTGACCATGATCACTGGGGACACATGAAACCAGAGGTGCCATCTGGACACTGCTGCTACAATGGCTGGGGCATGAGAAGAGAGCAGAGCGAATCACACCCCAGCTGTTAGTAACATTTCCTCTTGGAAATGATACTTGCCACTTTCATTCTCATCTCATTGGTCCCAGCAAGTCACATGAACGGCAATGGGTAATGGAAGCATGGAAGGGCAAATCTACCACCAAGGCTTTCCCCTAGGACAATCACAGTGATAAGAGACTGGCCATAACTGACTCACCGTTAGCTCTCAACAACAGATACCTATGAGCTGTCAAGGGCTTCACATGCTAGCTCATGTAAATTCATGGCACAGAGTAACATGACCCAACACAACAGGCCCTACATTCCAGTTTCAGGTCTTTGGCAGGAATCTAGGAATTCTCTGACCTAGATTGGGGATATCTCCCAGTATTTCTGATCTCCCAAAATGAGCCCTTCCCAGACTTCGTATTGTACACACCTGCCACATATTATGTGTGCAAGACTGGACAATTCACATGACTCCTCTGACACTCCATTTCAAGAACAAAGTATAACATTGAAAGCTCTAAGACAGAACTCCATACACATTAGCCTCCATGTCCTACTCCCCCAGTATAGTTAGATGGTGATAATTTTTTTTGCACTTAAACACACACACCATGGTCTTGACTTCTCTCTCGTTGGTGGTGGTGTTAGGTGCCATCAAGTCGGTACCGACTCACAGCGACCCTATCTATGCACAGCAGAATGAAACACTGTCCGATCCTGGGCCAACCTCACTACTGTTGGCACGATTGAGTCCATCGATGCTGCCACTTGGCCAATTCCATCTTATTGAGGGTCTTCTTTTTCTCTGACCCTCCACCTTACCAAACATGATAACCTTCTCCAGTGACTGGTCCCTCCTGACAACATGTTGTTGTTGTTAGGTGCCATCAAATCAGTTCTGACTCATAGTGACCCCACAAACAATAGAATGAAACACTTCCAGGTCCCGGGCTGTCCTCACAATCGACTATTAAGCTTGACCCTTTACTGTTGCCACTGTACCAATCCATCTCACTAGGGGTCTTCCTGTTTTTTACTGACCCTCTACTTTACCAAGCATAATGTCCTTCTCCAAGGACTGGTCCCTCCTGATAACATGTCTGAAGTATGAGAGACAAGGCGTCCCCATCCTGGCTCCTAAGGAATATTCTAGTTGGACTGTTTCCCATACTGATTCATCTGTTCTTCTGGAAGCCCGTGGTACTTTGAACAGTCTTCTCAAACACCATCTCTCTCGCACACAGATTTCTTTACATTAATGAGACAGAATCTATAGAGATGGCCTAGGTGAGAACAACACACACCTCCTAGCTTTCCAATTTTCTCTAGGAAATCTGTAGATTTTCTGAGCACCCAGCCCTGTGCAATGTGAACCTTGTGACCCTCACTACATTGAACCGTCACAGCAAACCCTAGATCCCTTGTCATCAAGTCAATTCCAACTCACTGCGACCCCACACAACTGAGTAGTGTTGCCGAGTCTTTAAATCTTTACAGGCCTAAACGCACAGTTTACACACGAGGACATGGAGGACATGGAGGCTTTAAAGCCCCAAAGAGCACAACAAGGACCGGAACTGAAGCCCACTGGGCTTTCCAATCCAGCTTCTCCTCTACTCCCCCGCCTCCATTCTCAGAGGCATTAATATTGTTTGCCATTGTCTTTCATATTGTTTCAGAAGATTTGTCACAATGTCTATGGCATTTAACCCAGTAGCTGCCATGGAGCAAAAGGCTTCCAAAACCATGGACATGAGCTGATGATGATCTATTCCCACTTGGCATTGACTGACTTCATTCAAACAAACTGATTGTGACATAAACCACACTCTTGTGCCTACAGAGTTTCTCACGAGTGGGCTTCTGGTTTTAGGGCACGAATCTGATATCAAACACCTTCCACAGTTAGGACAAACCTTGAGGTTTCGCTAAGGTTTCAGTCTGACTGAACTCGCCAATCAGAGCGAAACTAGGGTAGCGAAAGGGGTCCTAACCCACACAAGGGGGAGGAAACGATCTGCTTCATCACTCAAGCCAAGTCAGGCTTCTGCAGTAGACCAGACACAGCCATATTTCAAGAAGAAGAGTGGGAGAGCCCGAGTCCTTGTTACTTAGACATAGCCTTGGCACAGTGCATACTAGTTGTGGTCTAAGGTCCTGCTAGCTTGGTCAGCAGCTTATTCCTGGCCATGGGTGTCTGAGCATCTCCATCCATGGATACAGGTCCCCTTCACATGCCATGAATTAAGAATAACCCTGACCAACAGGGAAAATGAAGCTCAGAGAAATGAGAAATCTGGTCCAGTACTCTGGGGCTGGCAGGCAGAGGAACTTGGAATGTGCGACCACAAAGTTCAAGGTCTTCAGGGCACCACACCATCGTGAAAGACGCCTGAAGGGAGTAGATGATTTAATGATGATCATCAATAGGGTGTTGGAAAACTATGTCTTAAGTTTCTGATCCTGGCTGGGCGTACAAACAAAGATCTCTGGGGAACGCTATCAAAAATCTCCTATGGCATCATCACCGCCAACTGCAGGTGAGCTCACTCCAACCCACGGCAACCCATGTGTGTCTGAGTAGAACCGGGTTCTACTCCACAGAGTTTCTGGTGGCTGATGTTCCACCTCCTGCTGGACTTCAACCTTCAACCTCTTAGTTAGCATTCAAACAGATTAATCACCAGAATCGGAAATCCTATACAGGGCCGCTATGAGTCGGAACTGACTCCAAGGAACACCACCACCACTAGGGTGTGGCACTGGACCGTTAACTGCAAGGTCAGAGGATCAAACTCCTCACCTGTTCCTTGGAAACCCTACACAGGGTCCCTTTGAGTTGGAATCGACTCGATGGCACTTGAAAACCACCGCCACTACCACATAACTCCTTATGACATCATGGGTGTTGCTAGGTGATGTCGAGTAGGTTTCCACTCATAGCATCTCTACGCACAAGAACAGAATGCAGCCTGCTCTGATACCATCCTCACGGCCACGTTTGAGCCAACTGTTGCAACAATCACTATGTTAATCCATCTTGTTGAGGGCCTTCCTTTTTTACCTCACCCTCCACATTAATCACCACAATGTCCTTCTCCAAGTTGTGCTCAAATCTATAAGGAAGAATTAAAGTATGTGTTTGTGCGCATGTGTGTGTATATTTAGAAGTGTCCAATCAAAATAAAAAACCATGATGGAGGGAGCTCTTCTTGGTCAGGCTTGTAGCAGGTGCCTCAGGTGAGCAAGGCCAGATATAAACGACACATCCTCAGGAGGTTGTGCATAGAGCAAGCCCTAAGAGATTTTCCAAAAGGGCAATGCCATGCTAAAGATGATCCTAGATGCCCGCCACTCTAGACGGGGATGGGGAGACATGGGTACTCCCTGCAGGGCTGGGGAGACATGGGCACTCTCTGCAGGGTTGGGGAGACATGGGCACTCTCTGCAGGGCTTGGGAGACATGGGCACTCTCTGCAGGGCTTGGGAGACATGGGCACTCTCTGCAGGGCTTGGGAGACA
>NW_006408555.1:10768678-10773480 GCF_000296735.1 Chrysochloris asiatica
ACATGGGCACTCTCTGCAGGGCTTGGGAGACATGGGCACTCTCTGCAGGGCTTGGGAGACATGGGCACTCTCTGCAGGGCTTGGGAGACATGGGTACTCTCTGCAGGGCTTTCCGGCATGAGAGCTTTGTGGTTAGTTACCAGCCAAGTCCGCTCCAACTATGTTCGCTAGTCCTTTGCCATCTTGAACTCACTGTTGCAGTCTGAGTAGCTTCTACCTAAGGGGCTCATGTTCTTGCACTGCATCCAATAGGGTCCTGTGATGACCCATAGGGGTATTCATTGGCTAATTCTTGAAAGGTCATCCAGATTTTCTAGCTACTCTGTTTTAGTCTCGGTTGTTGGTGGTGGTAAAGTGCTGTTGAGTTGATTCGAACTCATTCACCCTGCATAGGGTTTCCAAGGAATGGCTGGTGACTTGGAACCACCAACCTTGTGGTTCAAACCAAACTTATGCTTTATCTTATAGCACCACACCAGGACTGGCCTTTGGTGCCCTTACTCTTGGAGCACAAGTGAAAACCGTTCACCATGGGTGACCCGGCTGGTATTTGAAAAACTGGTGATATAGTTTCCCGCATCACCAACATACCACTACCAACACATGACAAACTGGAAGACAGGTTAGGGTGCATGAGTTTAGAAGAGTACAAACATCCCATCTAAGGTGTTACAATTTGAAGAACCCTATGGCCACATGGTAATAAAACAAAGGAATTTGGGGGAAAGTCGTTAGGGTCCCTGAAGAGAGATTCTTACTAATACACCATTACAAGCTATGAGAGACATAAATCCTGTGACTTATATGAAAAAAAAAGAGAAAAAAAAAAGGGGGGGGGACCATTTAAGGACATGGGGTGAGGTCCTTTCAGCAACAATGGAACTTTAAGTACTTGACAATTTGTATGCTGTCGGTACATAATCGTTGAGACTCACAAACACCACAGCTGCATGTTTATAGTTCAGCTCGTCTCTGTGAATTGCACCCTTATGTTTTGGATTTTAAAAGGCCAATTTCAGCTCCTGCTTAGCTTCCACTCCAAAATACCATTCAAATCACATCTCTGAGCCTCTGAGCGCGTGTGTATTTTTTCAGCCCTCACATTGTTGGGGGTAGTGAGAGTCGGGTAGTGGGGGGGGGGGGCCTGGGGACAGCCAAGGCAATTTTGCCCAATTGTGTTTTCCTCTGGACACCCTCTCTCACTTGGAGAATTTGGGTATGTGTGACAATGTAGAGAGAACCCTGTTTGATCTTAGCATATGGGCTAAGGACGGGCAAATAAAGGGTGGAAAGAAAGAAAATGAAAGAAAAGAAAATGTTCTTAAATTGCAGACGTATGCTGGGCACGGGACCAAGAGCTTTACAGTTTAGCCGTAATAATGGGCTTGAGTGTTGGACAGTAAGTAGCAAGTTAAGATTCTGGTTCTGCCATCTTTAGCTGTGAGAGCTGGCAAATGATGAGGTGGAGCCACATGAAATTATAAAATGAATGGGGTTTTGTGTCTTTGTGTGCCCTGGAGTCACCTCTGACTCCTCATGACTCTCTGGGACAGAGCTGAACTGCCCTGTACGGTTGTCCTATGTGGAAATCTTGATAGAAGCCGATCTTTGGGTCTTTCTCCAGTGGAGAGGCTGGTGGGTTTGAACCACCAACTTTCCGGCTATCAGTCCAATGCTGAATCAGTGCTGTCAGGGTTCTTTGACATGTAGGACAATGGGTCTTTACTGACAGAGATGGCACATTTGGGGGATTCGACTTAATACTTTATCTCTTGAAACCTCATCTACAAAATACGAATAACAGTTCTACTGAAGTCTTTGGACAATGGTGAGGATTAAGCTGGTTAATAAAAGCAAAGCGGAGAGGTTGGCACAAAACAAGCCCTTAGCAGGATAAATACTGGACTGCTAACCACAGGATTGAGAGTTCAAACGTACTAGCTGCTCCTTGGAAACCTTATACAAGGTGGGCTAGGAGTCACAACTGCCTTCAGGGCAATTAACACCACAAACCACACTAGCGCTCATTGTTCTTACCTGTATCACTACTTGTTTCATCTTTTCATCTCCATAACCACCTTGAATAATATGCCCATTTTGCAGGTAAAGATACTTAACTAAGAAGAGGCCAAAAATAACCTGGACAAGAATACAGGTGGGGAAGGGAAGAAAGAATTCAAGAATTTCCTGACTCAACTTTACACTCTTCCCATGCTCCCTTGCTCATTGGTCATGCAGACACACTGGGTGTGACAAGAGTCAGGAGATGTGTGGAACATGAGGTCCTGGGGGTCACTGCTGGGTGGGGAAGTGGCTCACAGGCAGCTCAAGGACAACCTCTCAGGCTGGACGGCGCCTGGACAGCAAATGACCCAACCAAAAACAAATCAAACAACCTGACGGAGGGTTTCGGAGACTGTAAAGATTTACAGTCAGCTTCACAGGAGCTGATACAGCCTCATTCTCACTCGGAGTAACTGGAGGGTTTGAACCGCCGACCTTGTGGTTAGCAGTCCAACACCTAATCCACAGTGTCGCCAAGATTCCTTAGCAAATGAACCAGGGATATTCTCTAGAGTTCTCTATAAGGGACATCATCTTGACTCCAAGAGATTCACAAAAGCTTCGTGGAATTTTGACGGAGTAAAAGGGTGAGACTTTATGAATGAAAATGAAAGACCTCATCTCTGGTTTCCAAGGAGGCTCACTAGCTGTGAGGTATCAAGTCATTTGGTGGTTACACAAAAACTGAGTTCTTTACTTAGAATTCTGCAAAGGGAGCAAAATATGATACTATGCGTGGGTGTACATAACCCACAAATTTGACATTTTATCCCCTAATATGAAGTTGAGATGTGCTTAATATTTGAGAAAAGTGTGCCTGATGTTGGTGTTAAGTGCCGTTGAGTCGTTTCTGACTCAGAGACCCAGTATAGGGTTTCCGGGAAGCGGTTGGTGGGTTTGAGCCACCAACTTTGTGGTTAGTAGCCCAGTGCTTATCTTACAGCCTTACGCCAGGACTTCATACCTAAGACATACTGAGTATACACACATACACACATACCCATCATACACAAAACAGCTTCCAAAAGTGCATTGGAAAAATGGAAAGAATAGATGATGAAATTTTCCCACAAACTTTAAGACGCTCCCTTGCACGTGGTATGTGTGTGTATGTATACGTATATGCGTACCTATATATTTCTGTAGGTATCTGTGTGTACAGATACATCTGTATTGTATACACACACATGCATAGGTATATATATATAATATCCCTTCCAGATAATATACCCACACACATACGAGAGGGTTTCAAAAAGTTCGTGGAAGAATGGAATCAAGAGTCAGAATTTTTCCATTAATCTTTGAAGCCACATTGTGTATGAATGTGTATCTATCGATCTATCTCATCTTTTTAAAATCTCAATTTACCAGTGGCTTAAATCGTTTGACTAAGGATTCAACGCTAAAGAAAGGTTGTCCAGGACACAATTCTACCTATAGAAAGAAAAAAACAATTTCATAACTGTGCTACTTACAACACAGAAAGTTGCAAACTCCATACGCAATCCCACATTATGAACAAAGTGACTTATGTTCAAGTCTGCCACTTATTGTCCAACACAACAAGAAAAAACATAAAGGATTGAAAATAAATTCACTCTGCTTTTCATACAGTCATCAGAGAAAGAAGTAGGCTGTAAATTGTATGCAAAAGGTGTTCACAGATTATAAATAAAAACTTAAGATATAGATTAAAAATTTTAAGAAAGAAAAGAAGTCTATCTAAGTCCTATAATTTTTTAGGTTAGGGTAATAGAAGTATAAATGATATCTTCCCTCTTCCAACTGTTTGGTAACATTCGGGATGTGATGAATTATTTTTATAATGAACAAAAAATGTATTTGGAACAAGGAGCTCTACTGTTCAATGTGTCTTACACTTTAGAGTGAAATACAATCACCTGAGATTCTTAGTAGACAGATATTCCTGAACTACCCCCACAGAACCTAATTCAGTAGGGTACAATCTCCTATATGAACTCGGAACTTTAAGAAACACTATCACAGTGAATTGTAACAGAAAGGAAAGTACTGATTTGGGCAATGATTTCTTTTTCTTACTGAGTGCTCTGCAGTCTTGGAGGACGTCGAGCGAAGGAGAGGGAACCAAACCAGATTAGTTGGGAAGGTCAAAGCTCCCCATCAATGGCCTTCACTCATAGCTGTTGTCTGTCCTAGAGTTGTGCAAAATGTTTTGTTGGGGAAGAAAAAGTTCTGCAGCTGACCTAAAACAACAAAATTTAAAACCTTGAACACTAACTTAAGTCTACTTTCTGAACAAGGGAGGCATAAAACTGCAGTCTTTTCCCAGGCTGTTCAAAACCAAGAGGTGCTCTGTTGCTGTTATAAGGTGCCAGTGAGTCCGAGGTCCAACTCACAGCAACCCTGTATAGAGGTCCTGAGGTTGCCGTCATAGTGGGAGCAGAAAGTTTCATCTTGAAGGGGTTGCATTATTAAATAATGAAGAATCTGTTTAAGGACAAATAGTTTCTGCCACACAAGTATTAAAATAGTCTATGATGTTCTCTCGGGGGGGGGACCATTTAAGGACATGGGGTGAGGTCCTTTCAGCAACAATGGAACTTTAAGTACTTGACAATTTGTATGCTGTCGGTACATAATCGTTGAGACTCACAAACACCACAGCTGCATGTTTATAGTTCAGCTCGTCTCTGTGAATTGCACCCTTATGTTTTGGATTTTAAAAGGCCAATTTCAGCTCCTGCTTAGCTTCC
>NW_006408555.1:10774315-10776275 GCF_000296735.1 Chrysochloris asiatica
GAGCAGAAAGCCTCATCTTTCTCCCGCGGAGTGGCTGGTGGCTTTAAACTGCTGCTGACCTTGGGGTTAGCATTCCAGTGCTCATTCTAGAGGACCTTTTCTTGTTCTCTTTGTTGTTAGGCACTGACAAGTTGGTTATTGACGCATAGAGACCCTAAGCACAAAAGCACAAAACCTTGCCCATTTCCTGCACCAATCTCATAATCCTGGCTACCCTTGAGCCCATTCCTGCTGCCACTGTGTCAATCCATCTTGTAGGGGGTCTTCCTTCTTCTTTTGTGCTGACCCTCCACTTTACCAAGCATGATGTCCTTCTCCAGAGACTGGTCCCTCCTGATAACAGGTCCCAAGTACAAGAGACGAAGTCTGGCCATCCTGGCATGTAAGGGATAGTCTGGCTGTTCTTCCTTCAACACATGTTGGTTTGTTCCTATGGAAGTACATGGAACTCTTAAAACTCTCCTCCAACACCCTAACTCCGATACATCCATTCTTCTCTCATCTTACTTATTCACTGTCCAGCTTTCACATGGACCTTAGTAACTAAGAACTACTGCAATCTAAAGAATCAGCAAGAAGCTCTTTGGCTACTACAAGACTTTCTAGACAAATGAAAAGAACACGGATTCTTTACTTCTTACTGAAAACAGCACATGAGCAGATGGGGGTGATGATGGACACCCAAATGGATGCATATGTCAATTTAAAAACAGTGATGCTGTTGTCCTTGGGTGCCATCAACTCAATGTGACCTCACAGTGACCCTGTGGACGTAGACCAGACTCACAGGTTTCAGGGGCTGTTAGTCATTATGGGGCTACACTGCCAGGTCTTTCTCTCACAGAGTGACAAGCTGTTGTTGATAAGTGCTGTTTACTCAGTTCTGACTCTTAGAGATCCTGTAACAGGGTTTCTGACGAGTTCAAGTTGTTCGTGAACATGAATCGCCGACCTTGAGGTTCAAACCGACCGTGTAGTGCAGTGCATCAACTCATCACACCACATCGGGACTCCCACAGTGACTAGATGGGTTCCAACTGGTAACCCTTTTGATTGGTAGACAAGCGCTTTAATCATCACACAACCTGATCACCTTCTGATGGTCAATTACCTTCAGTACAAAGGGAGAGATATTTCTGCTCGTCTGTCTACACTTCTTATGATCAGCAAAAATTTCCACAAAAAGAACATATACACACACATATACATATATATACTGTGGTAGTATTGGTTATGTGCTGTGGGGTCGGTTCCAACTCACAGCTACCCTGTATAGGGTTTCCAAAATATATTTATGTATAGTATATATAGATATATGTATATACACATATATACACAAATGTATACACATGTTGTTAAGTGCTATCGAGTCAGTTCCGACCCATAGTGACCCAATACAAAGTTTCCAAGGCTGTAAATCTTTACAGGAGCCAAAATCCTCATCTTTCTCCCACAGAACAGCTGGTAGTTTCAAACTGCTGACCTTGAGGTTCGCAGCCCCATTCATAACCACTATGCTACCACAGCTCCTTGTGTACATGTATGTATACATACATACACACATATAAGTAATATACATACCCACATATGTACACACACTAGTATATGCGCATATATGTATACACACCTTGCATATACACATGTGTACACATGTATGCCCACACATATATGCATATCTGTGTATATGTACACATGTATATGCATGTACTGTGCATATATGTGTATGTATGCACATGTGTATGTGCACCTATGTGTGTATACAGCTATAAGCATATGCACACGTGTGTATGCACACATGTGTAACTATGCACACACATGTGTGTGCACATATGTATGTGTATATGGAGGCCAGGATAGTCAAACTTCATCTCTCATACTTTGGACATATTGTAGGAGGCACTAGTCGCTGAAGAAGGATATCATGTTTGGTTAAGGTGGAGGGTCAGAGAAAAAGAGGAAG
>NW_006408555.1:10776990-10800153 GCF_000296735.1 Chrysochloris asiatica
TATGTAGGGAATCCCTGGGTAGTGCAGATGGTGAATGCACTTGCCTGGTAACCAAAAGGTGGGGGGTTGTACCCATTTTTGTTGAGCACTTCCCCATCAATTCCGACTCATAGCAACTCGGGATAGGGTTTCCAAAGGGCAGCTGGTGAGCCTGACCTGCTGACCTTGTGGTTCAAACAAAGTTTGCCGTCCAGAGCATTAACCCACAGCACCACACCAGGACTCTCAGTCTACCCAAAGGTGTCTTGAAACAAAGACCTGGCCATACACTTGTAATAAAAACCAGCCATTGAAAACCCCAGAGACTTGCCATGATCTGAAATCAATTAAATGGCCACTAGAGTCCTGGTCTGGTGAGTTAGGGTAAGTACTGGACTATTAACCCCAAGGTTGGAGGTTTAAAACCACCTGCTGCTCAGTGGAAATCCCATACAGGGTTGCTACGAGTCAGAACCGAATGGATGGCGCTCATCCACCGCAACAAATGGCAAGTGTTATTTGCTTTTTGGCTTTCCTTGATTATTTGTCAAGCATTTTAATGAATAAGAAGTTAAAATTCAGAAAAGCAAGTAAAAATCATTGCAGATTGTGACTCAATGAGATTCAGGCAAATGATATGGCTTTTCTCTACCTAAGAACATCCCTGCCAGGGCCCCCTGCCTGAACCCTGAAGTCAACACCGTAAATAGTAGTGGCATGGTCTACACGAGAGTACACTGGGGTGTGAAACACAAGGTCAGCGGTTCGAGCCCGCCAGTTACTCCACAGGAAAAAAAAAACAATCAGACTACTTGCTTCCACTAAGATTTATTGGCTCAGAAACCCCGTTGAGGATTGCTATGAGTTGGAACTGACTCAAAAGTGCTTCTTGTTGTTGTTGTTGTTGTTGTGAGGTGCCATCGAGTCGGTACCGACCCATAGAGACCTGATGCACAGTAGAATGAAACACTGCCCAATCACTTAAGAACATCAAAAACAACAAGATGTATACCAGGAGGTGCATGGTGCAGACAGTGGTTAAAAGGGTCACCAGCTCATACCTACCAGCTGCTCCATAGGGGCCAAGATGGGGCAGTCTGCTTCTGTAAACACAGCAGGCTTGAAAGCCCTATGGGACACGACTATGCTATCCTTGAGGTCTCTCCAAGTTGGAACCAACTCAACAGTCACAGGCTAAGGTACAGCGCACACATACACAGGGGTTTTGTGTCTATAGGAGGTAGAGAGACTTTGCAGGAAGTGTGACCTAGGGCCTTGAGAGTCTGGAATGACTGCAATCAGTATTTCTGAATTAACAAAAGATGAGGGTTTGACCAAGTGAATGAACCAACTAGGGAGTGACCCCCTCTAAGTCTCTACCTCTCTATGTCCAGGTGTGGCCACATTGATGCTCAATGAGACCACTGGGTGGACCCGCCAAGGATTTGGCTGCAATGCCACTGATGATTATCTCCAGAATGCTGGACCTCCCACCAGCTCACTTGGTGTCTCTGCAGAATCTGGGTTAGCTCTTAGCCCCAAAAAGGAACCAAGGCGTTTCAAGAAACAGCTCAGTTTCTTGAGGCAATTAAGGGACCAAGTTAAAGCTCTCCATTTATAGCAGTGCAGGGGGAGCAAGCCTGTAGAACAGGAAGCGCTCAGAGCGGTCTAGAGAAAGCAGAGAAGAGAGTTCCTAAACATTAATTACCCCAAGACTATGCAGACAGAGGCTTACCTGGAGCAGCTAAGGTCTTTCTCCTGACTTCAGGGATCTGACCCAGTTCACTTACAATAGACTAGGAGCAATTACAACCCCAAATTCACGGCCCGAGAGAAACAAAGTAAGACTTGCTGTCCGTAGCTGGTGGAATCTCTTCGATGACAGGGCTCAGGGAAGAAAGAAACGCCCTTCTCTGTATTTGATATTCTTGCAGATGGGCCTGGGGCTCCCTTCAACAAGCCCCTGACCCTACCTCTAAAACTGAAAAATACAGTTTCTTCCCAACTAAGACGAAAGGGTCATTGCCAGTCAAGAATGGTTGAGGGGACTTCAAAAAGTTCATAGAAAAATGGAATGAAATGATACGAGAATTTTTTCCATGACCTTTTTGAGGCTTCCTCATATAATACAAGTGTGTCATTGTAGAATAAGGACTGGGCTGTAAACCACAAGTTCAGTGGTTCAATACCACCAGCCGTTCCTCGGAAAAACCCTACACAGGGTCACTGTGAGTTGGAAATCATGGTATTTTCAATAACCTCATATACATGCAAAGGCCGGACAGTGACTAGGAAGGCAGGAGAAAAAATGATGCATTTGAGCTGCGGTGTTGGAGAAGAATATTAAAGGTACCATGAACCACCAAAAGAACAAACCCAACTATGTTGGAAGAAGTGCACACAGAATGTTTCTTAGAAGCCATGGACCACCAAAAGAACATACCAATCTATGTTGAAAGAAGTATAGACAGAATGCTCCTTAGAAGCCAAGATGTCTCTCATACTCTCATACTTCAGACATGTTGTCAGGAGGGACCAGTCCCTGGAGAAGGGTATCAAGGTTGGTAAAGTACAGGGCCGGAGAAAAAGAGGAAGACCCCCACAACAAGATGGATTGGCACAGTGGCAGCTGTGATGAGCTCACATGTAGCCACGATTGTGAGGTTGGCGCAGGACTGGGCAGTGATTCGTTCTGTTGTACATAGGTTGGCTATGAGTCAGTACCGACTCCATGGCACCTAACAACAACCAATCAGTAGGAAAGGACAGGACGGTACTGAACCTCAATAAGGTTACAGTGTAAGCAACACTAGAAAAGTATGTAGGCATTGGTGTTTGGGGGAACCATGTCTCACCTTCCATGCCAGAGACACCACTCTGTCAGTTCCTACGATGTTGAATAGGTTTCAACAGAGCTCTCAGATGAAGAGGTTCCAAAGCCTGCTGGTCTACTTCTGAAACTCAGCCACTGAAAATTCGAAGGACAACGGTCTGCTGCCATTGTGTGAGATCTCTGAGTCAGGGGTCAGGAAGGTCTACAGCAACTCACAGCACCTAAAGGGATGAGTGTTCTGTGAGCACTCAAAATGGAGCCACTGTACATGGGAATAGAAATCCGTTAACCTAGGGAGGTAGTTCTCCATGAAAAGTCTACAAAACTAGTGAGAACTGTGAAAAGAAAGGGCCAGGGGTTTTCAGCCTTTTACCTCCTCATACACTCCCTACATCCTGAGTCCTGAGGTTGGTGACAGAGGATGGGGTAGTGGGACATCTTGCCCAGGCACTAACTACATCATGAAACACTTTCATGTTGACTGGTGGTGGTGTGGTGGTTTTGTGTTGTGGAGTCAGTTCCGACCCGTAGCGACCCTGTACAGGGTTTCTGAGGCTGTAAATCTTTACAGGTACAGAAAGCCTCATCTTTGTCCCACGAACAACTGGTAGTTTCGAACTGCTAACTGTGAGATTAGCAGCCGGATTCGTAACCATTACGCTACCAGAGGGATGCTATTGGAGGAAGTCCCCATGAAGGTGTGATTGCCATGATCAATATAAAATCGTTTTTACAGGAGGAGAGAAACTTGATATGGGAAGCCTTAAAGAAATAAATCAAACTTTAAAAAGGGTTATTCAATGGTTCATTTAAATTGCCGATTTGAATGCTAGACTTTGGACTAAAGTAATGAGCCAGCCCTTTGTCTTGATGAAGTCTTTTGCTTTATCTGTTTAGGACCTGAACTTTGATGCCTCCTCCTCTTGCCTCCAAGTCTGGAAGCTTGACTATGGCACTAATCAAAACCTAAAGCTTCGTGGCCTCACTCATGCACAAGGAAAGGCTTGGCACACAAGAAAAGTCCCAACAATGACTACTGACTAAAGACCCACCCTTCCAGATTATGGGGAATTTTTTGCAAATATAAAAGGCCAAAAAGTCCATAAAGAGATCATATATTGAAAATATTTGGGTGCACATGCTGTTTCAGAAAGAACTTAGAGGCTTTTTTTTTTTTTTTTTTTATGAGCAGTTCTCAGGTATTAGCCCAGCAGGTACACGCTCCTTAGAGCAATCAACCAAGGAGATCCAAAGGGCAGGGTGTGCCCAGGAAGAAATCGTAGAAGGTAGGACTGGATACGGAAAAAGGAAGAAGGGAACAGAAGCCAGAAGAGGGCGGTTACAATGTGGGTTCTGCAATCCACGCCCAGGAACAAAATGTGTAGGAATTGCTGAACAGAACACAGACTCGCTCTGTGAACTTTGACTCAAACCACATTGAACAGTTATAAGAAAAGACACACTGTCACTCAGACTGACATAGGGCTCTTCCCTATTGCTTTCTTCCAGACAGACCGATTCCCCAGACTAAGTCGGGGCATGTTGTCCTCCTTGAGGTACGGCTTCCAGTGTTAGCAAGAGTCCTGAACTTTTCTCTCTAGCAACCAGTTTGGTCAGTTTTGGAGACAGAATTCGTGAGAAGCAACGAAGGAAGGGGATCAGGGACATGCTTCATTTACCTCAGACCATGAACCAGAGTCTTTTTCATAGAAGATGGTCCAAGATCCTTCCAGATGCTTGAATAAGAATTCTACATCAACAGCAATGCCTTACATCATACAGCACAAAGGTTTGGGTAAATCCTGGTCATTTCAAGAAAAACAAAACAACAAAAATTGACACAATGGATATTTCTGATAAATCATTCTGGTCACTTGGGTGCAAGCTGGTTTACACACAGCTCTTAGCTTGGACTAACTAGGAGTTCCTGGGTGGCACAAATGGCTAACTGGCTTGGCTGTTCATTGAAAAGTTGGTGCTAATTGAGATTTAAATCCATCGAGAGGCACCTCAGAAGAAAAACCTGGTGATCTACCTGTGCAAAGTCAGCCAGGGAAAACTTCACAGAACACAGTTGTTCTCCAACATCCACGCTGTCCCATGACTCAGAATAGATTGGACAGCAACTAGTTTCTGCTTTAAAAGACAACCAGCTACCACCACTTAATGCAACACAGGTTATAACACCCATTTTTGGCTTTTCCCTAATGGCATAGACACTGGCTATCTTTGATGACCACACAGTGCTTCCTTTCATTAACTGCTGTTTTCTATTTGTACACTGACATTTATAAGTTTTATCCTTTTTTTTTTCTTCTCAATTCAGAAGCACGTTTACTTATTAATGTTTGATAATAGAGTAAATCGCATTAGCTCTGTTTAATACCTAAATTTTTTTTCCCGCATATTCTTTCTTTTTTCATGGGACCCTTTTCCTGCCAATAGGCTGTGATGTATAATAAGGTGGCTCGAAGTTCCCAGTTTTTCATAAATATGAATGACTACTGTAACAAGTGAATGAGACAGAGATGTAAAAGGTTTTTCAACTGGAGTTTAACAAAAAGGTCCTGTCTGTCAATGAAATAAAGCTGTTTTGATTTTGTTCCTAATCATTTGGCTCTTTTGCTGGGAGCCAGTGTTTGCTCGGTAGTGATTAATGTGAGGTGTGAACCTTCTCCACGGAATGCGTAAAAGAACTGGAAACCCCAAGCCACATCCATCACTCTCAGGATCAGAACAGTGCTACACGCCGGAGTTTTCTCTCTTTTATCTCATCCAGGGTCACGGGGAAATAGAGCGTCGTCCCCTCTCACCAAGTTCAGAGCAGGTAACCCAACTATCAGATAGGAGGTGGGTTTTAGCATGACTGAGTTATCCCCTGCACCTCCCCCCCCACAGCGACCCCACCTACAAATGGAGTGGACTGTTGATCATACGGTTTTCAGTCGCTGAGTTTGGGGAGTGGATAGCAAGCCTTTCTTCTTATTCTGAGTCTGGAAGAGCCGCCCATTCCCTGTTGACAATCCAACCAGTGTGTGTCTCCACTGTCAGAGGTGTGGAGGTTGTGCTTGACACTCATGAGCTGAAACTGAGTCCAGATCTCCCTCAACAAAGGCCAAGATTGAAGTCCTCCTCCCTCTGTAGGGGCTTAGGGCAACATTTCTATCTGGGTAGCTTATCTGCTCTGCAATTTACCAGCAAAATGGCTCTGAAATCTACCAAGTCAAGCTGAACACTGCTTTGCAGGCATACACCAAGATAGATGTAGACCTTCACCCAGCCAAGTAGAACTGTGGATGGGAATTAGCTATATGTGGGTGCCTGCCCCCAAAGAACTGCTTTTCAAAACCATCACTGACCTCCTTTCTCTGAGTGTCCTATACACAGAATGCTTTCTGAGGACCACGTGAGGCATGTAGCAGGGTGCCTCTGAATCCAGGAGGAAGGATGGGGAAGGTATCAGGGAGCTACATTCCGGAAAAGGAGACTCGGAGGCAGTAGGATTTCATACAGACACTGTTATTGATTTACCCGTGTCCCCAGAGAAGAGACGTGGTGTGCCTATAAGTGTGGCCCGATTTGGCAGTAAGATCTTTGAGGATGCCCGCCATTCACGTGAAGTCATATTGGATTAGAGGATGCCCACCATTCACGTGAAGTCATAGTGGATTAGGGTAGGTCCCAATCCAATACGACTGGGGTTTGTATTAAAGAGGAAAAAACACACTGAGAAAGGAAGGCGCCATGTGACACCATGGCTTCAAGCCAAGGATCACCTAAAGCCGCCAGAAGCCGGAAGAGGGGCACCACCAGTTTGTCTCTCAGAACCCTCTCAAGAAATCAACAAAACCAATACCCTAACGTGGGCTTCTCACTAGCAGAACTGTGAGACAGCAGATGTCTATTCTTAAAAAAGCCTTTCCACTGATTTTGTCACAGCACTCCCGGGAAACCAACACAGAACAGAACCTCAGTTTCTCCATCTGGGACATGCAGGGACATGGCTGTCCTCATGCCCAAGATGATGATCTGTTCTTGTGGGTTAACATATGTGAAATACTTGGCCCCAACGTCTCATGCTTCATAAATACCACAGTCACTGTCACTATAGGTTTTAAAAGGATTTCAGAGTCATTCTGATGATGGTGTCTCCTTATTTAACCCTCCACAGACTCGGGAACATTACGGAGTGAGCTAGCTCCCATTCCTACTCTCTGTATTGTTCCCTGGGAACTTGCACGCGACATTAAAGAGCCAACAACTGACCACAGCCAATGAAAAGCTACGAAGAAGGCTTAGATAATTCATAGTTCCTACTTAAAGTCCTTGGCCTGATAACAACTGACCCCAGATGAGGTGATCCCATGAAGCTAGCTGGCTTCCTTGGGAAACACCGAAAGAAGAGGTGGTGGTGACGGTGTGCCAGGGAGTCGGTTCCGACTCATAGCAACCCTGTACAAGGTTTTCCAAAGCTGTACATTTTTACAGGAGCAGAAAGCCTCATCTTTCTCCTGTGGTACAGCTGGTAGTTTCAAACTGCTGACCTTGAGGTTAGCAGCCCGACTTGTAACCATTACACTACCAGAGCTCCTTTGAAAGAAGAGAAGGAAGATCTTTTCATCTTTACATGACTTGTGGCACTGGTCAGAACCACCTTCATCCACCACTTCCCTTCAAGGGCTACAGGCATCCATGTCATTACTGCGCTTCACTTAGGACGCATCTGGGGCTAACCTGCCTCCACAAAGTCTATTGATACCATTGTTCCAACAGCACGTGCTTACTTCCTGTCCCGGTGTCATGTAATCCATCAGTCAGGTTTGCAGTATTTTACGCTTTTTCATAGTGCTATTGCACACTCGTTCTGGTGTGGCTCTGTAAATTAATGCACTAGACTGTAAAGTTAGTTTGAACCTCAAGGTTGGACATTCAAGCTCACCAGCTGCTCCTCAGAAACCCTATACAGAGTCGCTATGTGTTGGAACTGACATGACAGCACTTAATGACGACCACATTGTACACTGAATATATACATAAACACTGCCATCAAGTGGGTTCCCACTCACAGTGACCCTACAGAGGGTCTCCAAGATTATCACCCTTTATGGGAGCAGTCTACCTCATCTTTCCCCCACAGACAGTATCCCAAGTTCTAACCCAGAGGGCCATCTGGGCTTCTTGACAAAGATGGGACCCGTCTCTGCGCATTTTTACCAAATTCTGCAGGTGATTCTGAGTCCACTGACATTTGAAAACAATGCTTGTAATGGGTCGACTGGAGGCTCTGGGCAGCCGAAGACAGAAGGGTGGTGAAAAGAAGATTTGTCACGGTAGCTTTTAGCTGCCATCGAGTTTGTCTCCAACTCATGGCCACCCTATGCACAACAGAATCAGACCCTGATGATCCATAGTGTTTTCACTGTGTGATTTTTTTTTTTTATTATTGCGAATTATGATAGTTTACATGAGAGAACTTTAGTTTTACATTCATTCTATCGTTTATCTTTTCATTGCCATGGTTCCCATCTCCATGCATCATCAACTGACCAAAGGGTATATCCTATAAACCCGCCCTACACTCCCCCCTCCCCCCACCAGTCTTCAGCCCACAGTCCCTCTCCCTCTCTGGATCCAAAGTCCCCAGCCGCTTCATCACTCCACATCATCGTATCTCAGGCATCTCTGCTTCTCTGGGTAGGTCCCGCTCTAGGCTGTTCTCCGTTGATGGTCCTAGAGACCTCCACTCCTAGACTGGAGAATTAATCACTCCCTTCCTTGCTACAAAACATCTACCTTTGTATTTCCAACCCTCATAATCAGTCCTGATAACCATTATTCACTTCAGTATCACCAGTTACCCATCTGTATTTCATTTCATCAGCTCCGCCTAGACACATTGGATAGTACTCACTGGAGATTCTGCCTTCCTCTATGTCCTCTAGCTCTAGGTTCCCTCTTGAAAGCTTGTAAGCCAGTCACTTCTTGCCTTTGTAGTCCCCCCCCCACCTCCCCATTTGGGTATCCAATGTCCAAGTTGCCCATCTCTGTCTACTCTGTGTGGGGAGGGGGTGGGAATGTTTCTTGCTGTAAGGGTTTGTTCCTTCTTTTAAGTCACTGCATCCGTAGGTATAGGTCAAGTTCATCAGATTGTATCAGCTCACTCTTTTTTTTTCCTCTTCTTTCTTCTCCTGTTTGAGCTCTAATCATTCGGTCATCTGGTTCAGGTCATGTGGGTACCATCTGCAAGTGTGGGCATTCTTGTGCACATGCCCTCTCTTCCCATCAGCCGGTAGCTACACTCTCCACTCGAGTCCTCTGTGGCCACGCCACTGACTCTGGGCCCAAGAGTCCCCAGGTTTCCTCACACTGCTTGCCAACCAGGTCGCCAACTGGGTCCACAGAAACCCACTGAACATTGTACGGCTTAGCTTTCACTGAGTGATTTTTGAAAGTAGATTTCCAGGTCTTTCTTCCTGGTCCATCTTAACCAGAAACAGGTTCAGTAACACACAAGCCTCCACTGACAGAGAAGTGGTGGATACGGTTGAGGTGTATTGTCTAAGTGCGCCTGACCCAAGTCATTGTATTTTCAATAACCTCATATGCATGCGAAAACTGGACAGTGAATAAGGAAGACCGTAGAAGAATTGAGGCTGTTGAGTTAGGGTGTTGGAGGAAAATATTGAAAGTGCCATGGGCTTCCAAAAGAACCAACAGATCTGTGTTGGAAGAAGTGCAGCCAGAGTGCTCCTTGGAGGCCAGGATGGCCAAACTTCGTCTCTCATACTTCGGACATATTGTCAGGAGGGCTCAGTCACTGGAGAAGGATATCATGTTTGGTAAGGTGGAGGGTCAGAGAAAAAGAGGAAGACCCCCAATGAGATGGATTGACCAAGTGGAAGCATCAATGGGCTCAAGCGTGGCAACAATTTTGAGGTTGGCCTGGACCAGGCAGTGTTTCATTCGGTTGTGCATAGGGTCGCTATGAGTTGGTACCGACCTGATGGCACCTAACAAACACAACAACAACCCTACAGGGAAGATGAGAATTTTAGCACTCAACCAACACTGCCCTCCAAGACAACCTTTGTTGTTGTTAATTGCCGTCTAGTCGGTTCCAACCCATAGCGACCCTGTACAGGGTTTCCGAGGGTGTAAATCTTTACGGGAGTAGAAAGCCTCATCTTTCTCCCGCGGAGCGTCTGGTAGTTTCGAACCGCTGACCTTAAGGTTCGCAGCCCGATTCGTAACCACTACGCTACCAGAGTTCCTTTAGGAGGAGATATTATTCCCAATTTACAGAGGAGAGCCCTTAAGCATTACTTCTCACACTGCTTCTCAATCATGTTATCTTTTGTTTCTTTCCTGCATTTGCAATTATCATCCAACAGATACTCCATGATTGGACAATCATATTACACAAACAACACCTAAGACTACACTTGTGTCTCTTGAAATAAAACCATTCTCAACCAGAGGTACTAAGACGATTGTTTGTACAACTACTAGACATAGGTTGTGCTGTAGTACCTTGCTGAGCCCTAGAAAACGTGGCCCACTTCTGAACCTTCAAAAAGACACAGATTATCTGCCCCTTGCCCTCCAATGCCTAACTGTGACAGTCTCCGGGACACTTCTGGGTTCTGATACTTCCAACATTCTGATTAACCGAAAGCTGCCATTTGTTCACGCCTGTGTTAACCTCAGGTCTTGGACAAAGCCGGTTTTAAAACTGGATTTGGGCATGCAAAGCCATAGCGATTGTCTGGCTATATGGGCATCTCAGCTTCTTAGATCCCAGAGAAATGGAGGTCTGCTCTAATGGACGGCTATTTTTACTCAGTTTTCTTCTGGATCTCGAAAGCTTCTAGATGTTTCTTCAAGGTTTTCTCAGATGCTGGCACTCCCGGGCAAGATTCCATTTTTCTAGTGATGGCTTCAAGGCCAAAGTGGACCCAGGCCTGCTTCTCAATCAATTCTTGGTATTCTCCACATGCTTTCCAGATGTTTCTGAGAGGCTTTTGTGTTGTCGTTATTGATCCTCCTGTAGCTGAGACCGCAACTGGAATGGAGATTTCATGTCCAAGTTGGTAACCGTGGATGGAATTTCAGGCTGATGGGATTGGGGGGGGCGGGGGGGCAACATACATAGGCTGGGAAAGGTCCAGGTTTCAGAACAAAAAAAAAATAGAAGAAGGTGGCTTTAAGAGCACTGTTGTAAAAAAAAAAAAAAAAAAAGCAGCTGGGCCGAGTAACTGTATCTGAAACACAAATGTTGTTCCTTGTCCAAAATACCTTGAGGTCCGCGCCGCATAAATGCAGGCACTGTGAACATTTCCTTCTGCCCTCGCCTTGCCAAAACGAATCCTTCTTCATCAGAAGAGGGGAAACAGCCCAGAAGCGCTGTGCCGATTTGGCAGCGGGGTGGGGGCTTTGGCGCTGTACCATGTCTAAAACAGTGTAATGGTTTATCAGCTGCCCCACCTCCCCCCGCCCCTTCCCTACCACTGCATTCAACAAGCTGCCTACCTGCCAAAATCCAGCTTAAAAAAAACCCTGGGCATCTGCAGCCCATCAGTCCTCTCGGATTGATTTGGGTGGGTGACTGACCCCTGGAGCAGGTGGTGAGCCAGAAATTTATTTTTTCCTGGATCGAGTCAGAGTTGACTTAAAACAGATGTTCCCCTCTGTGTCGATTCGAGGTTTCTGGTGGAAATACTGTAGAGCTCTGTTCAAGAGACTGCTCAAGGCCCCTGGCACCTCCCTGCTGTGTGCCTCAGCACTGAAAGAGTTAAAGTCCAGCCATCTTTCTCTTCTGGTTGAAAACCCAGGCGGTATCTTAGCAGGGGGGCGGAATCCACAGTGAAACTGTCACTTGGACTTGGCATTTTCACTTTGTAGAAAAACCTTTTGCTTTTTTTTTTTTTTTTAAATGTAAACATTCATTAAACTAATTTGAAGTTGTCATTACTCTCCACCCCTGCTGTTTTATATCAGATTATTCCTAAGTGCTTGGTGAAGAATCCCATAAAACCACACTCGATTCCTCTGCAGGGGATAATCGCATAGTTTGTACTGTGATTTACACTGTGTGGCACTGGCAAGTCGCCTCAACTCTGAGGGGCCATGCTTCGCTCGCAAACAATCGCTGCCATCCCCCACGGAAATAAAATTCCAATAGTCCCTCCAGGACAGTTTTCAGACCCCCATTATTTTTGCTCCATCCAAGTGAGGATAATTAAAATCAGTTCAAAGCACACGCCAGAAGGTATTGGACATTTTATTAATAAATGGAGATGCAAGGATATGGTATGTCCCATTCTGGCTTCAAACCATGAGACACGCATCTTCTGATGCTTGGTGCTTTCGTCTCTTCCTGCTGCCGTTGTGTGCTTGGAGATGAAGTGCCTTGGGGAGGCATTGTTCCAAGTTGGTGCCAAGAATGACACACACCCCCACCGAGAACAGGATATTAAGGCCGAGAGGGGTTATGGAAGGATTGTAGGTGCTACTGGGAGAGACGAGATCTAAACTCCAGCTTGGCCAATATGTCAAGGAAATCTCAGTCACCTTAGTTACCATGTGAGCGGGATACCAAATACTTGCCAGGAGATCTCGGTTCGGTTCCCGGCTGCTGCTGCTCATCAGTGAGGCCTGCATGTTACGATGATGCAGAGCTGGTAGACAGAAGTGGCGATTCACTTCAGCCAGGAAAACCCTCTGAGGACAATGATCCTGCTCACAAAGGATCAGGAAGGTGGGGCCAAATCGGACAGCATTCCTTTCTGCTGTGTACAGGATGGTCTGAGTCAGGGGCTACAATAACAATTATAACAAGACTGTTCTGAACTAACAAAGATGGTGGCTCTGCCCAAAGAGCCCAGCAGGGACTTTACCTCATGGGAGGCAGACGCCTGTGAACACGCCGGGGATGGTTACAGAAGTTACCCCCAGCAAAATCAGGACACGGAAGTTTGTTTTGAGTACATGTACAGTTATTCTCCTTTAACCACCCTTGTTTTCTGTGTTTTCCTTATTCCCACGAACCCAGGCTGCTGTGAGCCGGCTCCCAGAGTTCCAGAAAGACACATTGACCTGCCCCACCCCACTCTCCCAATCACTCTACATCTTGCTTTTGAAATAATACCAAGGCTTGCCTAAGTACCAACAGTGCTAGTTGCTGAGTATCTCCACAGGTACCACATGCATTTTGGTTCTACTCCGAGGAAGCAGGGATACCTCTAGGAGAACAGGCCCCTCCCATGCCTACCTCAGACATTCCTAGTTGACCTGGGGATGAGTCTCTCCCTTTGAAGACAGGCAGCAGGATACAAGGTCCTCCTAACACTTCAGGCATTTGATCAAGGCAGGCATTTTAAATTTGGCATTCCAAAGGAAACCAGACTATCATTTCTGCTGTACCCTAGAGGAAACCTGAGAGAATCTCACCATTTGGCAACTTGGCATGCATCCCCGGCATTCCCTTCAGAAGCGATCAGGTTATCAGTACTCAAGTCTGACTTCCGGTCTGGATGTCCTGCCGTTTACTCGCTGTGTGACTATCAGCATGTTACTTAGCCTCTCTGTGTTTGCTTTCACATGGGTAAAGGAATCGTCTCTATTTGATAGTGAGCTGAAGGTTCCGAGAATGGTTGTTGGCACAACCATTGTTTTAACCACTGCTATTATTAGCTACTCTCCTTCATGTCAGAGACACCCTGGTGATGCAGTGCTGAAGCACTCAGCTACTAGCTGAAAGGTCGTTGGTTTGAACCCACCAGCTGCTCTGTGGGAGAAAGGTGTGCAGTCGGCTTCTTCTCTGTGTTACCAGGCCACTGGGAATTGGAATCGACGATGACAGTGAGTTTCTCAAATCATAGCTCAAGATGAGTTCTCTAGAACCCAAATCCAAACCGAATGCTACCACCCACATCTTTTCACCACGGAGCAACTGACTGGTTCCAATCACCATCCTTTCTGTTAGCAGCTGAGTGCTTTAACCAGTGTACAACCAGAACCCCTGGAAACCTTAGATGGAAATGAGGAAGGCCTGATGGTACAGGGGAGCCATGTGGCAGTTGGCTTCCACAGAGATCTGCTATTGTTCTTGTGTAGTGTCATCCAGTTGGTTCTGACTCAGCAAAACTACGTAGGGTTTTCAGTGAGTGGCTGGTGGGTTTGAACCACGGACCCTGCGGTTTATCCTACAGTTGCACACCAGAACACCATAGAGATTTGTGGCTTTGGAAACCCAAAGGGGCAATTCTGCTCTGTCCGAGAGGGTTGCTAGGAATCAGGATTGACGCCACAGTAGTGGATTAATCCTTCATTTAATAACAGCACAGATCAGACGAAATAAACTTCAACTGAGTAGAAGTTGGAAAGGCCGAAGGTTTCCACAGCCATAACTCACGTTTTTCCATTCATCTGCAGCGGTATCAGGGGAAAAACAACCAAACAAAAACACAGAATTGTTCCTACAGTATTGCTTTATTTTCCAAGATCCTCACCCCTGGACAGCCAGGCAGCCAAAGGTCTCATCAGAGAGGGACATGTGCACGAAGCTTACCGCTGCTGGTAGTACTCAGAATTAATAATGCAGCACTGTGCAGTTTCCAAAACTATTTTTGGAAATGACTGCAGACAGAATTTCACCAAGCTCATGCAACTGATGTAGCACAGAACTCAGGCTTGGGCCCACTCCCACCTACCCCCACCCCCCTACCCCCCGAGTTCAAGTCAGGAGAAGGTGGTTGGCATTGGATCCATCAAGTGCCCCCTTTGCTGCTCAACAGCTTGACATCTGGTTTGCAGCCATCAACCCAATCAGTTTGAGCCAGGTGGGCCTCAATTACATACTTTGTGGAAAACAAAATAAAACAGAACCTCTTCGGTTAAGAATTGTCAAGGACGGATTTTTAAATGAATGAACTCTCAGTGTACCAAAAGCAACATTTCTTGACAAACAAAAAAGAAAGTCTGAGCACGAAACATTACTAACATTGTTGAAAGAGAAACTATGTGTGCGAACAAGTCCAACATATTTTCAAGTAGCCAATAAACCAGAGCTGTCTTAGATAGTGTGGTAGGATTTTTAAGAAAACAACTTTTCCAGGGTTTGAAAGATAACTAATTTTTCAACATCTCCATACTTCCCCCTTGATAACAACGGTGTGATGCAATGAAACATTCACACCCTGAACGAGTCGAATTCCCACTTGACATATTGCTGAGATCAAGCTTTATCCCAGACTGGTGAGCTAGTAGCGAAGCTACTTGAGAGCAGGTAGGTGACAATATAGTTAATGGACTCACTTCAGGAATTACACACTAGATTAAGGACTTCAATATGGGGGTGTCTCTTACGCTGTGTTTTATAGTTAAATGGGGCATTTCAGGATGACGACAAACTGTAATGACATATTCATGTAATTTTAGGATGAAATCAATTTCTTGGAAATACAATTACTGTTATATAATTCCCCCATCAGTTTATTATCCCTTGTGATTGAAAATTAAAATGTCATTTCAGAAAAAAAAAAAAAAAGGTGCATTTCCCATAAAGCTTAAAACTAATAACATCTCCAGAAATCCAAATATTATGGATAGGAAGCCATAAATCTGTGAAATAGTTATTTGGTCACTTTTAATTTGAATTTAAGGTGCTATGTGACACCTTTACCGCTCCATGTGTCTACCATCTGACTCGTCCAAAGTCTGCAGAGAAGACAGGGCCTGTGTCTGGTTGTTCTCTCAACAGTATTGTTTAGAGAACCTATATAGGGTTTCCAAAGAGCAGCTGGTGAGCTTGAACCAACGACCTTGCAGTTCAAACGACTTTGCAGTCTGGTGCACTAACCTACAGCGCCACACCAGGACTCCAAGCAGTATTGGCAGTTACCAAATAAACAAAGAACAACTTCATGATACTTGGGTTTCAACTACACTGCTGTTGTTAGGTGCCATTGAGTCGGTACCGACTCATGGAAACCCTATGCACAGCAGAACGTAACACTGCCCGATCCTGGGCCAACCTCACAATTGTTGCCACGCTTGAGCCCATTAATACTGCCACTTGGACAATCCATCTCATTGGAGTTCTTCCTCTTTCTCACTGACTCTCCACCTTACCAAACATGATATCCTTCTCCAGCCACTGGTCCCTCCTAACAATATGTCCCAAGTATGAGAGAAAAAGTTTGGCCATCCTGGCCTCCAAGAAGCACGCTGGCTGCACTTCTTCCAACACAGATCTACATAAATGAACGATATTTCAGGATGGAATGGAATGAGGGTCCCCATTTTCCAACAGTGATGCAATGAATTAACGTCTCTTCCAGCCAGTGTTTGTAAACTCCCATACCAAACAACACTTTTACCCTAATGGGCCTGGGCAAGAGAAGGTGAGAAAGGATATGATTCAGTTTGAGTGGTTAATAGGCTTAATTGTAATTGGAAAACATAGAACTCTAACATACATAGGATGAGTCATCACAGAAGCAGGAGGGGGTGGAAATCTCCCAACCATCAAAGAACAACCTGGAGTGGGCCGTATCCTAGGGACCAGAGATCCATCACGGCTGCACAATGAACCTCCTTGAACCAGAGACAAAATGTTTTCATGGCAGAGGAGCCGCAGCACAAGACCCAGTGAGTGGCTTCCCCGCCCACGAAGCAAGCAAAGCTGAGTGACCTTGGGCAGGGGGCTTGCTTGCAGAGTGGGGTGCCTGTAGGCACTCAATTGGATGGAGCTAGAGCTGAGCGCTTTCAGACTAGGGGTTAGGCGGAGTGGTGTGTCCTGTGGGCATCTATCAGCAATCCTGAAAGAGCTTGGTAACAGTGGCTGGGCACAGAGAGGCCTGCCTGTGAGGAGAGCCTGTTCTGACTGGGAGAACTGGGCCCTGAGCCTTGCTGACCCTGCATTGTCATCTGTTAATTTCCCTAATAAACCCCGTAGCTTTGAGTCTGGTGTCTGAAATCTGTGTGGCTATTACAATGACTTGATGAACCCAGCTGAGGGGTGTGCTGTGGGAATCATGGTTGTTGCCATAATGGTTTGCAATGGTGGGGGTGGCATTGTGCTGTGGGTCGGTGGTGGTGGTGTGCTGTGGAGTCAGTTCCGACTCATAGTGACCCTGTATAGGGTTTCCGAGGCCGTTAAGTCTTTACAGGAGCAGTAAGCCTCATCTTTCTCCCGTGGAACAGGTGGTAGTTTCGAACTGCTGACCCTGAGGTTCACAGCCCTACTTGTAACCACTACACTACCAGAGCTCCTTGGTTTGCAATAGTAAATACTATTTTAGAAGGCAGTGGGATCAGGATCCCCGGTGGGTTGGACTGCCACTATCCAACAACTATTTTGAAACGGAATGGAGATGAAGAGAGGAGAACAATCATTTCAGTATTTTTGTTGTTGTTAAGTGCCATCAAGTCGATTCCCACCCATAGCGACCCTGTATAGGGTTTCCAAGGAGCAGCTGGTGAGCTTGAACCACCGGCCTTGCAGTTCAAATGACTCTGCAGTCTGATGCATTAGTCCACAGTGCCACACCATGACTCCTCGTTTTAGTATAATTAGATATTATTTAGGACATACTTATACTAAAAGAATCCAATCTTCACTGTGTCCTTGAAATTTAAATTCTACTCCATATGCTGTATCTTCATTTGCCAATTCTGGCAATACTATCTACAAACCTTCATCAGAATGGCACGGTATAGCCAGAGGAGTTTTCATTAATCTTTGGGACCTATGAATCTGGTCCTCAGATCAAATCCAGTTGTCTTCCACTGTGCCCACAGATGATGTTGGGTAACTCCAAATAGACCCTGTTGTTGATGTTCTTCAGTGCCATCGAGTCGGTTCCAACTCACAGCAACCTTCATAGGGTTTCTGAGGAGCGCTGGTGGATTTGAACCACCAACTGTGTGGTTAGCAGTCTAGTGCTTATCCTACAGTGACACACCAGGACTCCAAACCGATCCCAGCTGACTTATTATATAAACCTGATTGCCAAGGAAATACTTTCTTTTGCAAATGTCCAGCTACTTTCACACAAAGATATGATTTTCCAACCCCCATATGCACACATCACAGCCCTCCATTCCTTTCTTCCCTCATACCTTCAATTATTTACTTACAATGAAAAGGAAATGTAGTCACAATCAGGATCATTCAAAGAAGTTGGCTTTTGGAGCACTTGGTACATGCTAAATATGAGACACTGAGAGCAGCCATTTTCCCCTCACAGGATCTCTGGACACCAGGGAGACCCCCACACACATTTTACAGAGAAAACAGGGGCTTAGAGGGGAGCGGTGACATGTCCAGATTCATCCATCTAAGTCTGCCTGGCTCTGAGCATCCGGTTTTCTATATGGAGGTACTTGCCATTGATGTTGGAACCGCACCAAGTGGAGAGGAAAGAATAAAAACATTAATAACGCACATTTCCTATGCTGGTGATGTTCAAGGATTAAGGCGGGCAAGGGAGATGTTTTTTTTTTAAAAGAAATCGCTTTTCTGCAGAGTGAGATTTGCAATCACAATTTGCACAGCATCACTAGAATGACTAGGAACCGGAGAAGAGGCAGAGGCAGAAAGCAATCAGAAAGATCCAGCCTTGCCTAATGATGCCATATCTGTACTTTTAAGACCACGGAGAGACAGCCGGGTCACACTGAGGACATGGCATGGGGTGAAGTCGGGGGAAAGGGGAAATCCTATGATAAAACAGGTGTGGATTTGGGGACTAAGAGACAATCATCTACTATCAGGTAGCTAGGATGAGAAAGAGCTGGGATTCCAGGGCAGTGCTTTCGGACTTCGAGTCTAAGGTCTTGCTCAATGTGTCCCTTGTACCATGTAGTCTCTGTCAGCTCCCCGGGAATATAAACCATGGAGTAGCCCACAACCCCTGGGTGGGTTGGCGGCTCGGGTTCCCATCTGACAGAATTGGGCTGATAATCTCACAGTTGGCAGTCTGAAATTACCAGCTGTTCCTCTAGAGCAAGATGAGGCTTTCTGCTCCCGTAAAGATTTATAGCCTCAGAAACCTGTTCAGAGTCACTATGAGTCAGAACCGACTCCACGGCACTCAACAATAACAAAGACTTGGTGGTGGTGGTTATGTGCACATAACAACAACAACAACAACAATGGGGGTGGGTGGGTAGATTCACCTTATCTTTCAAGAATCACCAAACTTTGACACTCGTGTCCCCAAAGAGTCACCAACTTCTAGAAGGCCATGAGAGAGTTAAGGTGCAGCTGATCACACCAGTGGGCTCAGCTCAGCCGCAGAAAACACACCAGCTGTAATAATGGTGTTTGTAGAAAGATTCTGACTCGAAGGGGCCCGAAAATTGAACATACCACACTAAAGTAATGCTTAGCAACAACAGTTGGTAAAAATACCATGGCCTGTGAATTACAGTAGTCTTCTTTACTCTCTGGTAATTTGGAGCAATTGCATACAGATGCTAGTCCATTGATTTCCACTCCAATTCATGCTCCCATGCTGGGGCAAGTCGGCTGGCAAGAACACAGGTTTGCCAATGGAAGGCTAGACATAAAAGAGATCAGGCAGTTCTGGTCTCCGCCATTAAACACAGGACGGTAAATGCGGCAGCAATGCACTCTGTGTAACAATGACTGATATTTGGAAGTTAGCGCAGGATCAAGCATGTTGAGTATAAGGTCACTCTGAGTGGGAATCTCTAACAGGGTCAGAGAAAAAGAAGAAGATCCCCAGAGAGATGGATTGGCAAAGTAGTAGCATCAATGGGCTCAAGAGTGGCAAAAATAGTGAGGTTGGCCCAGGATCGATCGGGCAGTCTTTCCTTCTGCAAGGTCGCTATGAGTGGGTACCGACTCAATGGCACCTAACAACAACAAGGTGGCTTCACAGGGCTGTTAGAGAACACTCTCTTCCGCTCCCCAAACACACCTAACAGATTAGTGGGTTAAGCTCTTCAATTCAGCCTCAAGCCTGCAAAAATCACCCTATTTTCCAGAACTACTTATTTCCCCCTTTCCCTCTGTAATGCTGAATGATGATTTTGACAGATTTAAAGCTATAGGTACTTAACATTCAGTCCCTGGAAATATGGCCCCCATAGGCGCTGTGGGTTAATGTGCCAGACTGCAAAGCTGTTTGAACTGCAAGGTCAGCGGTACAAGCTCACCAGCTGCACCTCGGAAACCCTACACAGGGTTGCTATGGGTCAGAACCGACTCAGTGGCATTTCACAAAAAACAGCTTTCCTTAAAATAGGCTAGGCTGCTAACTGAAAGGTCTGTGGGAGAATGACATGCCATCTGCTTCCGTTAGGATGACTGCCTTGGGAACTCTATGAGGGACTTCTACTGACTCCTATAGGGTCTCTGAGAGTTGGAATAGATTAGCCAGCAAAGGGGACTGTCTTTCACTTTAACACCAATTTTCGTTGTGTTGAAGGAGCTCATCCCATCTGGTAAGCTGGCCTTGGCTTTTAACTATTTGCATGGCAATTTTGGAAAGCTGATCATCAATATTTTCCTTTGAAGACAATCAAGGAGTTCCATTTTCGTTCAAAGAGTTCATCTTCTGTATTTTCATGGTTGTATAAATTTAGGAGGAGACCTGGATGGCATGTATGGTTCAGCGCGCAACTATTAAGCTGAAGCGTTGCTGTTCAAACCTCCTCGCTTCCGGAGGCACCTTGGGTAACATGCCTGGTCACCTGCTTCCAAAACTCTTAAAGACCCCATGGGATAGTGGGACTTGCTACATTCAGGTTCAACCATGCATCCCAATTTACTCACCAGCAACCGCCAATGACAGGGGTGGTTTTACAAGTTGAGAATTTAATGGGAATAGTTTTTTGGTGTGTTTTTTTTTTTTTTTAACAAGCTGAGCTGTGTTGAGCTATGCTATAATTGGTAGTTCTAGTAATTAATGATCTTCAATTTCACAGAAAATACTTGCTGAAGAGATTAAGCAATAGGTCAGAAGAGAAGAATTACCAAAATGGAGCTAAAATGTTTATTAGAAATTTACATCTGGGAGCCTTACCTCTTTTTTTTTCCTGTTTCCAAAGGAAACCTCATAAAGATTATAGAAAGCAAAGGTTAATCCTAAACATCCACAAGCTAAGGAGTTTGACTCACTCCGGATTTTATTACTGTTGTTGCTAAATGCAATTTCAGTCCTTTCCGACTCGTAGAAACCTTGGCTAGGGTTTCTGAGGAGCAGCTAGTGGATGTGAACTGCCAATCTTGTGGCTCAAATCAACCTTGCGGTCCAGCGCATTAGGAAAGGATAAATCCTTGGATCACTAGCTTGTCGGTGGTTCAAACCCTAGTCAGCGTCGCTATGAGTCGGAACCAAGCTGACAGCACTTAACAACAAAGTATGTTGTAAAATATGAAGGGACCTTGGAAGCACAGTAGTTAAGCGCATGGCTGCTAACTTAACGATTAGCAGTTCAAAACTTCCAGCTGCTCTGTGAGAGAGAGCTAAGGCTGTGTGCTCGCTCAAAGATTACAGCCTTCCCAGGCCATTCACACTGCATTCCATAGGGCCACTCTGAGTCACAACCAGCTCAATGACAAGAATTCGGTTTGGCTTTTGATTGGTTAGTGGAAACACCCTACAATATGGAAACTTCTCGCTTGATATATGTTGAAATTATTTTCTAATTGTACAATTTACTACTGCATTTTATAACCTAGTTTGGGCAATTTTCCATCAGCCTTTTAAAATCTGTAATTAGTTCCAGAAAACAGCAAACTCAGCTTTCTCAAATCTGAAATTCTACCAACTGCCCTTGTCAAAGGTTTCTCCATATTGTCATCTTGAAATGGAAATTGCCCCAAATGGGTTTTTCAACTACTTTCTTGAGGAAGTAACTGAGTGCTCTTGAACAAATACCTTGAAATTCCTGAAATGTCAAGTAAGAACCATCAGGAATGTGGGTAGCCAGGGGTTATGTTTTGCAGTTCTGAAACAATCCCGATCTAAGTACCGATCACATAGACACTGGATGAATCTTTATTATCTCTAAAACATTCTCCGTGGCAGCAGGCTTTTGTGGGTAAAGAGGTATACAGTGGTACAGACGGCTCATAATTATGTCAGCCTAACCACAGCCAACAGTGACAGTCTAAAACATTAAAGGTTTTATACAGCCAGTGCCGAATAAAGTTCCTTTTATTGGCTCAGAAAGCAGGTATCAATTATAATGAGGCCATAAAATCTGCAGGCACCTTTCCACTTCTCCTCTGATTTTTCCCCCCTCCCCCTTCCTTGAGATAATAAGAAAAGGAGGAGGAGAAACCACCTCTTAGTTATAACTTATCACTGAATCTTAGAAAGCTTACTCTGGAAGTCTGGGGTGCCATAAAGCTGTTTGTTTACTTGGGTTTTCATGCTGGCAAACTCAACCTTCCTAAGCAGTAGCTACAAATTCCTGAAGCACACCTAGGAAGGGGACCACAGAGGCTTCAGGATTAATGGCTTACATTTGCATAACTGTAATAGGTAAGGCAGAGCTTCCAAAGACTGCATCCTGAAAATTGCCACTTACTGATGAGATGCAAAAACCCCTAAAAGGGTTCCCCAACCTAAACCAATTTGCAAAGCTGTTTTTGTGATTTGAAACATTAAAGAAATTAAAGTGATCGGAATCTAATTAGATTAATATTCGTATCTTCTGAGTTGCTTTAATTCTAATATTAAAGAGATAAAATAACCACTCAGAGGATTAAGCAAAAAACCAAGTAAGAGCAGCACATTTACTTTACCTTACTGTGCAAATTACAAACCTAATTAATCTAAAGTTTCCCCGCAAATTGAATTGGATATTCATTCACAGTCTAACACAAACTTTGGGTACTTAAAATTCACTTCCATAGTGTTTCCTTCTGTGTGCCTGGAAGAGTAGGGCCTTGTTTCTCAGATGTACGAATCACATTAGAATTGCTTCATTTGGGTTTAATTGGTGGAAATTAACTCTCAGCATAAATTTACGCAGGGGGAGGAGAAAAAAAAAAAAAACAAACCCAAAACACTGAAGACATTGTAATTGTCGGAGTGCAACAATTACACATACCTTGGTCTCCCTATCTCATGCCTGTAGAAAGAGCAAAAAAAAAGCAATCTATTTGCTTCTTCATACAAGCTTCCAGGTCCAAAGTGTCTGCCCCACCCCAGCCGTTTATATTGCAGATACCTGACTAAGAGACTAAGAGGTTTCATAGTTTCTCTCTCTAAAAACCTAGATGGTCTCTGATTAAGAACATCTACCTGCTCCGCCCTGCAACTGTGTCTCCGCCCACTTCCACAGCTCCCATCCCCAACTGTGTCTCC
>NW_006408555.1:10800323-10842715 GCF_000296735.1 Chrysochloris asiatica
CAACTGTGTCTCCGCCCACTTCCAGGGCTACCCTCCTCAACTGTGTCTCCATCCAAGGCTACCCTCCTCAAACAGAAAACTCTTTTGTCTTTTGAGTCAATTCTAACTCAAGACAAAACCCTGTGTTACAGAGTAGAAAGGTTCCATAGAGTTTTGCTGGCTCAGGTCTATCTGGAATAACACCACCAGGCCTGTGTCCCATAACGCTGTTCTGTGGAGGTTCCAACCACCAACCTCGCGGTTAGTATTCAGGCACAGATCATTTGTAACACCCAAGGCCCTGCCACCTCCCCCTACAGCCCTCAAAACACCCACTCATACACCCAAGTCTCCCTGAGTCCATTGGACCATCGGTGCCCAATTCAGACCCAGTCTAGTTCCGCCATCGTGTGTCGACTTGCCATTCACTTCTCTTGCGGTCAGAAGGCTCACTGTGGGTACGTCCTACTTTCTGTGCATCACACTAAGTGGCTTTCAGAGATGACTGCCTTTAAAGCCCTTCCCAATAGTCCATGCCTGTGGTGGGAGTGTCATTTGCTGCCACCACAAGGGAAGCAGGGCCTTGAGACTCACTCTAGCCTGTAAAATGTGGGAGGAAGCGACTTTGTTTTCTCCCAGGCAAAAGCCCTGAGAACTAGCATGCGCTTTGCTAAGGACATGGCAACCAGCAAGGTGCCAGACAGGGACACTCCCATCAACCTAGGTCCTGGGATAAAAATGACAAGCCACAATGAGGGGAATAGGAGGGAGAGCTTGCAGTTTGGTTGCCAGTGAGATTTGTGGGGGTGTTTGTTAGCTCCGCAAACTTAGCCTATCCTCACAACAAGACCTTGTGAGACAGGTACTATCATCTTCCCTATTTTCCAGACGATAAAGAGAGCTCAACCTTCCTAAATCTCTATTCCCTCAAAAGGCAAAAGGAGAATAACAAGGCTTGATTTTTCATAGATTCTGGAGATTTAATTGAGATGATATAGGTCCAGCACTGAATTTGTGGAAAGCGCTCAGTAAATCATAACCCTGGTTATGACCACTCCCTTGCAGCAAAGTGAAACTCAGAGCAAATCACTCAATTGTTGTAAAGAGAAGGACACTAGAGGGATTTATGACTAGAGCTGGTCTTTTACTAACAAAGTTTGTTTCCTCTCCTTCCCAAGCATACTGCAAAGGCCATTTTCCCAGCCTCCCTTGCAGTTATTCCTGGCCATGTGACTGAGTGGTAACCAATGACATTTGAATAGAGGAAGTGTTGTGTACTGCCTAAGGTCTGAGTCAAGGACGTGCCCAGGCATGGTATTCATCATGGCATTGTTCCTTTGGAATTGAAGAGTTATGGTGGCAACCTTCCAAAGCCCCGTGCTAATGATGATGGTTACAATGGTGAGGAGTCCTGGTGTGGCACTGTAGGATCAGCACTGGGCTGCGAAACACATGGTCGGCAGTTCAAACTCACCAGCAACAAGCTGGAAATCCTAAACAGGGTTGCTATGATTTGGAACCGACTCCACGGTACTTAACAACAACAACAAACAATGGTGAAGCCCAAAACTGGAAGGAGCCTGGGCCTCCAAGTCTCCACTTAAAAGAGAGTGTCTTATTGACTGGAACATCATTTTGGATTTTATGTTCATGAGAAATTTGTACTGTATTTAAAAATTATGTATGGTGCACATAATGACTTGACATGGTTATTCTAGCTATAGCTTTTGTATGTATGTATGCATGTACAATTCTGACTCATAGTGAGCCTATATAGGGTTCTTGAGGAGTGTCTGGTGAGTTTGAACTCCTGACATTGTGGTTCAAACTAACCTTGTGGTCCACTATCTATCCTACATTGCCATACCAGGACTCCTTGTAGCTCCCAGTTAATGACTAGGTGGATTATGCAAATGTGGTGTTTGTGACCCACCAATGGAATTGGGATAGTTTGCTACTAATGTAAATAGGGTACATGGTACCATTTTGGTATGGGACCATGCACAGAAGGTATGCTGTTGTTGTTATGTGTTGTGGAGTTGGTTCTGACTCACAGTGACCCTGCATAGGGTTTCTGAGGCTGTAAATCTTTACAGGCGCAGAAAGCCTCATCTTTCTCCCGTAGAACAGTTGGTAGTTTCAAACTGCTGACTGTGAGATTAGCAGCCCGATTCGTACGGAACCCTAAACAAGGGGATTGGTCAGTTCTGCCATTCCACTAAGCTGAAAACGAGTCCTCCCAGAGAGGGAATGAGGGATCTTACAACCAAGAATGCAGAGCCAGGTGTGGACCTTTGAGCCCAGAATCACTGCACTGAGAACCTCCTAGGCCCAGGAGACACAGTGAGTTTTAACACCAGAGAGGGCAAGATGCAGTGAACAGCAAAAGTGGCAACAGAATTAGGGTACCAGTGGGAGGCAGAGTTGCTGGGCTTCCTGGCCCATGAAGTGAGAAAATTGTCCTCATACAGGGGGCATGCTGGCAGAGTGGGGTACCCCCGGGTCACTTATCGGAAGAGCTACAGAGCTTTGTAAGAAGCTCTGGCAGCTTAGTGGTTACGAAATCGGGCTCCTAGTCTTATGGTCAGCAGTTCGAAACTACCAGCTGTTCTGCAGGAGAAAGATGAGGCTTTCTGCTCCCATAAAGATTTACATCCTCTGAAACCCTGTGCAGGGTCACTATGAGTCAGAACCGACTCCACGGCACATAACAACAACAACAAAAGAGCTTTGTAAAATTGGCCTGAGCAGGGCTGAGGACAAGCAAGAACCTGAGAGAGAGAGAGAGAGAAAAAGAGAGAGAGAGACAGAGAGAGAGAGAGCAGCCTAAGACTGAGATGAAGCTGTCCTGACTCAAGAATTGTACCCCAAGTTGTTTGTGACTCATGTGTCACCTGCTAGGTCTGTCATAAAGCCCATCGTCATGAATATTGTTAGTGAGTTCTGTGTGGCCACTGTCTTGAACTAGTGAAAACACAAGAGAAGCAGAGAATGCTGTAGGAGGGATAATATAGATCCCTCATGGAATCGATAACCCTGGTTATAAAGAGCCCCTTACAGAAAAGTCAACTCTGCAACAAATCACTCAATTGTTGGGATGAGAGGACAGCTCTAGACGGATTTGTGACGAAGGCTGGTTTGTTATTCATGGAGTCAGACTTGGGGAAAAGACTGGAGGATGGAGGTGTATTTGACTACAACCCCATAGAAATCAGCCTTAGACTACAGCTCTGGATTCTCCATTCCCCTTGTTAAGTTAGAGGAGGTTAGACAACCCTGTTTTGCCAGTTCTACATTCATACAGAACGCTTTGGGGAATCCATTTCCCGAGAAAAATCTCCCTGCGCACTTTACCTCTAATAGTTTCAAATTTCAAGGCATACATAATATCCTGAAAGGCACAAATGGTTAAGTGTTGGATTGTTAACCAAGAAGTCTGCAGGCTGAACCCACCAGAGGTGGCTCCTAAGAAAACCCTGGCGATTACTTCTGAAAGGTCACAGCCTTTCAGAAAACCTTATGGAGCACCAAAAAATCTCTACTATGATGTACACGGGGTCCGAATGAGTTGGAGCCGAGCTGACAGCAACTGGTCTCATTTTGGGTGGTTTAGGTAAGAAGCCAATGAGCAGGGCAGCATTCCCATCTATTCATTTTATTGTTGTGATAGTAACAAATGTAATGGCTACAGCTTCCTGGGGAATAATCTCACCATTAGTGCTAATAGATGAAGCACCAGGATGGGTAATTCCCTAAGTGTCCCATACTCAAGTGCTGCACTCAAACCTGCTAATCTGAGCTGTAATTTGTCCTTTCTTCTCAACTGCTTCGCTTCTTATGGAGCTTATATTGACGGATGCAGGCTATAACTGTCAGCGTGCCAGGTAAAGCCCAACACGAGCAGTGTACCCATTCCTCCTCTTGTATTTCTTAAAGGCAGCAGAAGAAAGCGTGGCTAGAAGCCTTCAGCAGGGTCAGTCCACCCTGGTTTCCACTTCCTCTCTTTAAACCTATCATCTCCTTCTGTGTTGGCAGATTAATAAGTATATAAACACAAACTACTGCCATCCAGCCTATTAAGATTCCTAAGATCCAACAGAACACTCGTGAGAGTTTCCGAGACTGTATATCGTAATGGGAACACAGAGACCAATTTTCCTCCCTTGGAGCGACTACTGGGGTCCTTTAAAAATATTCTTTGATGAGTGTGTTTATGTATGTAATGCTTAAGCCACTGTGCTACCAGGGCTCCTTGAAAATGATGTTGTATATAACCTATGTCTTATTGTTGCTAAGTGCCAGCGAGCCAATTCTGATTCATAGCAACCCTGTATAAGGTCTCCAAGGGGCAGCTGACATGTTTACATATGGCGTCCTGGTATAGCGCAGTAGGATAAGCACATGACTGTTAGATGTAAGGACGGGAGTTCAAACCCACCAGCTGCTTCTTTTCTTGGAAACCTTTAGGGTCACTAGGAGTGAGAACCAACTCAACAGTGTACAACAATAACAACAACAACATGTATGTTTATGAGTATAAAACCAATCCCCAATCCATTAACATCAAGTTCATTCTGACTTACAGGGACCCTGTAAAGTCAGTTTCACCCTTTTCCTAAGGAGCACCTGGTGGTTTTGAACCTCTGATCAGTTGACGAGCACCCTAACGTCTACCCCACAGCACCACCGTGACTCCTATACGTAGACTTGGAAAAGTTTGTTTGAAAATTTTCGGTGAGTTTTTCATTCTATTTTTCCATGAACTATTTTAAGCCCCCGCATTTTTTTTAACATATATAATATTCTTATTTTAAATTGAAGATCAAAATACATCACCCCCTTCTAAAAATGCTTCCACGGCGCCTTGCCCAATTCAAATACCCAGTCTTGCTGTGGCCCCATTCTCACCAAGCCTGCATCCAGGATCATTGGAAACTCTACAGTGTAGTCCCCTCCAGTCTGGGCTCAGTCACGTGACTTGTTTTGCACAAAGGTTTGAGTCTATCCAGAGGTAACACCAAAGAAAGGTCTGGCAACCTACTCCTGAAAAATCAACCACTGAAAACCCTACAGCACACCCATTAGAATCTACATGGAGGTAACAAGAATCTGAATCCACTCAATGGGAAGTGGTTGACTGCATCGAAACTGGTCCATCAGTATTTGTGGGGGAAGTTAAAAAGTCCAGACTCACGCAGAAACCTGTGTTTAACTCACATCTCTCATCAAGGCCAAGGGGACCCCTGTGTTTAGGGCCAGCTGTGGTCTAAACTGCCATTCACCCAGAGTATCAGGGCGGACCAGTACCGTGGAGGCAGCATGTCCATTTCTCAGAAAGAAAATAATGTTGCTGTCTCCCCTCGAGACCCTCAAAGCAGCAGACAGAAGGCTTGGTCTGCATTTGCTACAGGGAAGACCATTTGAAAGTTTGAGGAAGTGAGAAAATCTCAAAGTTTAATTTCCTTGAATAAGCAATTGATGCTTTAGAGTATAATTATCAGGGAAAAAAAACAAAGAAATGGGGAGGGGATGGGGGGGAACAAAAACAAACCACAACACATTGTTTAGCATACGTTATGTTAATGGCAGGTTAGGGTGGCCCACTGTGCATAATTTAGCCAAACAATTGATACCAATTTTTAATATATATATGTGATTCCTGCTACAGAAAGGAAGCACCCAGACAGAACACAGGAGAATGCCTAATGGGCACACGTGAACTCTGAAGGTCTAATTACATCACGGGGGAGGGGAAACAGTTGCTGAACCAAGCAAAAAATGGAGTAATTTGTAAACAGGTAGAGTGGCCATCCAGGTGCACCGGCATGTGTGTGGGGCTGGGGGGGCTGGGGGCGCCGGCCTCCATCTGGGCTTTCTGTGTTTGGAAGAGGGTCAGGATCGCTTTTCCTCAGCTGAAAACATAACCTCTGAGCCAGAGACAGGTCACCTCCCTCTCATTCCAAAAGAGCAAAGTGGAGGATCAGGTTTGCCAAGAAAGCTTCTCCATGCTCAGAGAAATTTAAAAAAAAAAAGGTGTGTGTGTGTGTATGTCTGGAATCTGAGGCCGCTCCCCGATGCCCTTGAAGACAAGAGCCCTTTGGGGCATCATGGTAGGCAAGTCTATAGGCATTCTGACCACAAGACCAGGACTGCTGGAAGATCCCTCAAGTTCAGACATTCTGTAAGTTACTTCTTTGACACGGAACTCCTTTGCCGAAAGATCAGGAACTAGGGGGTTATTCAGGCACATTCTCGTTCCAAATATAGACTCTGGGAGCCTGCATAAATACAAAATATTTTTCTCATTTTTACAAGACTGCAAGTTGGCGGACATGATGGCCATCCCACTAGAATGTCACACGTGGAAGAGGACGCTACCTTTGAGATGGTATGTCCCCCATCTCGGTCCACACAATGCACCAACAAATAAGAAAGGGAGGGATCGGGGCAGCCTTTGAAGACAGTCACCTGGCTTTGGCCCTGGTTCCTCTTGCTTTTCACTCATTGTCTAAATTATGAAGGAATTCATGTCTCTGGGTTTCATTTCAGGAGCCCTGGTGGCACTGTGGAATGCTAACTAAAACCCATTAGCCACTCCACAGTAGAAAGATGAGGCTCTCTGCTCCTGTAAAGATTTACAGACTCAGAAACCCCACACAGGGTCACTCACTGTGACTTGGAATAAACTTGATGGCCATTGTTTGAGTTTGTTTTCAGGTATGAGTTAGATAATAAAACATTAGAATTTTAGCTTTAAAGGGACATCTTGTTGTCTTTGGTTGTTAGCTTTCTTTCTGGCCTTGGTAAATTCACAATCGAGACCACCACAGGTTTTATAGCCCAAATAGTTCCCAGGTTACATCAGTGACATAGGGGAGACTCTTCATTGTCTTTATTGTTGTTACTGTTGCGATTATTAGATGCCATTGAGTCTGCCCCAATTCACAGAGACCCTATGCCAGCCTCACAATTGTTATGCTTGAGCCCACCGTTGCTGTCAATGCATCAGGTTAAGGGTCTTCCTCTTTTTCTCTGACCTTCCAATTTTACCAAGCATGATGTCATTCCCCAGGAAACGGTCCTGCATCCAAAGTATGAGATACGAAATCTCATCCTATTGGCTTTCATGGAGCATTCTGGCTGTTATTCTCCCAAGACAGATTTGTCTGGGTTTTTTGAGCAAACCATGATACTTCTAATATTATTCTCCAACACTATATATCTACTGCTATGATTCTTCTCTGGTCGTACTTATTCAATATCCAACTTTCACATCCATATGAAGCAATTGAAAATACAATGGTTTGGGTCAGGTGTACTTTAATCCTCAAACCGCCATCTTTGCTCTTGAACATTTGAAAGAGGTCTTTTGTAGCAGATTTATCTAATGCGGTAATACACTGTTTGATGTCTTCACTGCTGCTTCCGTGAGTGTTGATGAATGATCCAAACAAAATGAAGACTTTGACAACTTCAATCATTTCCCCATTTAATGTGTTATTATGTGTTGACCCAGTTTTGAGGGGTTTTGCTTTCTTTTCTCTTTCTTTTTTTTTAAAGTTTCTATTGTGAATTGAGTGATAGTTTACATGGGGGAACATCATGATTTCTTTACATTGAGGTGCAACCCATACCAAAGGCTGTGGTATTTGATCTTTATCAGTAAATTTTTTAAGTCTTCTTCACTTCCTGCAAGCAAAGTCGTATCATCTACACATTGCAAGTTGTTAATGAGTCTTCCTCCAATCTTAATGCCATGTTTTCCTTCATATAATTCAGCTTCATATAGCACACCATATTTAATCCGTATGCTGAGCAAATAATCCAAGAAAGCAAATAATCTAAGAATACAGATTGAGTAAGTATGATCAAAGGATACAACCCTGGTGCACACCTTTCTTGATTTTAAGCCATGCAATATTCCCCTGTTCTGTTTAAAGACGGCTTCTTGTTCTATGTACAGGTTACTCAAGAGCACAATTCAGTTTTCTGGAATGCCCATCCTTCGCAATGTTATACATAGTTTGTTATGATCCACAGGATCAAAAGCCTTTGGAAGTGAATGCAGTACAACTAAACATCTTTGGTAATGTAGTGATTTAAGAGTCAGGCTGCTAACCTCAAGGTCAGCAGTGTGAACCTACCAGTCCTTCTGTGGGACAAAGATGAGGCTTTTCTGCTCCCATAAAGATTTACAGCCTCAGAAACGCTATGCAGGGATGCTATGAGTCGCAACTGACTCCACAACACACCACCACCAAAACCACCACCACCATCAAACCTCTTTTCAGGTACATTCTGCTTTCAGTTACCATCCATTTGACATCAGCTCAACATCCTCTTTGGAATCTGACTTGAATTTCTGACACTTTCCTGTCAATGCGCTTGTGCAACTGTATATGAATCCTCACCAGCAAAATTTTGCTAGCATGTGATATTCATGATATTGTTTGATAACTTACGCATTGCGTTGGGTCACCTCTTTCTTTAGAATGGGCACAAATAGGAATCTCTTCCAATCGGTTGGCCAGGTAGCTGTCTTCCACATTTCTGGGCATAGATGAATGAGCGCCTGTAGTGTTGCATCATTTTGTTTAAAGATTTCGATTTGTATTCTGTCAATTCCTGGAGCCTCGTTTTCTGTCAAGGCCTCGGTCCAGCTTGGACTTCTTCCTTCTGTACCACCAGTTCGTGCCCTTATGGTGCCACTTGAGATGGTTGAACATCAACCATTTCTTTGTGGTGCAGTGACTCTACGTAACCATATTTGGCTTTGCGTTATTTTTTGTCTCAATGTCTAGCAGGTGAGGTTTCCTGAACAGAGGGACCTTAGGGGTCTTGTTGCCCAATTCATCCTCAGGGCTTAGACTGAACTCTGAATGAAGCACTAGATGAATCCATACATCCAGGAATGGTTCCAAAGGCGGTATACAGGTTTCCAGATGAAGCAATCTTTGTGGATCCCTGGGATATGTAAGAATTAATTGGCTTTGCAAATCCTGATGGGAGGTCAGTTGTTCTAGAGTTTAAACCAGAGGGTTCAAAGTAAGTTTCAGAGGTTTACTTTCTAGGAGAATGGGGGTGCTCAGTTAATTGGCTGGGGCCCTATTGTCAATCAGCTGGATTCACTCAAGTCTTTGCTTCCCTGATGGTTTAAGGAGGGACCCAGCTGAATATACTAATCCTTCTATGGGGTCAAGGAAACCGGATTTCATGTATTCAACATGCTTGTTACAGGTCCTGTTGTGCCACTGTGGGTTAATGTGCTGGAATGCAAAGTCGGCTTGAATCATAAGGTTGGCAGTTCAAGCTCCTCAGAAACCCTATACAAGGTCGCTATGGGTCAGAGTCGACTCCATGGCACTCAACATGTTCGGTATGGGTGGCCATAGGTGGCACTTTTCACCTGGTACAGGAGCGGAGCGTGGGGGGCACCAGATCACCAACTTTTCACGGACTGCTGGCAGGGGCGAGAAGCTTCAGCTTCTATTTTAGCTGGTGCTAGGAGGATCGGGCAATGTTTTGTTCTGCTGTGCCTAGGGTCGTTATGAGTCGGTACCGACTTGATGGCACCTAACAACAACAACAACAATAACAAAACAAGGAGTCCTGGTGTGATGCTGTAGGATAAGCATTCAACCACAAGGTCTGTTTAAACCTCAAGTTCGGCCATTCAAACCCACCAGTTGCTCCTCAAAAACCCTACACAGGTCAACTCTAAGTCGGAATCAGCTCAGCGACACTTAACAACAACACTGTTTAGACTGGAGCCCTGGTGTGGCACTGGAGGATCCGCACTGAACTTCAAACCACAAGATCAGCAGTTCAAACCCACTAGCCGCTCCTCAGAAACGCTATACAGGGTTGCTGTGAGTCAGAATCGACTCGAAGGTACTTAACAACACTTTTACTGAGGACAAGTTGTTGTTGTTGTTGTTGTTAAGTGCCTTCGAGTCAATATTCTGACCCTTAGCAACCCTGTATAGGGTGTTCCAAGGAGCAGCTGGTGAGCTTGAACCGGTGGAAAAAGGCAGGGACGGCGACATGAACACATTGAACACATGAGATATCATGATGCACAATGGTATCTGTCTTCTACTAAGCAACTAGCAAGTGATAAGCACAGCCCTGCTGTGGGGAATCAAAACAGCCACATAGAAAAGCAAATCACCAGCTATACAGAAAAGCAAACTGCAATCCAAGAGGTCACATGGCAGAGCTTCTAACTGGTTCACTCTGGCTCCACCTCCTAATTTTAAAAATGGCCTTTCCACCCCCAGGGACAGACTGAAGCATAATCTACATTTAAATACCATCCCTGGTGATTCTTACTCAACACTGCTGCTATGTGACTTTGAGTCCGTTTTGACTCCCAGTGACCCTGTAGTGGGTTTCTGAGGCTGCAAATCTTTATGAGAGCTAAGAGGGGGAATACCACAAGGGAAGCTGCTTTGAGAATAAAGCAAACATGGAAGAAACAGAGTTGGAGATAGAGACACAACGTTTTCTGAAGATATTTAAATACCTAGAGCCAGCTAGACCTGAAGCCTGACCCACCACAAGATGGATCAGTGACTGATCCAAAGCAATCTGTTTCCCCCTCCTAAATATATTCTGAGGTGGCTTCAGTTCCGACTCTAGTCCTCACTTCACTTTGTCCTCAGAACCCACAAAGAACTAGTGAACTCCACAGAGGTCCACTTTGCATACACCAAAAGGTGTTCAGAGAGTTGAAACTTCTGCTACTATGCTACTAACTTAACTTATCCGGTTCTTTCAATATACAAAGTTCATTGTAAGGTTTCCTGGCACCTCACAGGAAGCAAGTTATACAAAGAATTGTTTTTTTTTTTTTTTGTATTTGTTTTTTCCTTTTCCTTTCTTTTTTTTTTCATGTTGCCATTCAAGGCTCCGTGGTTGTTCTGTTCTGATACAAGCAGCTGAAGTCAGCACCTGCCCACGTGTCTAGGAAGCATCTGTCAGAGGAAACAGCCCAGGTGTGACGGGAACTGTCTCTACAACCATAATGCTGTCTCCTTATGTCACTGAGCAAAGAGAGGTTCCAAAGAAGCAAATAAGGGTTAGAGGAAACAGGAGTCCACAGGCATTTGCATAACTTGGATTTCTGATTCATCCTTTGAAAATCCAGGGCATGTGGATGGAAGCATTCAAAGCTATTTTAGTTTGATCCATGCTTCTTTTGCTTTTTATGTTTTTTTGGTACTTGCATACATCAACAGTTTACTGGATAAACATTTATTTGAGTAATCCAGAGTAAGGGAAAACAGGAGAATTCTACAATTAAAAAAAAATAAAAATCTGGGTATTTAGTGTGCTTTCCATAAATGCTTCCTGAAACGATGCTTGCAAAACCTTCTGCCCACTGGAAACCGTGTGGGCATGATTAACTGCACATGAGCCCAAGAGCTTGCATATGTAGCTAATTTGCTCCAAATTTCCATGCTGCATTATAACCCTAATGATCACTAATAATAGACAAACCCACATTTTATTGAGTAAGTAATTTGAGACATTATGATTTTTATCATGCGAACAGGATCAGGCTGACCAATTTACACTGGGCAGAGGAAGATAAATAAAGGGGAAATCTATCCCTCCAGCAGCCGACTCTGCCTGTTGGCAAAACGCTACACATGGATCCAGAGATGGAGACAGGACTAGGCTGTGTAAGGCAAGAAAGTCAACGTAGGTCTTAGATCCAAGTCAACAGTGGCGTGGAGCATGTCTTTCTGCCTGTTGCATGACCCCACTAAGGTGGAGAAGCCTCTTCTTTGGAGAGAACACAGCAGAGCATAGGCTTCGTGGTCAATGAACTGAAGTTCCAACCCTCTCCTTCACCCGCCCATCCACTGTGTGACCTTGGGTAAGTCACTCAATGTCTGAGCTTGGAACTGTGAAAGACAGTCGCGGCTGCAGGTGGAGGAGCTGTGGCTCACTGAGGTGAGCAGGTAGGTTACTGAATCAGTTCTCTTCCACAAATGGGAAATGTAAAGGTCAGATGGTAGAGGTGTGAGTTTCACATTTCACAGAAGTTATACAGGAAGAACAAGGACAAATTTCTCATTCATTTCTAGGAAAGAGTCCACAGAGGGGGGCATAATGACTTAGGCTCCTCCCAGGTGTGTGAATGCCTGAGTGAGCAAGCAGAGGGAAGGCGGAGTTTAAAAAGATGCTGTCACTTCTAGAAGCTTTGCTTGATTTTCATCAGGAAGCTAAGGCAAAGGCATGTGGAATGAAAAAAAACAAAAGCAAAACCCTCTAGTCTTGCGTCACATCATAACTTGCCATCTGTGGAGATGGGTCCCATCTTGCCGAGTTAGGATGGTGTTGAGTGGCCTCTGTTTCTGACCCCAATCACTTGATATTCCAATCCTGTACTCCCAGGTGCCTGCTAGTCTCCTTCTCCCTGGCAGGCCAGGCTTGTTCTGCCCCCTGTGAACAGCTGACATGGTGGCCGAATTAATGAATGCTCCATCATTTGGAGCCCTCCCTCCTGAGACCCTGTAATCTCCCGGGGTGGGGGTGGGGGCTAATTCTAACTAAGAAAGAACACCCCTGGTGACTTGCAAAAGAAGGGGCAGAATCCTTCTATCAGAGAGTGGATATCCAGGGACCCCAAACAAGGAAAGCTCCTCAGAGGGGTGGGTCTGACAGCAGGCAATGCAGAGGTTGGAAGACCATGGCGAAGATGAAGGACCATGCAGAGGAAGAAAGCCAAGAGTTAAGATGCAGTACACAAGTCCTGATGTGGTGGTGCTGGGGGTTAAAGCACTGGATACTAAGCTGGTTTGAACCACAAGATGGGCAGTTCAAGCTCACAGGCCACTCCTTAGAAATCCTATACAGGGTTGCTGTGGCTCTGAACCTGACTTAGTGACACTTAACAGTGACAGTAACACAAGGATGCAAAGTAGGTTGGTACCTCTGAATTCACTGTTGTTTAAGTAGGGGAAGGTTCAGGGGTCACCGTTTCTAGTGAGTCGGACATTGAGCTGCATGTGTTACAGTATATTAGAACACATGTAGTATATCAAAGAAGTCCTGGGGTGGCGCTGTGGGTTAATGCACCAGACTGCAGAGCCGTTTGAACTGCAAGGTTGGTGGTTCAAGCTCACCAGCTGCTCCTCGGAAACCCTATACAGGGTCGCTGTGGGTCGGAACCGACCCGATGGCACTTAACAACAGCAGTACATGTGCACTGAATTCTTACTGCGATATTGTCATGGATAAGAGAGCAAAGCCAAGAAAGGTTAAATACCTTTGTCTGATAACCTAACAACTAGAGGGACCTGGATCCACCCCATTAACCAAGTCCCCCAGACCCCAAAGTCCAAGCTCCATAAATCAAAACAGAAGGCACCCACCCCCACAGCACCTTCTCCACACAAATTCGCCACTGGCTAAGGTACCTTCTGTGATCTGAAAAACAACAAGAAACAAGCAAAGTAGGCTCCCAGCTGAGCTCTCTGGATTGGATTGAAGCACTTCGAAGATGTGAGAGTTTAGGAGGAGCGTCTGTGATTCCCAGTGAGCCAATTATCTGAGACAAGTTTGGGAGAGGTGAATGGTGAGGGTGGGAAATGTAACAAAATCTTCTCCATTTCACAATAGTGATTTGCATGAGAAAGGAGAGAGAGAGACAAAGGATGGGAAATATCAATTTGGGGAGGATTACCTGCCACATACCTGAGATCTAGGGCTTTGCTTGAGATTCAAACAACTTAGAGATAGCAGACGAATATTCTGACATCTCCATGTGAGACCTTGCCTGCCGCAAGTGCTTCACCGATAATGATTCCGTTTAATCCTCACAACAATCTATGTACCAAACCAAACCAACTACAGTGGAGCTGATTCCAACTCATCGTGACCTAGTGGGCAGAGTAGAACTGCCCGTGTGGTTTCTCAGGCTGTAAATCTTTTAAGGAAACAGACGGCCGGCCTCATCTGTTTCCCATGGGCGGCAGTGATCAGAGCCAACTATAGGGACCAAGATCTTTTCTAATTTACAGGGTGCTCTGGTTAACATGGAGCCATGGTAGGGCAACAGTTAAGTGACTAGCTGCGAACTGCAGCATCAATGGTTTGAAGTCACCAGCAGCTCAGCAGGAAATAAAGACATTGCAGTCTGCTTCACAGAAGATTCTGGCCTTGGAAACTCCATGGGGCAGTTCTACGCTGTCCTCTGAAGTTGCTTTGAGTCGGCATGGGCTCCACGGCTATAGGTTTTTTGGTGTTGTCTTGGTTTGATTTTTAACATGCCAGAAAGGCTGGCATTTCAACTTCACCCAGGGTTGTGTCCAACAAAAGGCCGGTGTTCTACTTCCAAAAAAGCCGTCACTGGACATCCTGTGGGGCACAGTTCTACTCTGACATACATGGTTAAATTTGGGACCCTGAACAGTTTAGGCAGGAGAAGCTGTTAACAGTGTTAACTACAAAGCAATTCTCTGCAACTGCAAAGGGTGTCCTGAGTTCGAATGGGAAACAAGAGTAGTTTGAAAGAACAGTTCCTCCGCTACACCAAAGAAATGAATGAGAAATTCGCCCTCGTTCTTCCTCTACAACTTCTGGGTTTGTACATGCTACATTCAAGAGCGTAATTTTGAACACCAAATCACATTCATCATATGCCATTTAAAACCCCCTCTTGGTATAAAAGAAGAAAAATCACACTGCATTATTAATGTTGCTGAGAAGTATACTTAAGATTATTAAAACAGTATATTTTTAAATAATATTTCACTACTAAAAAAAAAAATCACACTAGAAGTAATAACTTCTAAAAATAAATGGTCATAAACTGCATAGTGATAAATTATCCTCTCCATGTTTTACCTCTTTATATAAAAAAAAATCATTTGCTATTTGTAAGTTCTCTATACTGCATAAAACGCTGAAAACAGAACAAAAAAACAAACCAAAAAAAAAACCATTTCAGTCAATCTTCTCCCAGTCATTTTTCTGGGCACATCTAAAACCACAACCAAACCTATTGCTATCACGTTCATTCTGACTCACAGTGACCCTATACTACAGAGAACTGCCCCTATAAGGTTTCCAAGGCTGTTAAGTCTTTACAAAAGCACAATGCCCCAACTCTCTCCTAAGAGCAGCCAGTGGGTTCGAACTGCTGCATTTCCACCAGGCAGTGGAGCGCTGTAACCATTGTGTCACCTGGGCCCTGTAGTACATGTCTAGACATGTAACCATATAATCTTTAATAATGTCTCCCATAATTAGGATGAGGAGACCTTTCTTTCTGCATGTTCCACTTAATATTGTAGCACAAGCTTTCCCCCCATCAAATTGTATTAGCCTTTGCATTGTACAATGAATATTGGCATTTTATGACTGTCCTGGTGTGGCGTTGGAACATAAGCACTGGTCTGCTAACCGCAAGGTCGGTGGTTCAAACCCACAAGTCGCTCCTTGGAAACTCCTGTACAGGGTCGCTACGAGTTGGAACTGTCTCATGGGCACTTACTAATAACAACAACATCGGTGTTCTGAAATGCCCTTTTATAAGTGTTTTATGTGAAGATGATAATCAGCAGCATCTTTATAAGAGGAAACACACCGATGAGCAAAGACCGTATTTGCAGAGTGCCTATGGCTGTTAGGTGGGAAAGCACCAAATGCAGGTGGCCTCTCACCCTGCCCTGAGGATCTGGGGCACACATCCTTTTCAACAGGATACTGCTCCCTTCCAATGCTAATCTGAATGTATTGTCGATGGGGGAAGCTGTAAGAATGCTAAAGAGAACCCCGCATGGAGAAGCTGGCAGATTCTGCTGTCCCTTTGCCATCATGTGTTAATTAGCTTTGCCTCTTTAGGAAAAGAAATGCCAGCCCTCCTCTTTTCTCCGATTGAGACCCTGTTCTTCCAGCTGCAGCTGGCACTTTTGTTGGTACAGCCAGCCACCCAGAGGGCACCGCAAATCCTGACCTCTGCAGGAAACATCTACTGACCATGGATGAAGTGCTCGGATATAAAAATGTCTTCCATGACTCTGCAGGGAGAAAGTAATGCAACCCAACCTGAAATGTGATCCCAGCCAACCTCTCCAAGTCTGTTTTCACCTGCACTGGGGACTATTACTCTTGTTAGCTGTCAACAAGTCAGTCCCGATTCTAGGTGACCCCATGTACAATGGAGCAAAATGTTCCCTGGTCTTTTCAGGTTCCTAAACAGCATGAAGTCCTCTAAATATAAAGCCAGTTGGAGTTAGTTCCGTGTCATGCAACACTGTATAAGTTTTTGAGGAGCTGCTGGTGAGTTTGAACCACCAACCTTGCGGTCCAAACCTACCTTAAGGTCGAGCGCTTATCCTACAGAGCCATACCAAGTGTCCTACTCAGCAGGGCTGGGGAACCTTTTATTTACCAAGGGCTATTTTGGATATTTATAACATCATTCGCGGGTCATCCAAAATTATCAACTTAGAAATTAGCTTGCTATACTGGAACTCTGGTATGTAGTGGTTACGAATCGGATTGCTAACCTCAAGGTGAGCAGTTTGAACCTACTAGCTGTTCTGCGGGAGAAAGAGAAGGCAGCCTCAGAAACCCTATAAAGGGTCACTAAGAGTCCGAACTGACTCGACGTCTACGGCACAAAACAACAACCTGATGGCTGGAACTGCTGTTGCCTTGGCAGGGCCAGACCCAATGATTTTGTAGGTCTAATAGGGCCCATGGGCCAGATGTTCCCCACCACCACTATACAGGGTTGCTGTGAGATGGAACGGACTCCTTTTCTCTGGAGTCCTGGCGTGGCATGCGTGGAGAGGTACTATACTGTTAACTGCAAGGTTGGTGGTTCAAACATACCAGCTGATCCTCAGAAACTCTATGACTTGGAACCGACTCGACAACACTTAACACAACCCAAACTTGGTCCCTTCAAGTAGATTGTAACTCGCGGTATTCCAACTGTGGCCAAGCAGAGCTGTGCCCATCGGGTTTTCAGTGGCCGACTGTGTAGAAGCACTTCTCCATGTCCTCTTTATAGCCACCTCCATAGGGACTCAACCCTCCCCCAGGTCTGCTTACTAGCTGAGCTTTTTAACCATTTTTATCACCAGGGTCTCACAGGTAGCCTACACTCTCCGGATTCCCCCAGCACTGGGAAGCCAAGGAAGGGATTGGGAAGCGACTAGGTTTCCAGGCACGCATCTGAGACCAATTTGTTTAAGAAGGATCATTTGGTTTAGGTTTTGAAGGCTTACAGCCAGTGTCGTCTAGGGAGGTTTATGTTATGGCGACAAAAATGAAAATACTGGAATTGGAGTTGAGCTGGTAAGACTAGAGGTTTTTTTTATTTTTGTTTTCTTGAATACTAGAGTACGACACTTCATGGCGGCAAACTTGACAAGGGAAAAATAATCAGAAATTAGATCATGTGAGAGTTCTAGAAATAAAGTACTGTACTTGATGAATAACGACTCATTTCCTTCCAATGATATACTTGTCCTAAGTTTTAATAATCCTACTGAAGAGTCCTTTTCAAAAATCTATTTACTTCCATAGATACATTATCTTCTTCTTTTTTTTTTTTTCAATAATAATTTAAGAGAGCCTGCTTAGGCTAATAGACCGCCCAAGAGAATGAAAGGGATGTTTAGCGATACAGTGAATAATTTCTCCATATTTTACCGCATTCCAGTAAGAAGCACTTTCAGCACTGCAGGTATGTTTTGATTATAGAAACAGTTTTTGTTTCTAAATAATTAAATTTCCTTTTTTGTTATTTTTTTAAAGAAAATGACATAGAAGCATTCGAGAAGTTTCACATTTAAAGGAGAAACGCTTTTGGACAAATCCAGGAAAGGGTCCTCATCCCACAATAGAACAGATATCTGGGAAGGAAGCCCTGGGTGTTGGGGGAAGTCAGTGTTATGAACATTCGGGAAGTCTGGGGGCTGAGTATTCAAGATGGTAGCACGTCTTCACGGGGCCTCAAGAACAGACAGCCACTCAAGAAAAAGGAGGGCAGCTGGTGCCTGGTCCAGGCGGTATATACCTCAGTGGAAATGCCTCTTGCATTCTGATGGTTTGCATATAATTTCATTATTTATGTAATCCTATCAAAACACAGAATGCCCAAATGGATGTCAGAAAAATTATTGTCATTACTAATAATGGTGCTTTTCATTTATGGAGAGTGCCTTTGCCTGAGACAGTGAAATAGTTTTACATTGGGCATGAGGCTTTTTAGGAGAATTAAGGCTTAAACTATCCCTTTAGGGTTGCTGTTGTTTTTGTTAAGTGCCATCGAGTCGATTCTGACCCAGAGCCACCCTGTATAGGGTTTCCAAGCACGTGGGAGATGTTCTAGATGGGCGAGAAAAAAAGATTAATAAAAATGTCAAGGGTAGATACAACACTCTCACTCAAGCCCAAACCCCTGTTCCCACCAGCCAAGTTGGACCACGTGAGCTTGGCGGCAGTGACAAGCCGGCTCTTCCTATGTGTTCAGGGGGCTGAGAGCGTCAACTGGTACCCAGCTTTCACTCCCCTGTGAGAAGAAGTGGTCATACCTGCTGCACCTTAGGGGTCAGCTGCCGTGGAATCGCCTCCGACTCTGGTGACCCCGTAGGCTCTATGGGCTGATTTCTCACAAGGAGATCACCAGACTTTTCTTCTGAGGTGCCTTGGGCGTACGCAAACCACACACCTTCTGCCTGAGGGTGTTCGTTGTTGTTAGTACCCAGGGATCATTCTGGGGCAGACAGTGGTAAGTCTGGGGTGTTGGTAAGAACTGTTGGTAAATATCTCATTCATTAAAGGTCATTTGAGCTTAGGACTCAAAGCCATGGGCAGCTAGATCTTTTCTTTCTCCTTAGAATTTGCTGGCTAATGTAGCTCAAAATCTCCAGCAGCACAGTAAGAGAGGCCCCAGAGAAACGAAGAGTCACTGCCTTCAGTCCAACCTTTGACTTTAGAGACCAAGCTGAGACGTCTAAACGAGAAGAAGCACATTATTGTTTGACAAGAGCCACACAGCCTGCAAAAGACCACAAGAGCTGGACGGCGGCAGCCACTCAGAGTCTCCACAGCAGACACCTGCCTCCCTCCATGAACTCATCAAGCCACATGTGGCCTGCCAGAGATGTAGAACCCACTTGGAAGCTCCTGGAAGCCCGAATGTCCCGAAGGAGACAACACAGGCTTCACGTAACCTGAGAGCTGCCCTTCACATTTTGCAGGAACCTTAGTGTCTGTATATCTTCCTGCTCGACTTTCCAGACAATCAGGGACTGCGTTTAGAGCTAAGCAGCCCTGGTGGAACAAAGGCTGAAGTGCTCAACTGTTAATCAATAGGTTGGTGATTTGAACCTACCAGCTGCTCCATAGGAGAAAGATGTGGCAGTTGGCTTCCCTAAAGATTGACAGCTTTGGGAGCCCTATGGTGGCGGTACCGCTCTGTCCTGTCAGGTTGCTGTGAGTTTTGGGTACGAAGGTTAGGGGTTCTAGCCCTCAAACATACCTCAGAAGACAGGCTAGCAATAGAACTCCCAAGAGTCAACTACTGAAAAGTTTATGGAAAAGAAATGAAGTCCCGATGCCTGCCATCACATGGATGAAACTTGCAAACATTCTGAGTGAAAGCAATGAGTCTCAAACGGACAACTACTGTGTAAGCTCACATGTCTGAAATAAGCAAACAGGCAGCAGCCAAAGATTACTAGGAGTTACCAGGAGGGCGCAGCGGGTTAATGCTCTGGATTACAAAGTTGTTTTGAACCACAAGGTCAGCAGTTCAAGATCACCAAATTCTCCTCAGAAGCCCTATACAGGGTCACGATGAGTTAGAACTGACTTGTTGGCACTTATCAACAAAAGAGGTGGCTAGGAGAAGGAGGAAGGGGGCTTTAGAGACAATGAATTTATGTCAACAGTGATGGGATTATTTGGCAAAGGTTAAGGAGAGTGAGAAGGAGAGTCAGAAGTCCCTGGATTATCAAGTAGGCAATGTACAACTGGTGAGTGTTCTCTTGTGCACGTTTGTACTATTAGGAAATAATTGTTAAAGAAAATTTCAAAGAGAAAAATAAAGGGAAGGCTTCTGGAATGCATTACTAATATGACTTGCACGGGGGTGGCATGGTTTTGGCCTGGTGTCTGCCACCAATATCCGGACAGTAAAATGAATGAGTTTATGTGGCACTGTGGGTTAGCACGCTGGACTGCAAAATCGATTTGAGCAGCAAAGTTAGTGGTTCAAACTTACCAGCCTCTCCCTTGGAAACCCTACACAGGGTTGCTATGGGTCAGAACTGACTCGACAGCACTTAACAACAACAACAAAAAGCATGGATAAGCCCGGGGTTTAAGGACCTGAGTGTATGATCCTTCAAGGCCACATATGTGGCATACCGAGAGCTAGGTAAATGCAGCTTGGCGCAGACACAGCTCCATCATACGGGTTTGTGCAGGTACCTTAAGCTATGGAAGCTAATGGGACTGCCCAGGACATCAAAGGGCAGGCTGATGAATACTTTGGAAGAGTGGAGTATGAGAAGGATGTGAATTACTGTGTAGTCTTGGGGAAGTATAGGAAAACAAAGGGACTACCATTGTCCCATTGTGTTTCAGGAGTTCCCAGTGAGCACCAGAGGAGAGAAACACTAATTAAGAAGTCATAAAGTAATCATTAAAAGAGAAATAAATAAAAAGAGGGCAGTCGGAAGGGGAGTCCCAAGTAATATGGAATCATTACAGTATCGTGGTAGATGAGAATTTTTAAACAACGGCTATAATAACCGAAAGTTAGACTTCGTTACTTATAAAGTTTTGGTTAACACTAAGCTCCATTTTTAACAGTTTATTTTATTAATAGCGTCTTTCAGACACATGCTATTTTTCAGTCATACAATGTCAGAAACAAGTGCCCACTTGGATGACGTGGGGAATTAATGCTTCTTGAGGTTCGCGGCAACTACTGGTCTATCCTCAGGATCAGGGATAAATTGTTGTGAAAATGCAGACCCTAATTGCTAATACTCATGGCAACGACTCTCCGCATTGATGCTTCCTGGTGGGATTCTATTTGACTTAAGGCGCTGTTGAAATTTGAGGATAGAAAACAATGTCTGATGAATCTACAATCTTTATACTAAAGGGAGAATATCAAAAGACCAATAAATCCTCGGTGGAATTAATAATTGAGATTCCTGGAAGCTCTAAAAGGAAATACTAAGTATGCAAAATCTTGTTGGAAAGCATAATCAAGTCCATCAATGCCCCAAGTATGAAGAATGAGCAATTTCATATTCAAGTTAGAAATGTCAATTTCACATAAGGATATATTGTCCTAGCCTTTGAGGGGGGCGGGCAGGCAAGGTAGGGAGAAGGCGGCTTGTATAGACTTTATTTTATCCTCAGCTCAAGGAGCACCCTAGTTACATCTTCAACATCCTTCAGCCCCTCAACATTCCCCCATAGTACCACTTTGGAGGAGTGTTAAGGTAAATAAACCTATTACACATCAGGACCGCTAAATAGTTCATAGAAGTTCAGACAACCGTGTCCCTGGGCATTATGGGGCATTAAGGAAATTAAGGGACATTTGGATTCAATGTCTTTTACTTGGCAGCTGATAGCACTTTGTTCCGTCTCTACCAGCACTTGTCACCACTGGCTTTTGAACATGTCATATTGTGCTGGTTGTGATGCCGGCAGCAATGCCACTGACATTTCCAAAACCAGCAGGGTCACCCAAGGGTGGACAGATTTTAGTGGAGCTGACAGACTACGGTCCTGTTGATCGCCTTCTGAAAATCGGCCAGTGCCACGCCCGTGGGTTACCATAGAAGAGCAGTGCTGGAAGGTGAGCTCCTTTGGTTTGAAGACACTCAGAATACACATTAGCAGCACCCATGGACTTGAGGTCCCCAGTGGCGATGAGTATGGGGCAGGACTTAGCTTTGCTCCATTGGATGGGGTGTTGGAGCAGAATTAATGACAGGGACAATCACCACCATGAATATTTGCCGCTGAGGTAGTAAGAAGTATTTAGTTCTTTCCTGAACACTTCAGGATGTAGGATGAAGTTGGTCCAACTGTGGAGGGGAGAGGAAAGATCCCCTCCCATCATCGACAACAAAGCCCTAGGTTTCCATCTCCAGACTCAAGCTCAGCTCTCCATCCATCTATTGTATCGGTCTAGCCTCTTCCCACTCCTGAGTCACCTGTGCTGTCCCAGTTTGCCCCAAAGCACCGTTAGAATAGGGCTCCAGGATGCATCGTTGGCAGAACACCCTTAAGTGTAATTTCCATTGTCCTTATTTTCTGACACTATGGTGCTGTCCAAATCCTCAGCTGCAAAGATACCAGGGTGCGCCCTAGATACATTCTTCTTCCTGACCTTCCCATTCCAAAAGCTATACATTCCTGTGGCCCGTTTCTCCGAGCAGTTCAGCAGACTGTGCAAGAAATCTCTTTCCAGCTTCCAGAACACTTCTGTGACCTGGGTTAGTGTTAAAACTGGAATACCATCTGCTTGCGTCTACGCAAGCAACGTGAATGTAATTATACAGCTAATGCAGAGGAAGAAATCACAAACCTACTGTGGATGGAAAACAAAAGAAGGTTTAGAGTGAGGTTTTCTGCAATTTGTCTTTCACGGGAGCATATATAGGATGCCAAGAGGAACATAATGATAAAGAGTCACAGGGTCATCAAACTCGGTGTCAAGAAATCCATTAGGAGGCTACTCTTCCTTTAGACATCCATGGCCAACTCCTGCTTTGACAACAGCCATCATCTACCACAGACAGTGACATCATCACTCCAAAACACATCCAACTCTCTCCTTTTCCTGCTCTCAACACTCCCGGGGTCCTCAGTGTCCTTGGGGGACGAGAGGACCAGGGAGCCTCACTATCTATTGGGACTATGAGGTCCTCCCATTGGGTCTAACTCTGTGGATCTGCCTGTGATTTCTTCTGGCAAACTCATGCTACACTTTATGTCTGCATGGATTTGTTGATTGGGGACATTTCATCTGAAGGGACTCCAAAAGGCTCATGGAAAGATGAAATGAGGAGATAAGAAAATTGTCCCACAGACTTTTTGCCTCTCCCTTGTACAACAGGCAGCTCCTTTTGTGGAGCCGTGTTTTTGAGTTTCATCCACATGACAGCATGTGTCAAAGAACGCCGCTCTTCTGGAATGCAGCCTTCTTTTCCAGTGCCCTCGCTCTTTTAGACCATGTACAGGGGGCCCCAGTGTAGACTGTCTAGCCTTCTGGAAGCCACCATGCAGCATGTACCTGAGCAGCACCATTCAGACCCTAGCCCGTCTCTTTGTCCAACTCCAGGACACCACTGAGCAGGTGAGTCAAGGAAGTCATGCAGAGTTTATGCCCAGAAGATGCTAGAAGGAAATCCGAAGTCCATAAAGTATTCTGAACTCAACAGATAATTGCATTGCACCAAATACAAAGAGAGAACAGTGGGGCTCTCTCATTACGTTGCTTGAGAGACTTCAAAAAGATGCACTGGGGAAGTTCCTTCCCAAGCCTCCCTTTGGTCAGGTGTGTGCCACCTGTTTCATGAAAAGGTCCCAGATGCCTTCCATCCTCTTACACTGTATTGATAGTTAAACATGGTTGCTACAACTGTGGTTATTGTACTTTTTCAAGAAGCCAACAGCATTGAACGCTTCCTACATTTACACTGTCTTCCTTAAACCTCTGAAAATTCCAATCAGCTAGGCACCATCGTCAGATAACTTTTCAGAGGAGGACACTTAGGCTCAGTGAGGTGACATCATTTGCCCGATGCTAGAAGGTGGAAGGACTTGGTGTTTCCATCCTGATCCCTTATGTGCTCCCGAGAGAGGCTGCCGAGTGGCAGCCCCAGTTCCAGGCTTGGTGGGGGAGCTGCTGCCTCTGCTCGCCCACCCCCACCCCCTCCTGGGCTCCAGTTCCTCACATCAGAGCTTATTATTTGGCATAAATCAGCCCCCCAATTACATGAATGCCACAGCCACGAACACTGGTAATTAAAACTGGGACAGACATCCTGAAAGTATGCTCCTTCCCCGTCCCTCTTTGTCCTGCAAGATATTATTGGAAAGAGAATGAACAATCGTTGGGAACATATGCTTGTGGAATCTAATGGGACTCAGCTCCTCAGAGAAAAGGCTGTGAAAGGGCACAGGGACCAAATTGAAAGTAGACAGCTTTGTTTACTAGCGACTGGGACACGGCCAAGAAATAACAGCTAAGCCAATAGGCTTGATACCAAGTGGGACTGGGAGGCAGATTGCTGGAAGGTTCTATTGACATGGGCATCAGGGTTAGCTTTCCATAACAGCCCATGTGCCTCAGGCACGTACCAACCGAGCCCACCAGGAGCTGGTCCTAGACTGACTCTATCTACAACCCTCCCCTCTCTTGTGACAGGGAATTGCTTGTTGGGGATCCATGCACCTTTGCACATGGGATTCCGGAAGGGTACCTGCCATCTCCAACTATGTGGGTCTCTGCCTGGCCCTCTCCTATTCCTCCATCAAAGCCACTACATAGCAACCATTACAAAGCCAATGGAGTGGTCACTCTGTGCCTGCGAGGGGAAGCACCCCAACATCCCTTCACTTGTCTGTCAGAGACAGGAGGCAGGGAGGGTGCGGCCCTAGGAGACGTCCTCAAGCCCCCGGTGAATCTCTCCCTCCACTTTTTTACTATCTATCAAGTGTGTATTTACGCAGAGATTCCTAACCTGAGGACCAGGGGTGGTACTTGGAGAAGAGATGTACTTGTGCAGCCAAAATACTTCACCCTTCTTTTCACTAACCTCTAATTGAATTTTAACACGGTCTTCATTTAGGCACTTCATTTTTATATCAATAGACCATGACCCAAAAAACCAAACCCACCACCTGTGATTGAATCCAACTCAAAGAGATGCTACACAGGTTTTCCAAGACTGTATCTTTACAGGAATGGACAAGCTCATTTTTCGCCCATAGCGAGAGGCTGCTGGATTAGAACCACTGACATTCAGGTTAGCAGTCCAGCATTTGTTAATCTGCCAGTGGTAGCAATTACACACAGTTTCATACGGCACGAGAGCATAGACACTAACTCATATATTGTTCTTGCTCAATGCTTTGGTAACTTCTCATTGTTGCTGTGTTTAGTGCTATCGAGTAGGTTCCGACTTGAAGAGACCCTGTATAGGGTTTCCAAGGAGCAGCTGGTGAATTTGAACCACCAACTTTATGGTTCAACTGACCTTGTGGTCCAGTGTTTTATCCCACAGTGCAATATCAGGACTCCACTAGTTAATGGACTTGCTACATAATGGACTGATAAGAAAGAACATTTATTCCTCTATCACATGTTCAGCATTTTGAGGATTTCAATCGGTTTCCTTTGAGCCTATGCCTTGTGTTTTCTGCATTTCAGAGCATTCTTCTGAAAAGGTGTCTGCAGGTTCCTCCAGATGCCCACGGTAAAAAAAAAAAAAAAAAAAAAAGAGTTGAAGACCCTCCTCCCTGATAAAATGAGTTCTCCAAGTAGGGTGAACACAAGTCATTCTTCACTGCCTCTCATGGTGCCCTAGTCACTCAGATATTCCAAGAATCTCAAATGAGCAGAAAAAAGAAGAAACATTTGACTGTACACTGATGGGTGGGTTATCGTTTCATTGTCTTTAGGGGCATATCATTCACTCATTCAGCCATCCATTCATTTAACAAATACGTAATAAAAAGTCTTCTACCTGCCAAGTCTGGAGTCCTGGTGTGACGCTGTGGGTTAATGCATCAGACTGCAAAGCAAAGTCAATTTGAACTGCAAGGTCGGTGGTTCAAGCTCACCAGCTACTCCTTAGAAACCCTATACAAAGTTGCTATGGGTCGGAATCAACTCGACAACACTTAACAACAACAACAACCTGCCAAGTCCTGGACTAGACTTAGTAATACAACTGGGAGCAGGGCACAAAATATCTTCTGACTTCCCCAAGCTCAACTCTTCTGAAGTTTCTGTGTCCCCTCGACTGTCCAGCCATGCTGAACAATTTAGGATGACCTATTTAGTTATCCAAGGAGCTCTGGTAGCATAGTGGTTATGAATAGGGCTGTGAATCTTGAGGTCAGTAGTTCGAAACTACCAGCTGTTCCTCAGGAGACAGATGAGGTTTTCTGCTCCCGTAAAGATTTACAGCCTAGGAAACCCTGTACAGGGTCACTATGAGCCAGAATGGACTTTCACGTCATGTAACAACAAATTTAATTATCCACGGATTGATGTCCCCTGAGCTCCCTATCAAGCTAAGCTCATTAACATATCCCCTCACTTAAAAAAAAAAATCTATAAACAGCAGGCTGCCTGCCTGCCTGCCTTTTGGGCTTTTGTGGTAGAGTTCAAACACATGAAACCTCAATGCGGCCACCTATCTTTCAAGAGGTTCCAAAATGGCAGGCACAAAAAAGAATCCAGGTGATGGGTGGAAAGACAACTCTTGACATGAACTGTCTTCCATGACCTGCATACAACCATCCATTCATCCTGAATCTATCCTTCTAGCTCTCAACTCTTATCACATATGTCTAAGAACACTTCCCTTCTCATCGTCCTCCTGCCCACCCTGTACACTTGACTAATGTTACACTAATGTGGTGCACTGGACGGCAAGGTTGGATTGAACTGCAAGGTTGGTGGGTCCAAACTCACCAGCTGCTCTTTGGAAACCCTATACAGGGTCACTATGAGTTGGAACCGACTCGATGGCACTTTACCACCACCACCAATGGAAAAAGAACTTACTGATACAACAGTTCAGTCTCCAACTGCTAACTGAAAGGTTGGAGGTTTGAACCCACCCATAGCTCTGAAGATGAAAGACCTGAGATTTGCTTCCATAAAGATTACAGCCAACACCATCCTATGGGCTAGTTCTACTCTGTTTCTGAATTGGAACTGACTGCACAGCACCCAACCACCACCAAACCAAAAACTAAGCCCACAGTCATCGACTTGGTTCTGCCTCCTAATGACCCTGTGAGGCATTTCCAAGACTGTCAAACTTTAAGGGAGCAGTTAGCCTTATCTGTCTCCCACAGAACAGCTGGTGGGTTTAAATGGCTGGCTGACCTTCCGGTTTGCAGCCTAACACATAACCACCAGCAAGCCTTAACCAGTGTTCTAATGGAAATGATAATACTCAATAGCTAACATTTATAGTTCACTGCCATGTGCTGTACTTGTATTATGGGGGCATTAATCCTCTCAAATAGCCAGTCTACGTAGGTGTGACAATATCATCCCCTTTTACAGAGAAAGGCACCAAGGCACAAAGAGGTAAAGCTTTTGCTCACCGACTCTTGCCTTCATCTTTGTTCTTCCTCCCCCAAAGAAACTGCTTGATATTTTAGATCTGGATTATTTCTATTTTACACAACGAAGCACCAACTTGGGTGGGTGGGGAACACTACATCCAAAATACTGTATTTAGTGCATAACCATTTCCTGCCACCAGGAGAGGCCTCATGGAGCACTCTAATGATATCAGTCACTTTCTGGTGACTTCATGTGGAGAAGGCAAACCACATTGTTTCAAATACACAGTGCTCACCCAATCAATCTCTTTGGCTTTGAAATGGTGGTCGCTTACAGACATGACCTCAACTCTGACAATTATCTGTTTAATTGGATCAATACAGACAGCCCGCACCCCCAAACCACTGATTCAATTAAGCAGACTATTGTCAAATTTCTTCTCCTCTTGGGCCTTGGTTGGCACAGACCAAGTAGCGACTTCTCCCAAGATAGGTCCCGAAGTCAATAATATGCTTTTGGATAAAGTATCTGATCACACAAATGATACAAATCACATCGATTACTGATAAATCATAATGTTTACAGACCACTATTTGGCTTTGGCTCCGAAACATGACTAGATACTTAATTAACAACTGTCAGATGTCATTTACACCATTATGATGACCAGCAAGAGGTAGTTTAAATAGTAGAGCAAATATTCACACTGGTCTTGATGAGGCCTGAGTAAGTGTGTGTGGGGATCGGTGGGGGGGGGGAGGGGATTCAGTGATTAAAAAAAGGAAGTCAAATTTTACACCATGTTTAAATCCAGAAGCTTCTTAAAGAACCTTAGCTTCCCATGAAGACTGTACATCATTTTTGACCTAATGGTCCATTAGCCACGCCACTGATTCTGTTTCCCTTTTTGATTTGACTACCAGGAAACTTTAGTACTAATCTTTAGTACCAGTACATAAACTTTTTTTGGAGACTTTGTATGTACTAGATTTGATTGGGTTTTAATGTCACCTTTTACATATATTAAACTACTTCACCACATATGGATTCCCTAGTAGGGAATGCCAGCCCATAGGCCAAATCCAGATAACAGACTGCTATTTGTGGAGCCCACCTCTTTTTGTACAGTTCTGAATTCGTTATGCAAGCAATCCAAAATGCAACCTATCGCCACCGTGTTGATGCCCACTCAAATGGACGCTACAGGACAGAAGACATTTATAGCCTTAGAAGCCCTAAGCAGTAGATCTTTACAAGAGAAGACAACCTTATCGATCTCCTGTGGAGCACCTGGTGTTATTTGAACCACTGGCCTTGTGACTAGCAGCTCAATGCTCACCCTCTTCCACTCCCAGGCTCCTTTATACAAATGCAAAATCAAACTCATTGCCATCAAGTGAACTGCAACTCACAGTAGCATCCCAAGAACGTACATATTGAGAGAAACAGACGAAAGACAGTAGCTGGTGGGTTTGAACCACCAAATTTATGATTAGCTGTCCAATGCAGACCCCACTGTGCCACGAGGACTCCTTTAATATAAATAAGTGGGGGTGGTAGTAATAACTAAATCAAAACTTATAATGACATAAGCCTCAATCGTTTTTTATCAATTTGATTTTAAAAAAATTCAGCGGTTATTCATGACAAAGGACAAAGACAGCAAACTCAACCTTCAATGCCTATAAATGAAGATTCATTGGTGCATTTCCATACCCATTCATTTATGGATTGTTACTACTGTTTTTGTACTACAAGGGTGACGTAGAGTATTTGTGATGGAGCCTCTCTGGCCTAAAATGACTAAAATTTTCACTATATTCTTCTTTATACAAAGCCTTTGCTAATTCCTCTTTTCATTTCCATAGTCCAATGCCAATTATTGTAAACAACATGCAACATGTGGAAGCAACAGTCAAGAAATCAAACGACTAGGCAAACATGCTGTACAAGCTCTCTTTGAAGTATTCAAGAGTTAAGATATCAGCTTGAGGACTAAGAAGTACCTGATCCAAGTCATGGTATTTTCAATAGGTTCATATGCATGTGAGAGTTGCACAAAGAGTAAGGTAGAGCCTAGAAGAATTGATGCATTTGAGTAGTGGTGCTGAAGGAGACTATGAAAAGTCTCAGGAACTATCAGGAGAATAAACAAATCCATATTGCAAGAGATATAGCCAGAATGCTTCTTGGAGCCAAGGATGGTGAGACTTTGTTTCTCATCCTTCGGACATATTATCAGGGGAGACCAATCTCTGGATAAGGGAGAGTCTGCCAAAAGGAGGAAGCCACCAATAAGGCAGACTGGTACAGGGGCAGCAGCTATGGGCTCCAGCGTATCAACCATTGTGAGGATGGTGGAGGACTGGGCAGTGGTTCTTTTCTGTTATGCATACGGAAGCCGAGTCAGAAACGACTTGATGGCACCTAACAACAATGTGTGGAAGACATGGATAGTTGGATGGCATACAGATAATGAGCTACCCAGTCTGTGGTTAATGTCAGTGACCACATTATGATTATTTTTTCTAATTAAGTTTTGGACCACATTATGATTATTTTTTCTAATTAAGTTTTATAAATAATATTACATAGAGGACACAAACTCCTTGTTTCTATGAAAGAGATCCAACCATTCCATCAGGTACTGAGGGTAGGTGCTTTGAACACTCAGCTCTCCAAGAGAAGATGACATGCCCTTTTCTCCATTTAAGTCAAATGCAGAGTGTCTTAGATAAAGATAAATAGGGCAGGAGTTTAGATGGTGATAAGGAGCTCTGGTAGTGAAGTGGTGACGAATCGGGCTGCTAACCTCAGGGTCAGCAGTTCGAAACTGCCAGCTGTTCCACAGGAGAAAAGATGAGGCTTTCTGCTCCCATAAAGATCTACAGCCTCAGAAACCCTGTACAGGGTCACTATGAGTCGGAACCGACTCCATGGCACATAACAACCACCACCACCACGAGGGAGCAGGTACAATGTTAGGAAGGAGAATTCACTGCTGAGAGTGGCCCTAACGAGGCACCAAGGCAACTGTATCAGGATCACAGGTGGAGGAGTCAGATCTGGAAAAGGTCAAACATGGGAGGATGAGAAAACTCACAGAGACAGGCTCCCATCTATAACCTGACTCTTCTTTGAAAAGGTGGATGATGACACCGCCTTCAGAGAATGACTGAGCAGGCTGAGGTGGGCCTGGACATTTGAGAAGAGGACCAAAGATCAGATAACGGAGTCTTTGCCCAAGGGAAAGGGAATCAACACAAGCCAAGAGCAACCAATTGAGACAGCAACCTCTGTTTCCCTCTGAGGTTGGAGAAAACAGTTACAGTCAAAAGATTTCATTAGACCCTCTTGGGGTAGGAGGCAGGGACAGATTGCACAATAAGCAAGGTATGCATGTGTTTAGGGCATCAATAAAACATGCTTAGAGGGCACCATTTGTCCAAAGCAAAGGCCCCATAAATGCTGAGAAGTCAGGTCACAAAGAAAAACGAGAGCCACAGCGGATGGTAAATGGCAAAGCCCTCAATGAAACTGTTAGCAGCTCCAGTGCCAAAGAATGTGCTGACCGAAAATACAGTGGGATCGTGAGGATGCCCCCACACACAAGGTTGCTTTAACCTACGAGGCTTCAACACATTCTTTGACATCTGTCTCCCATGATCCCCCGCCCCTGTAATGAAAAATTCTCATCTCAGAGGGTCTCTGGAAGTATATTATTTCTTTCTAATAAAGTGGATGGGATGAGTTGTTGAGTCTAACCCTTGCCACATTTATCTAGTATGCAACTGGATCCACAAAGAACTCTTTGGTCAAGGATGGATTCTATTAGCAGAAAACAGGTCTCCAATCGATTTTGAGAGAATTGTCTTATAGATCCATGTTGGCTGACCCAGCAACTGCAGTGAATGTTCTTTGCCATGCAATAAACACAGGGTCTGCCCTTGTGCATGTCCTGGTAAACAGTGGAAACTTCAGACCCAGATTAAGCACAAAAGTGAGAGAACTGGAGTTAACTCGACCACTGCAAAAAACTCAGTCAAGTTCCTTTTTAACTGTAGACCATTTTCATACATAGATTATGTCCTAACTTTTATAAATAGTATTTACAACTAAAACTTTAAAATATGTTGGGCACATACACAAAACCAATCTAGCATAAATTTAATTCTTTGGATAATAATATAAAAATAACAGAAAAAAAGACTAGAAATATTCATGTATCTGTAACACAGAAACTTTATTTATCAAGAGAGTCTTGTTTTCATAGGCTTCTACACAGGGCACAATGTTTAATATTACTCTATACGTGTTAGTAAATGACAGATTAGCCATATTAAGACACAAAAGTCAGTATTTATCATGAGTTTGTGTCACAATAATGAGTATATTTCAAAATTCACCTTCCAAGAAAGTAGCAAAGGCCGACTATCAGAAGCTTACATTTATATTATCAGAATATTTACGTATCTCAGTGCAAGGAAACAGAACAGTTCTTTAAGGAAATACAGTATTTAAATAACACAAAATTATATAGACGTATTTAAGGCCTCAGAAACCCTATATAGGGTTGCTGTCAGCCAGAACCAACGTGACAGCACTTATTAACAATTTTTTCATTTCCCGTCAGACTGAATTTCTCGTAAGAAATTGACATTGCTATGATTCGCGTCACAGATTGGATTGTTGAGAAGTGGTGCTATTGCTTATCAATTATATATGCAAGTACCTCTGAACGTCGGAGTTGAGCAATTCCACCAAGAAATGAAATGTACATTTTATAAATTTTATATACATGAACAAGTGTATTTTCATTGTCATCGCAGATAGACTGGATGTAACCTCATATTCAGTTCTCTCTTGTCAACCACTTAAGATCATGCCAGCTGGCGGCACCATAATCATGTGGTTGTTCTGTACCAAATCAACCAAAGTGGGTTTTCAGATTAAGCATACCCTTGTATCTGCATCAGGTCTGTGCAATCATTCTTGCCCCCAATGGCATCAGAAATTGCCCAATGGCCTGGGAAGACATGGTACTAGGGGGCAGAAAGTGAGTGCGAAACAGTATAATTTCCCAAGACGAAAAATACGCAGCGAGATCTTTGAGGGGCCCATCAACAAACATCGTACAGCAGTTAAGATGACTTCTGATTGCATTAAAAGTACTATGCCTTTTGACTATCTCATACCTGAAGAACAAACTTGATGTTGTTGTTGGGTGTCACCGAGTTGGCGCCACTTCACAGCAAACTTATGCACAATAGAAACATTTCCTGACCCTACACCATCCTCACAATCGCCATTAATCTTGATTCTATTGCTGCTGCCACTGCGCCAATATATTTCATTAGAGGTCTTCCTCTTTTTCACTAACTCTCCACTTCAAGCATGATCTTCTCCAGTGACTGGTCCCCCCTGCTAATATGTCCAAAGTAGGAGAGAGGAATCCTGTCTTGCCATCCTGGTTTCTAAGAAACATTCTGGCTATATTAACTTCCAATGCAGAATTGGTTGCTCTTCTAGCAGTCCGTGATCCTTTTAATATTTTCCTCCAACTCCATAACTCATTGCATCAACTCTTTTAAGGTCTTCCTTATTCACTGTCCAACTGTCAGATGCATATGAGGTGACTGAAAATACCATGGCTTGCCTCAGGCACACCTTAGCTTATGGCTTAGTTTGAGGGCTACTCAAACTGACATGTTTTGCTCTTCAACACTTGAAAGAGCTCTTGTGCAGTAGATTTGCCCTGTAATGTATTACGTTACTGGATTTCTTGACTGCTGCTTCCATGAGTGTTGATGGTTGATATAAACAAATTGAAGTCTTCAACAGCGTCACTCTTTTCTCCATTTATCTTGATGTTGTTTATTGTTCCAGTGGTGACAAACAAAAACCACACATTTCAAATCCCCTCTAAAACTCATTTACTAATTTTCAAATATAAATTACTGCGTTGACATCGATTTCTAATTGAAGTCATCTTTCTTATAAAATGTACTTGTTTTATACATTTTATTTTTGTTATTCAAATTTAATTGCTACAATAGAATCAGATTTCAAAACTGACATAATTTTTTTCCAGGTAAAATGAAAAATCAACAAGCACAACTCAAAAAATGAAAGTTTGTAAAAGATAAATTAATTTGTGAATCCTTAAAGGCAATTCCAAAAGTAACTTCCCGTTTTTTTTTTAGGCAGAAAACTGCTTTCTTGACTTTATTTCAAAAGTATACAAAGGTCACAAAACAAGAGCAAGTTTTTATTTTGTTAAACAAATTTTGTTCTTACAGAAAAGTAACTTCCTTTTAAAAGAGATATCTTCTATAGAATGCTTGAGCTTAGTGGGGACAAATCATTGTACTACTATTGTCAGTGCTGAAATTACTAATAGCAATATGAATGTTAACAGAATTTGTTCCAAATTATGCATCCGTTCCTTGCTGCTGCTGGTGATGATGGCAGTACGTAGTCAAGTGGGTTCCATCAACTCTGTGTATAGGTTCTGAGGCTTTAAATCTTTAAGCGAGTAGAGAGCCTCATCTTTGTCCCATGGAGCAGATGGTAGATTCAAACACTGTAGACCTGAAGGTTACCAGCCCAACTCGTAACCCACTATGATACAAGGGCTCTTTGTCCCTCACTCAATAACCTCATATGCATGCGAAAGCTGGACAGTGAATAAGGAAGACCATAGAAGAATTGATGCCTTTGAGTTATGGTGTTGCACAAGAATACTGAATGTGCCATGGGCTGCCAAAAGAACCAATAGATCTGTGTTGGAAGAAGTACAGCCAGAGTGCTCCTTGGAGGCCAGGATGGCCAAACACCGTCTCTCATACTTTGGACATATTGTCAGGAGGGACCAGTCGCTAGAGAAGAATATCATGTTTGGTAAGGTGGAGGGTCAGAGAAAAAGATGAAGACATCCCCCTCCCCCCGCCCCAAACAAGATGGGCCAAGTGGCAGCATTGATGGACTCAAGTATGGCAACAGTAGTGAGGTTGGCCCAGGATCGGGCAGTGTTTTGTTCTGCTGTGCATAAGGTCACTATGAGTTGGTACTGACTCGATGGCACCTAACAACAACAACAATAGTTTTTTTAAAAAAAAATCATGGTACAGAAAGTTAAACTATTTTAAAACCTGAAATTGTCTTAGCAATATGTTGTTGTTAAGTGCTGTTGAGTCATTTCTGACCCACAGCAAGCCTATATAGGGTTTCCAAGGAGTGGCTGGTGAGCTTGAACCACTGACCTTGTAGTTCAAACAACTTTGTATCAGTCCACAGTGCTATACCAGGACATTGCATAGATAACAGAAATATAGATGTTGCTTGCTTTTTGGGGATATTTTTGTTCTAACGATATAAACTATTGAATCTAAAAGCAGCTAAGTGAACAATTTTCGGCCAAGCAGTAGATATGTTCATAGGGGACAACAACACTAACAAGGTCTGCTCACCATGGAAGGGTCATTTAAAATAAAAAAGGCAACATTTTCCTAAGGACAAAGTAAAGAAGGGATAGGGAGGTGAGGGGAATGCAAATAGGAACCAGAGAGAGGAAGCAGGATGACTGTTGTTGCGTGGAAAGGATTGTCATCATTGTGATGAAGCAACAGAGGGTAGACACATGTTAACATAGGTGACAGGGCAGGAAATATAAAACCAGAAGGTGGTTAAGCAGAGGAAAGACAAAGTTAGCGGGAGATACACGGAGGAATACAGTGAAGTAAACAGAGGTAAACACTGTTAACTGATGGTACGTGGAGGGGATTGAATTCATTGTAATAAAACAAAGCATATGATTTGTTGAAAATAAAACTGATGATCTGCTCTTTAAACCTTCACTCAATTCACTATAAAAAGCTACGTGAAAAGAGGAGACATTTGATGGTCAACATCATATTGTTGTTGTGAGGTGCCGTCGAGTCGATTCCGATCCATAGCGACCCTGCATAGGGTTTCCAAGGATCAACTGGTGAGCTTGAACTGCTGGCCTTGCTATTCAAATGACTTTGCTGTCTGATGCATTAGCCCACAGTACCACACCAGGACTCCCAACATCTTACTAGATGATTTGAAATTCTGTGGTGAGAATTTCTGGATGGTAAGGTTCTGCAGCCAGAATATATTTCTAGGATGTAAATTTAAGAGTGAAAATTATAAGAGGGTACAGCTATTGTATTCTACATTAGTTGACTCTGTTTATTGCTTCGTTCACGAACTACTCAGTTTAAAATCATTTAATTCTCAATTGCTATGGGTAGATTTAGCAAGTAGTTTAACTCTTATACAATCACCATGAAAACATTTCGCCTCACAGAGACTGTATATTATCCTATTCAAACCAAAGACGTGGTTTGGGCTTAACTCATGAACTGAAACCACAAATTAATGAAGAACATTAGTGTTGGTAAGCCATTTTGCAACATGTTGTTGCTGTCATAACAATCAGAATGTTTTCTGTGGAAGGAATCATGGTAACATAACGGGCTGCTAACCACAAGGTCAGCAGTTAGAATCTGCCAGTGGTTGTTCGGGAGAAAAGATGAAGCTTTCTGCTTTTGTAAAGATTTGCAGCTTTGGAAACCCTCTATAAGGTCACTGTGACTCAGAGACTCAGAACCGACTTGGTTGCACTCAACCAAACATTATCACCATCATTTAAACAATGAAGTGCTTGGACCCTCACAAGTTGGAAACTGGGGGGAGCCTACTTGAACTTTTTAAGGAGCTTTGGTAGCACAGCTGTTACGAGTTGGGCTGCCAATCTTAAGGTCAGTAGTTAAAAATTACTGGCGCTTCCGTGGGAGAAAGATGAGGCTTTCTGCTCCCGTAAAGATTTACAGCCTCGGAAACCCTGTGCAGGGTCACTATGAGTCGGAACTGACTCCACAGTGCTTAACAACAACAACTTGAACTTTTTACACATTTTGATCCATTTTCACTAAGTCACACAGGAAAGGAAGACAACCCATACTACGTGCCAAAGACGCTACGAGAAGAAATTCTAAGTGATACAAGATACACTTCAATCAACTATTTTCTGGGATTATAGTTATGTAAGTCTAACTTGATATTTCAGTTTGTAGCTTTCTCTCCTGGTTTTTCTCATACAGGTCAACTAAATATTGTTGTGAGATAAATCATCTACAATAGATGGATCAATCTGTCTAGCAATTGTATCACATTTACTAGCTTAAAAAGTCACACAGGTGAAGAAACTGCATATTAAGTACTTCACTATGTGATACTTGTAAAATTGGTGTTTCTAAGCGTAGATGCCAGTCCTACGACCATTCTGTATATAACCAAGTGTTTTAAAAGCATGCAACAGGAAGTTTTCCAATGTCATAAATACGTTAATTTCATACCATGAGCTGTGCATTCACTTATTGTTGTTTGGAAACCTTGACCGTTTTCTCTACTATTCGGTCACTCTACACATTTCTTAGCCATCTCTACTGTCTGTTGGCCAGCTAGTGAAACATATTCAGGCAGCGATAAGAGTATCAAAAGGTCTGTCAAATACACCCTGTCAAGCACAGGTTGTAGCACTGAATGGAACCCTGAAATTGTACACTCAGATCCAGATTCCTTAGCAAAACGTTGCTGAAGACAAGGCACAGAAAGGAGATACCAACAGAGAAGCTGAAAACATCCTTAACAAAACGTAGACACCAGGGTACACAGGAACGTTAGCTCTGTGGGGTCAGAAATTGCAGCATTTTCATTGTACGAGTTAAGCTCTGCAAAATTCAGGATTAAATTTAAAATATGTGCACAGATCGCTACCAGTCATTAACAGGGTACGTATGCAAATCAAGGGAAGATTCTGAAAGTTTGAGAACACAAGGAATGTTGATGAATACTCAGTTCACCATCACAGAAGGACTAGAAAGAACAAAGTTGCTTAATCGACACCACCACTGACACACTTGAATCTTGCATGGAAAGGAGGACAAATGTGTATACAGTTCTTTCAAATAGATTGCCCTTCATAAACAATGCAGGTCTATCTGATGAAGAACGTATGGAGGTATCCAAGACATTAGTGCAGGCTTCTCTTGAGGATTTAACTACAAACATTTCATGAGAAATACAACACTTTTATTCTGACATGAGAACGAACGTTACGGATTTAGGAAAGATTTTATATTTTAGGAAAAATTTTCTTTCCTAATTTTTTTTTAATTTTTTTATTACAGATTTAGGAAAGATTTTGTTTTTAGAAAAAATTTTGTGTTTTAATCTTCTATGACAGAATAATACTTGGGTATGATTCGGTACTCACGTACCCAAGTATGATTCAGTCATATAAGATTAAAATGCAAAGCAGATTTCCCAATGCTGAAATTCCTTCACACATATTCCTAACCTTTATGATCACAAACTGCACAACAGAACACCCATTTTTATCGAGAAAGCAACTCAACAGCCCTCAGTGTTAGACAATGATTGAAGACAGACTCTCTTCGTACTTGGTGTGGATAGAAGTAGATACTGTGGCTTAATTGTGGCAAAAATCACTGAAGAATCTGTAAGAGCAAAGGTTAGAAAGCCACGTTTCTAATGAAAACATGTTAAGAGATGAGAGAAGCATCTAAGAATTAAGTCGAGCAACCTGCTGTCGTATCAAACTTCTTTTATGACATCATTTCATCTGTTTATAATTATAAAACCCACACTGAAGTAAGCACCACAACGGAATTAACAGCCATTTAAAGCAGAATTGGTGAAAGTCAATTGCTCATTATTTTCAATTTTTAATTGATTATCGATACACCTGAGTTCAATGACTCGTTTTCTTGGTGGTAGAATATGTGGAGCATTTGTGTTTAATTTATTTTTTGTCGAAAACATAGTGAAAATCTTAGTACCCTACATCCAATAAAGTATTTGTAATCCAGTTCATTTTATTCTGGTAAAATGGCATATTCCACTTTTGTGTCCCATCACGAATATTACAGGTACGTTTACAAAGCAGTCGCATCATGTACAGTTAAAACATACACAATATGCGGTCCTATAGGATCAGCACTGGACTTCGAAAAACAAGGTTGGCAGTTCAACCCAAAAGTCACTCCTTGGAAGGTGAGTATGAACCATGGACCTTGAGGTTGAAACCCACCTCAAGTTGGTTCAGAGATATTCCGATAGTGGCACACTGGAAATCCTTATACACATAAGCATTTTCTTACATGAGAACAAAGTTTACAAATTTAAGAAAAACATTGTATTCACGTAAGCAAGTATGATTCCATCATAGAAGATAAAATGCAAAGCCTACTTCCCAATGCTGAAATACATATGAACTGGACTGTGAACCACAAGGTCAGCAGTTCAAACCCACCACTGCTCCTTGGAAACTCCATCTAGGGTCACTGTGAGTCAAAACCAACTCAACATCAGTTAACATCAACATGCACACATATATATATTTTAGAACTCATCCACTGGAACGAATGAACATGCAGAGGAGGGGGGGCAAGACAGATCATAAGCATGTAGGTTCCTCGTGTGCCATGTAGGAGATGTTACAGAAACATCCAATACCCGCTACACAGCATCTTTTGTTCTGAAAACAACGGGGGTCTTCACATATAAGACTGGAATACTACAAAGCCAACATAGAAATGAATATATTGGGGGAAATCTTCAAGTCTGACTGCGGACGAAAGCTTTAATCACAACTAGTTCCCTTTGAGCTAACAAAGGCCTCTTCCTCAGCAATTCTCCCTGTCTACATGCTATGGTATTCTTCTAGGAAAAGGTCCTGCTTGCTGGATCTTGAAAACAAAGTAGACATTCACCAAGCACCTACTAAACACCAGGCACCGTCAACTCTTGAATCCTCACGGATACTTTGGACGGAAAGCGTTATGACCATGATAAAAATAAGGAACAAGAAATTTCAAGAAAAAAAACACAACTTACTGTGAGTCACAACGCTGGAAAACTGCAGCGTCTCCGTCCTCCTCCCGCGCTGTAAGGCTGGGGAAGTTGGTCCCGCGTCTGACGTCTAGAACCCCAGGGCAGGAACTAAGAGTTGGCATTTCTACCCCAGGTATGGGGAATCAGAATCTACATTGTAAGAAGACCCCCTGGGTGCTTCTTATAGCATCATAATGAACACCTGGGGTTGGCTAGGCCTCATGGCTGAACAATCTGGAGTCAAATAGTCAGGTGGAAGCCCAGAACCAATCCTGTAAGCCTTGAACCGGAAGTTGTGTATGCGTCCTGATCCCAGGTCTTTCTGCTTCTTTGGTGCTTCCGGTCATGATCCTGTGATGAGTTCCCTTGTTTCCATACTTTTGGGTGGCGGGAATGTGAGTCCCTGAGTTCAGATGACCGTATCTTTCAGCCTGGTAGGTTTGAACTGGGGACCTTGCCAACCCAGCCCAATGCCTCACCCACAGTTTCCTCAGAACTCATTAGAATTAGACCTACCCTACAGCTGTGAATTCATTAGACTCCATTATGGCCTGGTGCTGATCGTCTTCTTCCCTCCCAAATGATTTGCCTTTGTCGTGTGTTTGACCTGTTTAAAGCTCAATAAAGGAGGGGGTGGGGTATCAGTTTTTTTGATTTTTTTTTTTTTTTAAAGGAAGCACCTGGGTGGGGGTCTTGTTAAAATGTAGATTCTAATTCAGTATATCTGTGTGGAAATGAAAATTCTCAGCAGCCGGTCAAACTGGAATGAACCCCTTGGAAGGGTAGACTCTATAAACAACTCAATGGCAAGTGCTGGACAAACAGAGTCCAGTGGTCTCTGATATGCCACTTTGGAGAGGGCAGAGGTTAAAGTTGGGGATAGGGGTAAAAAAGAACATCTCCTTCCTGCAATTCCATCCTTAAGCATCTAAACGTGCTCTCTCTACAGGCTACATGGTGTGGGGTGAGAACACAGGTGTGCACAAACTCAGAGCTCCTGGAAGCAATTTGGGGTTCAATCAGTGCTTGTAAAAGGACTTGTAGCGCAGTGGGTTAAGTATTATGCCGCTAACCACAAGGTTGTCAGTTCAAACCCACCACCTGCTGCTCCGAAAAAAAAAAAAAAGATGAAGCTGTCTGCTCTTGTGATCGATTTACAAACTCACATACCCTAAGGAGCAGTTCTCCCTGCCCTATACGGTCGCTATAGTCAGAATCGACTTGCTGGCTACGGGTTGAGATTTTGAAAATTCTTATAAAAAGAGAATTGGATAAATATATACTGAACAAGGAAGTAGGAAATGTGAAGGAATCAGCCTGTATTTAGCCTTACGTGGAGGCAAAACTGGATTTGAACCTGCTTACTAGCCATGCTACTCTTGATTTAGTTCCTGCAAATTAGTTTTCTCATCTCTGCAGTAGCAAATAGCACCTCCTTGGATCATGCAAGCGTGATCGATAATGTATGTAAAGTCCCAGGCATCCTGTAGTTTGCTCAAAAAACCAGAGGCAAGGCATTGGGTTGTTTTTGCCGAGTCTGGGGGGTCCTCCAGGTGGAAACGTGTGGAATTGGAAAACCTCAGAGGGCTTTGCAAATGCTGGACCCCTGAACCAAATGTACCAACATTTACATTTCTCAGGCCATGGAAAACGGAGGGGCGTTCCAGGAAAACACAGACATCTTGAGGAAATTTAAAGGCTCCAAAGTGTTTTTCCATTCGGGCACAACAGAAAACAGGAAAACATTAATAACGTGTGGATGTCCGACCGCTGGTGGAATCCTCCCCAGGAAAGTATGCTTGGGTATAAATCATGGTTCGGGTACAGCCTTCTCCACTCCATGTGTCATAACAACCTCTCCCGTGACCACCATCGAGGGGGGGATGTTGACAAGCTTTCCTACTTGACAAAGCCCAGGGCCTTCCTTAAGTAGGACCATCCCTTCCCAGAGAGAGATCTCTCTCTCTGCCAGCTGAAAGTCCAACTCTGGCGAAGGAGGAAACACAGGCGATTGCTCAGCTCCCCAGTGGCTCTCAGAAACTGACAAGCTCTAAATTACTGCCCGAGAAGCATAGCCCATGCCAACTGACAAAGGAGAGGAGGAAAAAACCCGGACAGATTACCGAGCATCACCCCAGCCTCTCTGGAGATGAGATGTTTCTGGCCCTCACGTCGCTGGTCTCGGAAACTAAATGAAAAATATGTGATTACAAACACGTGGGAGGTAGGCAGAGAGAGACTGCAGAGATGGATAAAAGAGAATCCCAATCTTCCCTCCTCCAAGGCAATTTGGCTAAAAAAAAAATGAAGAAGAAGAAAAAGAAACGAGATAATAAAAGTTACAAATGAACTTGCAATTGCTTTGCTTCTGGGAGCTCCCATCTGATTTGAGATTTGTTCTCAAAGTCAACTTTGGTGAATTAATGGATTCACGCAATGGAAACCAGGCTCTGCAAGGACCCCTGGTCATACCAAGATTTAACCCCTGGTGAGTGGGCGGAGACCGGACAGCAATGTGTTTAAATCTTGGATGGGTTTGCCATAGGCATTTGCTCAGCAAGCTGCCTTCCCTCGTGAGGGGATGGCATTTAACTCGAAGGAAAGTACAGAGAACAAGAAACAAGCCTCCAGGGAAGATAAAAGAGTGTTGGAGCTGAGGAGACAAGATCAGAATGGAAGCAGTTCCCTTGGGCTGAGACTTTGCAGTGCAGGGCTTTCCCCTCCCCAGCAGGGCCTGGCTGCAAGCCACAGGCCCACAAGACATATTTCAGATGACCAACTCTGGCTGTCACACAAGGATCCTGGCTGGAGGGCCTTGACCCTCCACCGATAACTAAAGCAGACCCTCTTTGTGTTTCCTCTAGGCAGTCTAGACCAGGAACTAGGCACTGGAATGGGGGCCTTAGTCAAGGCAGAATAAGAGCATCAGAAGAGAGGTGAACAGGCCTGGACAGGGCATATGCTAACAGTCACCAAGCTCCTAGGAGTTCCTGGCTGATGTAGAGGATGAACATGGTTGACTGTTAACCTAAAGGTTGGAGGTTCAAATCTCCCTAGAGGCACCGTGGAAGAAAATCCTGGCAGTCTACTTCTGAAAACCAGTCACTGAATACCCTATGGAGCACGGTTCTGAAAACCCAGTCACTGAAAA
>NW_006408555.1:10843012-10848957 GCF_000296735.1 Chrysochloris asiatica
GGTTCTGAAAACCCAGTCACTGAATACCCTATGGAGCACGGTCCTAAAACTCAGTCAATGAATACCCTATGGAGCACGGTCCTAAAACACAGTCACTGAATACCCTGTGGAGCACGGTTCTTTTCTGACATATTGGGTGGGAACAGGGGATTGACACCTTGGTAACTGGAAGGGGCATCAGATTTCTTCAGCCGACAGGTGGGACTTCCGCCAGCTGGGTTTTTTACTGTCTACCATGGATCATGTTGAGTTGGAGGTGCTGGCTGCCACGAGGGGCCGAATGCAGACAGAGTTCCTACTTTGTGGAACTTCAGGCCATTTGCATATATTCTTCCTTTTGCCTGGAATTCCACTCCCTTTTCATTCATGCCTTGCTTCATCTGTCCTTTGTTCACAGTGACAGCTAAACACAGTGACCTTTCAGCAGCCCCCACCCCTTATGTTGTTGTTGTTTTGTGCCATGGAGTCGGTTCTGACTCACAGCGACCCTGTACAGGGTTTTGGAGGCTGTAAATCTTTATGGGAGCAGAAAGCCTCATCTTTCTCCTGCAGAACAGCTGGTAATTTCAAACTGCTGACCTTGCGATTCGCAGCCCGATTCGTAACCACTACGCTACCAGCTGGTAGCGTAGTGGTTACGAATCGGGCTGCGAACCTTAAGGTCAGCGCTTCAAAACTACCAGCCACTCCTCGGAAGAAATGAACAATTCAGTGGCTCGGTGGCCTGGACCATGTTTCCAGGGGTGTTGTTGCTGTTACGTGCCGTGGAGATGAAATAGCGACCCTGTACAGGGTTTCCGAGGCTATAAATCTTTACAGGAGCAGAAAGCCTCATTTTTCTCCTGCAGAACAGCTGGTAGTTTTGAACTGCTGACCCTGAGGTTCGCAGCCCGATTCATAACCACTACGCTACCAGATCTCCGGTGGCTAATGTAAAGAGACAGATGATGTCCGGCATCACGTTAAACTCTACTGGACGGTGCAGGTCAGGAGGACCATAAGCTCATAAAGAAAGTTGAAGCTTCACCTTTCATTCATCAATGAATTGTGACATTTCTCTTTTAACCCCACGAGTTCCAAATCTCAGCTCAGTGCTCACTTTCCCTCCCAGAGTGTTTTACACGTCAGGGTTACCTACAGGCCTGTTCCTATCTCTGCAGGTGGCATGTCCAAGGTTGTAATATTACAGCTCCTTGCCTGAAACTTTGATATAAAAATTTGATATAAAAGCATGCTGAGGGCAGCCCCTTTGGTGAGATTTTGCTAGTGACTCTCTCCCCGGCCCGCAGCACAAGAGCCAGGACCAGTGAGAGCACAATCTGTATTTGCTGACTAACAAATAGAGGGGCAGCCCACAGCCTGACCCCACGCAACATTCCTCCCCAACGCACACACCCCTTCCTCTGCAAATGCAGGAGAAACTTTGAGGCTGAGGCACTGAAGTCGTTTATAATGTTCAGGTGGACTGACTCATGCTGCTCTTCCTGCTTTCGTGAAAAGCTTGCCAACAGCCAAGATAGTCAATGGGCCTTCTTAGCCACTAAGATGATCATCCGTTAAGCAAGGAAGTGCAGGGTGACACCACCAAGCTCTCTCAGCCAACTCCTTGGAACCTCTAAACAACACAAGGCTGGTTTGCATGCAGTCAAGTTAAAACATATCTAATGGCAAGTACATCTGATCCCAATTCAGGATCTTTGTTTCAGCGCCACGCAGCTGATTCAGTACCTGGCCATGCTGTCCCCTTCCAGAAGGTGGGGGACAATTTTTAGCTTGTGTTTGTACATGTGCGGCTCACTAGACACACGGGGTCCCATTGAAAGGCACCGGCACGTGTTCAGTCCCATCTGGTCTCTGGCTGCAAAAAAAATAGGGATTTCAGTCCCATAGTCCCGAGGATTAACAACTACATGAGCTTGGATGAAGATCTTAGACCTCAAATAAGACCCAGCCCTGGCTGACACGTGACTTCAACATCATGAGCACCTGAGCAGAACACGGGACCCTTCTGAGATACAGAATAAAACTAAAGTTTGCTGTATTGGGTCATGACATTTGTAGGCACTTTTTTGCTCAGCAACAGACAGCTAATGCAATGCTACGATCTCCTAAGGTCGTTATGAGGAATAATCTGCTTGTAATGTGCTTGGTAAAGGGTTATAATGGCAGCTGCTATCAGGGTTTTCTCTGCCTTACTAGTTACTCCCTTAAATCGCTGTGGTGTCCTGAAAAGACGGCTCCGTTCCCATCCTGATGAGGACGCTAAGCAGCTATGTGATCTTGGGCGAAGTACTCCTTATCCAAGTCAATTTCTCCATCTGAAAGTTTCCCTTATAATCCCTCATAACCTTTGTCATGAGGTTTAAAGAGAATAATTTCAAGGTTCTTAGCCTGTTTATTAAGGTTAATGCATGTTGGTAATCATAACGGCTTCTTATCCCATTGTGTGGCCCAGTAATTTCCAGTATTTGAGGGCAGCACCCCCTTAGCTGGGAAATGAGAGGTGATAGAATGGTGTTCTCCGAAGGATAAAATCTTAGGGGCGTGAAGGTAGAATGGGCCCAATTGGAAATTCTTGTACCGACGACAGAATTTCACGGGAGATTTGCTTGAAAGGAAAGGCTAAACTAATACCACGGTCCTGAGCAAGTCAAGAGAAGTTCTGGTGACACGGTGGTTAAGTGCTTGAAAGCTAAAAGGTCAGCTGTTCAAACCCACAAGTTGCTCTAAAGGAGAAAGAGACGGCAGTCTGTTTCTGTGAAGATTACAGCTCTAGACACCCTGTGGGCAGTTCTATTCCACATTACAAGGTTGTTATGAGTCAAAATCTACTCAACGCCTGCAGGTTTGGTTTGGTTTGGTTTGGGGGCCTATCCAATGATGTCAGCTATGACTATGCACAGAGAATCCCCATGCCAACATCATGTGTCTGCTTATTCATCCTTTCTTGTTTATATTTGTTCGTCCCTTCCTTCCTTCATTCTGTGTGTGCCTGTAGTGTTCTGGGTCCTAAAGTAGACCCTCGACCTTTAGCCCAAACCGAATGAGTTTCATTTCTGCATTTCCAACCGCCTGCTAGGTATTGACCCTTGGCTCCATCTCAACATGTCTCCAACCAAACTCTATTTCTTCTCTGTCCAGTTCCCTGCATCTCAACCACCACCACCACCATCCTCCCTTCAGTCACCCAGTTACGTACCTCAGTCCCACCCAGGGACAAGGGGGACACGTCTGTCAATACAGAACCCCCTAGATTCCTTCAACTGGGCCTCTCTTCCTCATTCTTTTCATCTATATGTCCTCTACAAGGTGCACTGGTCCCCTGTTACTGATGTGACATCATCACAGACTCAGGGGCTATCTGAAAGGCCCAGATGCCAGAGATTCAAACTACCTTTCACTGCACTAAAGAATCGGGGAAACTTCCTTAGCCTCTCCGAGAGCTGACCTCATGAATGTGCCCGGCACAGAATCTGACACAAAGAGGAGTGGAGATCTGCTTTTTCGTCCTCTCTCTCCTTCCCTCTCCACTTGCTTCTCTCAAATCCCAGTGCAGGGAAAACCAACAGTGGTAACTCCTTCCTAAAACAGAAGCAAAGACTTCTAAAAGTACAAAGGCTAGAATTAAGCTGTGGAATTAAACCTCAAAAAAAAAAAAAAAGAAAGAAAAAATTACAAATAATAAAATTCCACATAGGTGCATAGCACCAGCAAAGTCAAGGAAAATTCAGGTCCCCGCTGTACCTTTTTATTACTCGAGGTCTACGGAATCTCTAATTTAAGGCTAAATATAAAACTAAAACATACACAGCTGGACTTGCAAGTGTTTTCAAAACACATTTAATACCTTCCCGTGAAACTCCCAGAATCTGAACAGCCCTCACTTTGCACCAGGATAAACAGAAGCTGGGCTGGACCCAATGCGTGGGCTTCAAAGGGCTATTTCAGAGGGAAAAAGACAGCCCTAGGGGATCAAAACGTGGACGTGCCCATGGTCACATGGTCTCCTGTCCCACACCAGGGCTGTAATAGAAACCAGCAGGCTCGTTGTCGGGGCCAAGGCTAACACTGGCTGCCTTGGACCATAGCTGCTTCGGTCCTCCTGAGAATTTCTCCTCTGATTAGTCCACCCCAGGACACCTGGCTGACGGTCATGAATGGATTCTCTGTTAGCCCAGGAATTCTCCCTGGAGGAGGCAGCACCTTTGGTACTTGTGAACCCTCTGTATGGCTAGGCACTTTTCTTCATAGCACAAGTATACTTGGATGCCTTCTGTGCGCTGGGACAGATCAGAGAACACGTCATACAAAACCAGGGAGCTTGTTTCTTGGGATGGCCTAATGTTGTTTGTTGTTATTTGTTATTGAGTCGGCCCCTGACTTATGGAGGTCCCATGGATAACAGAATGAAATGCACCGGGTCCTACACCATCCCCATGATCCGTTACGGACGGGACCAGTGTGTCCCATAGAGTTTTCACTGGCTGGTTTTCAGAAGTAGATCGCCCGGCCTTTCTTAATCTGGAATTTTCCCTGAAACCTGTTCAGCAGGTGACCACGCCAGTCTCCACTCACAGATGGAAGGTGGCTACAGCTGAAATCTCTCAGTGGAGGCAAGATTCCACCACAGTATCACAACTGTCCTCTTGACATGGACAGATGGACCACAAAAAAGGTACGCAAATAAATAAACAAGGTCACGCCAGGTGTGTTCTGTGATAGGAGGGGAGGAGGAGCCTGGGGAACCACAGAGTGTTGAGGGTGGGTCAGCAATGCTGAGACGAAAGGGGAAAAATGAAAAGGTTCTTGGCAAAGAAAAACCACAAAGAACAAAGGACCTGGGGTCGTTTAACAACCTGGCTACAAACTTCCAGAGTTGTTCCATGGAGACACAGGGTCTCAGTCCCCTCCCTTTGAGTCAGACTGGCTTGGGTCTGTGTCCTCACTGGTGAACGTTACAAATGACCCTCTAGGGCTTCCCAGGCTGCAGGGGTGACAGGCAGGCACTGTGCTCAGCAGTCTTAGCTTAGCCATCAGTGCATCCCTGCCACAGGCCAGCACCACAGATCCTCCAAAACAACCCTCTGCCAATGAAATGCCACCATGAACAGAAGATTCCACCAGTCAAGTCCTAACCCTGGATTTCATGAGCTCTCATACCACATTTGGAGTCCTGGTATGGCACTGTGGGAAAAGTATAAGACCACACTGTTGGTTTGAACTGCAAGGTCGGTGGTTCAAACTCACCAGCCGCTCCTTGGAAACCCTATACAGGGTTGCTATGAGTGGGAGGTGGCTCGATGGCACTTAACAACGACAACAACAATACAACCGTTGGTGCTGATGCCAGTAAGTTGTGGGACAGTTTGTTTCTCAACAAGAGATCAAAAGACGTGGCCCCAAGCTAATAGTGGAAGGATTAAATGAAAGCATGTATATGGGCATGTGTGTGAGTGTGTGTATATGTGTTTGTGTGTGTGTACGCATAGAGCCGGCTCTCAGCAAATGTTAGATCGCATCCCTACTCCTCCCATTCCTTGTGACAATAGAGTTTGATTGCCTTTCAGTTTCCTTGCCTATTTTTATACTTTGCTGCATTAAATCATAAATTACAAGCAGCTTTTCCATGCCTGATTCTCACAAAGCAAGAGGTTTTATTGGGCTCTCAAAGTTAGAGAGCAACAAACCTGTCAATTGGTGTTGCTTCTCCTTGCTCTCTGCAAAGGAGGGCTCTGGATCGAGGTGCTTCTGTGGGATGAAGGGGGGTCTGAATTGTCATCGTCTGGCCCAGTTGTCGCTCATGCTGCGGTGTACCGGGCTGCCTTTACCAGGAAAATTTTAAATGATTTCCTGAGGGATATATTTTCTTTCCTAAAGAGCATGGATTTTTTTTTTTTTTTTTTTGAGTACTTGTTAAGTGTTTTTTGTTTTTTTTTTCTTAAATG
>NW_006408555.1:10849057-10867539 GCF_000296735.1 Chrysochloris asiatica
GAGAACATTAGTTTTACATTCATCCAATCGTATATCGTCTCATTGCCATGGTTACAATCCCCTCCATGTACTCCTTCCCCTGTGCCCCCCAGGTCTTCAGCACACAGTCGCTCTCCCTCTCTGGGTCTAGAAAGAGCATGGATTTTTGACTTTGAGCTCGCAACGCATTTCTGCATTGAGGAGAACGGGCAGCCTCCCTTAGTGTGTTTCAGCGTGGAGTTATTTTCCAAATCAGCATCTCGAAGACCTTGTATAATTTTAGTAATGACAAACATACATTCTGTAGCCTGGTCCTTTGTTGGGAACCCTGGCTTTGCTCCTCACGGATGGGTAGAAGTGGTTTCTGTGAAGTGGGAATAAACCTAAGCCTTCCTCCTAGTCGGGCTGTGAAGATTAACTGAGGCTACGTTATGAAAACCTTAACGTAGGGCCCTCACTCAAAATCAAATCTAAGGCATTGGGTACCATCATCATCACCATCGGTTCCGCTATGGGTAGGTGTTGTCACCTGTGTTGTTGTTAAGTGCCGTCAACCTTGGATAGGGTTTCCGAGGAGTGGTTGGTAGGTTTGAACCACTGACTTTGTGGTTAGCAGTCCACTGTTTATCCTACGGCACCACACCAGATGTAACAAGTAAAAATGCAAGGGGCCCAATAAAACATAAGTTTCTGATAAGCAGCAGATACATTCTTAGTCTCATTGGAGTCGGTTCTAACTCACAGTGACCCTGTATGGGGTTTCCAAGGAGCTCCTAGTGGCATCCTGGTGTGGCACTGTGGGTTAATGCATTGGGCTGCAAGGTCTGTTTGAGTCACAAGGTTGGTGGTTCAAGCTCACCAGCCACTCCTCACAAACCCTATACAGGGTTGCTATGGGTTAGAACTGACTTGATGGCATGTACAATAACAACAACTGGTGGATTAGAACCGACAACCTCATGGTTAGCAGTTCAGCATTTATCCTACAGAGCCACACCAGATTAACAAATAATTGCAAGAGGCCCAGTAAAATCCAAATTCCTGATAAACAATGGACATGTTTTCAGTCTAAGGTTTTCCCAAATATCCCATGGGATATACTTACACTGAGCCCTACGTATTGGTCACCTGCAATTCCCATTTATCTGGTCATCCTGGATTCGTTCCTAAAGGATTTGTAATGTTGTTAACAAGGACAACAGACCCTTAAGGTCTCAGTGAATGTTCTCCCAGGACTCCTCACCGCACTCCCCGATTTTCTCATCTTTAATACCATCCCCTATCTCCCTGATTCAATCTCACCGAGGACTGCTAGCAATTCTGATAAGCAGAGACGCTGCTCTAGAAAGACAGGCTCTGCCGCTTTTTCTGGAGAGACATAACTGCAGTTGTTACATAAGCCACTCCACACACCAGAGTCAGGAGGTTCACGGTGGAAAGGCTCCCATTTGTAACCGTTCCAACTTCCCACTACACAGCCTCCTTCTTCCTCAGCCCCCCATCCTGCCCGAGGCCTGGCCCCACTTGAAGTCTTCTCCCCTACCACTCGCTCGTTTCCACCCCCTCCACCCCCCAGGAACAGAGCACAGTTTATTACATAAGTGATTTATTGCACGCACCTTAATGTAGAAGGGTCAAAACTTGTTTAAAATAAATCCAACCGAGAGGGTAATCTCCATGGGCAAAATGTACTTGGACTTAATTTCTCTACTGGGCATTACACACTATATAATTGCTTTAAACAGAAGCTGCACACACCAATTTAGCTTGGCACCGATATCTGGCTTCACAGAACACTCAAGTTACATGCTGGGTTTTGCTGCAAATTCTTCCCTCCACCAGAAGAAACTCAATGGTATCCCTTAAAGAAATATTCAGCCTGACTTTCCTGCTGAGCATGGGGGGCAGGCGGGCGGAGGGGGTGAGAAGGGCTGATTGTGTGCTGGATTTGTATGTGTGTGTGTGTGTGTGTGTGTGTGTGTGTGTGAATCACGGGGGAAGCTTTTGTCTTGGGAGAGGTGGGAAAAGCCATCAGTCTGCCTATAACCCGACTAAACTCCTTGGGGTCGTATCTTCTTTATTCCACATTCAGAAGGGCATTCAGCAGAGAATGGAATGGTTGTCTCTCTCCGGCCCCCAGATGTGGGAGAAGTGGCTAATTAAAGTTGGTAGTGCAGTGGCAGAGAGGAACGTAAGCATCAAAAACCCTTTGGCGGAGGGGAGCTGGAGAAGACCCCCAGACAAGGGCTCTGTATGGCGTATTCATTTACAACAACCACTTTTAACAACACAGATTAATTTGCTCTTCCTTCTGGAGGTGAGGAATCTAAACTGAGTCTCTCCAGACTCACATCAAGGTGCTTCTTGAGGCTCAACCGGAGAATATGCTTCTTTGTCTTTTCCGGTTTCTAGAGGCTACCCAGAAGCCTCTGGTAGAAAGTGGCTAAGCACTCAGCGGCTAACTGAAATGCCAGCGGTGCCAATCCACCAGTGCCTCCGTGGGAGAAAGATGCAGCAGTCTGTGAAGTTTACAGCCTGGGAAAAGGCTTCCTGTGAGTCCAGACTGACTGAACAGCATACAACAACCACAGTAACAACAGGAGCTGCGAACGATCTTTGGTTCATGGCCTCCTCTTCAAAGCCAACAACAGTCGGTGAAGTTGGTGCTACCTTTTCTCTGGTTCTCCTTGTCGTGCCCAACTTTCTCTACTAAAGCGCTTGGCTGCTAACAAAAAGGTTAGTGCTTTAAACCTACCAGCCACTCCTCAGGAGAAAGCTGCGTTAGTCTTCTTCCATAGTTGACAGTTTTGGAAACGCTATGGGACAGTTCTACTCTATTGTACAGAGTTGCTATGAGTCAAAACAGACTTATTGAAAAAAAAAAGGACTTATTGGCCATGGTTGATTACAGTGGACCCACTTGGATGATAAACACTAATCTTTTTTTAAACTTGGCTGATTAGCAACTTTCGTTCTCCTCTGCAACCTTAATTCCTCCTTGACAGGCAACATGGCATACTTGTAGGTTCTGGGGATGGGGACATGAACATCTTTAGAGACCATTATTCTGTCTACTGTAGACTGGAACCAAAGAGTGATAGAAGGAGGAGAATATTCAAGGCAAAGGTTTTGTGGTAGAGAATCACTCTTAGGCCCAACAGTGTGGATGGAGCTTGGAAACCCAGCAAAGGTTCATGGGAGATGGCGCTAAGTGTGGTTGAAGAGGTGAGCACAGGTCAAACCATGCAGAGCCTTTAGTTATTTCAGAAAAGGGATAAGATACTGTGCTTTACTGAATCTGAGATGATAAGTCATATGCCCTTATTTCCTTCTGTTGTTGTTGTTGTTAAGTACCATGGAGTCGGTTCCAACTCATAGTGACCCTGCCTAGGGTTTCCGAGGCTGTAAATCTTTACGGGAGCAGAACGCCTCATCTTTCTCCCGCTGAACCGCTGGTAGTTTCGAACTGCCGAACTTGAGGTTAGCAGCCCGATTCGGAAATAAAATACAGATTAGAATATGATACAGTCCTATCTTGTCATTTTGAATTTTTACTGCATACTTACTGTAAGAACTCTTTCAAACTTACCGTATGTTTATGCAAATAACGCACATTATATGACTAGTTTGGTTTTACAAACTGGTCAGCCATTAGTTTCCTATGCATGCGGTACACTTTATAGGCTGTTGTTGTTGTTAAGTGCCATCCATAGCGACCCTGAATAGGGTTTCCGAGGAGCAGCTGGTGAGCTTGAACCACCGATCTTGCAGTTCAAATGGCTTTGCATTCTGGCGCATTAACCCACAGCGCCACTTACACTTTATAGGTAGGTGCGCATAATTTATGTGGACACATTATATATGAAAAATACGAAAATGAGACCTGAGTTTTTGTCATAGTCCATACACTTTTGTGTGTAGTATAAAAGGATAATGTAAGCAAGGGAAGAAAGTAGTTAAGGCATCCCTAAAATTTCTTCACATAAAAGGGTCTTTTCCCCTGGAAAAGCTTTCAGATTCCCAGCCATTGGTGCCTGTGTTTTCCTCACACAACATCATCCTCTCTGCCATTAAGAACATGGCTGATGTATGGATTTCTGTTTTAAAAAATCCATAAAAAAAGATTAAATAGTGATGCTGGGCTCTGGAGTTGGCTCTTCAATTATGTCAAGGAAGCCCACTTTGGATTCCCATTTCAGAATTCTGCTCAACCCACCCACCTCACAATCAAACTCTTGACTCCCAGAACGTTGAATGTTGTACTATTATCTCTTGAATTTTCATCCAAACTGCTAATATACATCCTGTAAGTTTTGTTGCTGACATTTGGCTGTTCATTCTTGCTGCGATAAACTCAGAACTACTCTTCTCAGTCTAGGGAGGACTGTGAGATGTGCTCAGATTTCATGGACCCTCACATGACAGATACCACTCGTCCGCCAGTGTGTCCTACCGTGGTGAGTTGCATGTTGCTGTGATGCTGAAAGTTATACCATTGGTATCTCAAATACTAGCAGGGTCACCATGGTGGGCAGATTCTAGACTAAGTCAGACTAGAAAGAAATGCCTGTTGATCGACCTCCAATAACTCACCAATGAAAACTCCATGGATCACAACAAAATAATATCTGATCTAGTCCTGGAAGATGAGTCCCCTGGGTTGGAAGGTGCTCAAAATGCACAGTGGCTGTACCAATGAACACAAGATACTCCCACTTACAAAGATGATGCAAGACCAGAGAATGTTTTGTTCTGTTGAACATGGGGTCTCCCTGAGTTGGAGCTGTGTCCATGCCAACAGACAAGGGCATGGGGGGAACTGGATACCTTGAAAGTCAAGAATCAAACTCGTGCTTTCAAAACGTTCTTTAACTGAAGTGAGTCTTGTTCCTTCGCTTCAAGTTGGAAACTGGACAGTATTGGGTGATGACAATTAAAGAGCCCTTCTTTTTGCCAGGCATTGTGCTTGGTACCTCCTTACCATCGCAAGTCATGTTCATCATATATTTTGAGTGATGGAAGTATGAGTATTATACCCATTACACATACTAAGAAACTGGGGCTTTAAGGAATCAGTTCACTCATCTAACAGAACCCAGATGGTATGTGGTACAGCCAAGATTTCAACTCAGAATGATTCATGCTAGAGCCAAGATTTCAACTCAGAATCACTGCAAGGATTCATCTTTGTGTTGTTGTTTCAATGTATCTGTTTTGATCCCTCTCTGGAAAAGCATTTAAGATCCATCGTGAGCTCTCACCCCAAGTTCATTCCACAAACACTTAAAATAGACATCAGACACTGTCCTGGGCTTTAGAACCAAACATAAAATCCACTGATCCTTCACCCGAGAAGCTCGGTCTCATGCACAAAGCAGACAAGGAGCCCATATGTTGGGTTTGAGAGGGCAAGTGACATCCATTTCAACCACTATGCCACAAGGGCTCCTTGATCCAAACATGTTGTTGTTAAGTGCATCAAATCGGCTCCAGCTCATAGCAACCCTGTCTAGGGTTTCTGAGTAACGGCTGCTGGATTTGAACCATTGACCTCGAGGTTCAAACTGACATTACTTCTCCAGTAGCACCACACAAGAACTCCAAGCATAAGAGGGAAGAAATAAAAGCTGTCCCTGTTTTACTTGCATTGTGCTTAAAAAATGTTGGAGGCTAAGCATTAGGCTACAAAACATTCCGAGATTTCCAGGAAGGCAGCATGAAATCCGCATAGAAAATCTATTCCGGTCTCTATCCCAAACTCGGATGACCTTACAGTTCCTATCCTTCCTAAAACCAGGGGAATGTTTCCTGTGTAAGGAATGATAGAAAGATTGGGCAGGACTAGAGGAGGCAGAAGGAAGTAGGTAGGGAAAGAAGGGAGAAAGGTCATGGGAGGGGAAAGGACAAATGCATACTGCGGATTCTCAGTATGACTGAGATTCTCACTGTATATACAAGGAGTTCTAATGACACAGTAGTTAAAGTACTCCACTGCTAACGAGAAGGTCATTGGTTGGAATCCATGAGGCGCTACTGGGGAGAAAGATGTGGGAGATTGTTTCTGTAAACATTTACAGCCTTACCCTACGACTATCAAGGGAGAAGAACACAGAGGAATGCGGGACCCCCCCATCCAGAGAAGCAGGGACACCAGAGATGGAGGCAGAGATGGGGACACGGAGAGAGAGAGCAGCTGAGGACTCTAACTCATGGAAAGAGAAAGACTGAGTGCTGGAGGCCAGGAGGCAGGCTTGCAGAATGCACCCTTGGGTTGTTTAAATGATTGTATATTCCTGAGTGTTTTTGTGTACATCCGCCCAAAACAAAACAAAACAAACCAGAATAAATAAATTAGAAAAAAAATTACAGCCTTGGAAAACTTTTGGAGCAGTTTTACTGTGCCTGTCAGGTCGCTATGACTTGGAACATACTCCATGGCAATGGATTTAGTTTGGGGTTTGGATTGTAGACACTATGCTTTCCTTGGGTTAAGAGCCAATGAGAACAAATGACCATAAAAGTGAAAAAGGGAACTAAAAAAAAAAAGAAAAATCTGAACTAGAAAGCCCAGGGCACAGGGAGGTCAGGGCTCAGATGACTGTGTTGGTGTTGTTAAGTGCCGTCAAGTCGGTTCCAACCCATAGCAACCCTGTATAGAGTTTCCAAGGAGCAGCTGGTGAGCTTGAACCACCAACCTTGCAGTTCAAACGGCTTTGCAGTCTGGTGCATTAGCTCACAATGCCACACCAGGACTCCAGAGGTAATAATGAATGCTATCTGTTTATTTTGAATTCTGTGGAATGTCACCAGGGCAAGGATATAAACAAATTCAGCCTACACATCTTAAACATCTATACACGTAGAAGGTACGCTGTCTCCAGTGCTGATACCAGGAGAGGAACCTGATCTCCTGATGTAAAAGTTCTGCAAAATTTGGACTCCTGTGAAATTTCCTGTCCATTTGGTTTGGGGTCTCTTGGAGAAGTGGGCAGGAGAGAGGGTTCTTCCTCCTCTTCTCCCCAGAGGATGAAAAATACCCCTCAGCGCTCACACACACAAATCGTGCGAACATATGTCTGCACCCAGGAGCGGGAGATTGCAAAACAGATGGTATAATGACTTGGGGATCTGACAGCCCGCTCCGTGGCAGTGCAACCAACAGACAGGACTTCCCAGAGTGACACACTTGAGCGAGGGGCTGCCAGCACGCACAGATCCACGCCTCACCCTCTATCCGCGTGAGATGCTCATGTTTGGAAACAAGCAAAAACCTTTTTTGTGTGTGGAAACAGCAAGCGAGGATACAGCTCTGCGGCATTTACAGCACATATGTTAGAGGCTGGGGAAATGTTTTGCAAGCAATGGTTCTAGAAACAGTGCCTACTTTGAGTATTTTCCATATGAAGCAGGTGGGAAGTGGGGAGGGAACAGTTGGGAGATATGCAGAGCAAATTATTTTCACGGTCTGTTCCTTCCCTTCACTGTACTTGTCCACACAGAGGATCCAGGGTGTAGGGACATGACACACATGGTGTGCTCCCTGGGTGGATGTCATCTTCATTCTAATCCCAATAATTGACAATTGGGACACCAACTGACTATTGGCTCTTTATCTTCAGATCCTCTTTTGCCTTCACAGTGATTACAAGGGATGGAAAGGCACCGATAGACAGTTGGTTGTTACCTCCAGTCAAGTCAGTCCCTTCCAGCAGTAAACAGTGGAAGCAAAAGTCACCTGATCTTATAGTAGCCCCATGATTGGCTGCAGACTACACTATTGTGATCCACAGGGTTTGCACTAGCTGATTTTCAAAAGTGGATTGCCAGGTATGTCTTCATATCTATCTTAATCTTGACGCTCTCCCTGAAGCCTTTTCAGCATCATTACATCATACAAGGTCCACAAATAGATGAGTGGTATCTTCACATGAGGCATTGTCCAGGAATCAAGCCTAGGGTTTCCAGCCTGCAAGGTGGAAAACCTAGTACGGAGCCACCACTGTTCTCAGTGAGGGGACCAGAGGGGCACAATGGAACTGATCAGTGTGAATCCCTCCCCAGGACCTGGACCTGCGCTAGGGACTTGGCGAAGAAGGGTGTCAGGTCACCGCAAACTCAGAGCACATTGTTTTAGTGATGATGAAGTAGTTGGGATTCAAATGTATCCCCACCCCACCCCCACCCCCCAAATAAAAAAACTGGCCAAGACCACACAAGTAAAAAGACATAAACTTGATTTTGGAATAGAATTTTGTTCATTCTTCCTACTTTGCTCTCATGTATGGATACAGGGTCGCTATGGGTCAGAATCGAATCGATGGCACTTGACGACGACAACAACAATGGACCTTTTATGAAGGTAGCAGAACATCCACATAGTGACCCCACTGTAAAGCAGGATCTGCCTTTGGAAAGAGAGTCTATCATATTACAACGTGTTAGAGATTGCTACTGAATCCTGGTGTGGCACTGTGGAATGAAACACTGGACTGTAAGGTCAGTTTGAACCATGAGGTCAGCAGCTCAAACTCACCAGCCGCTCCTTGGAAACCCTGTGCAGGGTCTTTATGAGCCGGAACCAACTTGATGGCACTTAACATGAACAATGGGATTGTTATATAAATACACTGAAGCCGTAACTTCTGTGAACATGGATTTCATTAGAAACTGGGTCTTTAATAAAAATGTCATTGTTAACATGAGGTCACACTGGATTAGAGCGGGTCCTAATCCAGTGTTGTTGTTGTTGTGTAGTGCCAGTGAGCCAGCTCTGACTCATAGCAACTCTGTGTAGGGTTTCTAAGTAGTGGCTAGTAGATTTGAACCACCGATCTTGTGGTTAACCGTCCAATACTACCAGGAATCTAATTTTAGTGGTATCTATAAAAGAGAGCCCTGGGGTGGTGCTGTGGGTTAATGTGCCAGACTGCAAAGCTGTTTGAACTGCAAAGTCGGTGGTTCAAGCTCACCAGCTGCTCCTTGGAAACCCTACACAGGGTCGCTATGGGTTGGAATCGACTCGACGGCACTTAACAACAACAACATAAAAGAGAAGGAGTCTCGCCAGGTGTGGTGCTGTGGGTTAATGCGTCAGACTGCAAAGCTGTTTGAACTGCAAAGTCGGCGGTTCAAGCACACCAGTTACTCCTTGGAAACCCTACACAGAGTTGCTATGGGTTGGAATCAACTCAACGGCACTTCATAACAGTATAAAAGAGAAGAGACACACAGAGACAGACTGAGGGAAGGTGGCCATGTGCCAATAAAGTTACAGGCAGCAGCTGCAAACCAGTGAATACCTGGGATCACCAGAAGCTGGGCAAAACCAGGAAGGATCGTCCTTTAAGACCTTTGGAGATGGTAGCATAGTGGTTACGAAATGGGCTGCCAACTTCAAGGTCAGCAGTTCGAAACTACCAGCTGTTCCATGGGAGAAAGAGGCTTTCTGCTCCCGTAAAGATTTACAGCCTCGGAAACCCTGTACAGGGTCACTATGAGTCGGAACCGACTCCACGGCATATCACCACCACCACTGACATCTTCATTTTGGACTTGTGACTTCTGGAGCTCTGAGAAAATGAACATAGCCCTATTAACGAATACATTATAAAGCCCAGTCTCACTGAATCCATTCTGAATTACAGCGACTCTTTCTAGGGTGTCTGAGACCAGAAATCTTTACGGGAGCATATTACTCTGATGAAGCAGTTAGTGGATTTGAACAGCTGACTCTATGGTTAGCAGTCCAATGTCTAGCTCATACCACCAGGGCTCCTTATTACATTATATAGTTGTGGTTAAGTGCCATTGAGTCAGTTCCAACTCATTTAGACCCTGAATAGGGTTTCTAAGGAGTGCCTGTGGGTTTGAACCTTCACCCTTGCAGCTAGCAGTCCAGTGCTTATCCTACAGGGCCACACCAGGACTCCCAATATACTGTATTGCTGAATCTATTGTTAAGTGTCGTCGGGTCAATTCCACTCATAATGAACCTGCAATGGGTTTCCTAGGAGCAGCTGGTGGATTTGAACCACCAACCCTGTGGTTTGCAGTCATGTGCTTATCCTACAGTGCCACACACAGTACAATATTTGGTAGCTGAATTGTACTTTTTCTTATGGTTGCTTCCTATTTCCACAGGTTTCAAAATTTCTAAATTGTGATTTGCATAAAGAAGATGGGATTTCCCTTTAAAAAAAAAAATTATGTTTGAGCTGACTTCCTTCCACCTAAGGAGTCACATTCTAATTTTTTTTTTTTTTTTTTTCCTCTAAAACCACTTTGGGGATCCAGATTCTGAGTTACAAGTTTCCCTCTTCCTTCAACGAAATGAAAATGTCATTCCTTCAAAGCCACCTCCCTGCGATTCACAGCAACCTCTTTAATAAATTAACCGAGCTGATACAGATGTATAAATGCAAAATCACTTGGAAACAGTCCTGTTTAAGATCACACCATTTCCCAAACCGTCTGCAACATTGTATAATTCCTTCAGGCCACTGTGGGTCTCCTTTACACTTGCCATGGTCCCCTTTTCAATTTGCATTTAAAAGACAGTAAATTGCAGGGTTCATAAACATTTTTATAGTGATTTATTGAAGAGGAGAATGGTACTGCTGATCTTCACACTTAAGCAGTTCTGAGAAGCAAATGCTGGCGTGGATATCATCTTGCTGTCCCCATAAACCACAGGAGAACAAGTTAGTTTTGAGAGGTCCCCCCTCTTTCTTTCTTTCTCTTAAATAGTAGCAACCCTATTTATCTTTCAGTTAGAAGAAAGCCCATTCTAATCAACTTGGGCTCCGTAATTGACAAAGAACTTGGTTTGCCATCAGCACGGAGGACGATGCCATTCATTATGACAGCTGAGTACAAAAGGAGATAGACCTTTCTGTTTCATCTTCCCTTTTGGTACCCTGCCCTAAGGAAGACAGTCCACCAATTCCGTCTCAGCGGTGGGTTGTGAGAGAGAGGGGGAAGTTGGACAGAATGAATGAAGGCTGGCCTTGGTGCAACTCCATACTCTCTTGCCCTCTTTCCTGCTTCAAAAACCAAACCAAACCAGACCAAAACAACCAACTCTGAACAGGCATTGGGCACTGGCTTTGAAATCTGTTATTTGGAAATACTGTGAGGAGAGAGGAGTTGAGGTCAGATCATAGCTGAGTTCCTTCCCAATTTGTGAAGTCACAAAAAGGATCAGAAGGGAGCCAAGACAAACTGTTTATCTAAGGGCACAGCGAACTAACTCCTTGGCATCCGTGAGCTTTCTCACCAGGGCGACTCCGAACCCTTTCGGAGTTACAGCATGCATAATGCAAAAGGAAAAGGCTGGGAGAGAAGAAGAAAAATAGGAAAGTAAAGAAGCAGGGGGAAAAAAAAGGCTGGCACCTCATTTGCCCTTCCAGCGTCCAAGAGGGAGTATTTCTTTCCACCTTTTTCACATTATAATAATGGCTTCACAGCTCCTGAGAAGAGGTCCCGGTGTACCAGCAAATGGTGCATGACAAGGCGAAACCCTGGGCTTTGTCGCACGCACCAGCTCTGCTCTGAAGAGAGCCCTTCCCTGCCTTCGTTTCCTTGCCATTAACTGAGATGAAATGAGTTTTCTCCCCCTTTTGATTCCACCCCCCACTGTCTATTATGGTGTGACATGATTGGGCTTCCTGACCCATTCTTTCATCCACAATTCTTTTCTTCTGGTTTGGGAGTTCGTGCCTGCAAGGTTATCTGTGCACAAAGCAACACTTTGGTACTCACATTCATATATATATATATATATTATTTTTTGAAATCTGACCTCATTGATAAGAACAAGACCGTCTGTACTACATTTGTCATCTAAGGCTTGTGGTGCCGGAGCCATAATTTTGGTGATTTCAGTCAGTTAGGACGCTCTGTTTAAACACGTCAATCGATAAAAATGGAAGTTTTATAAAAATAACCTTTGTATCAAAAGTGTCGTCCCATCTCCTCCTCTTCATTTTAAAGTATCATCCCTTTCCACACCGGGTACCTCTTCGTAATAAGATGCCTATTTCTTGATTCCCGTCTTCTACAATTATTTGTAAATAGTAATTCTACCCCCATGCCAGCTTCACAATGCTAAGAAAAGAAACAGAATGGCACACACACAAAACCAACAAACAACAGGGCTTATAAAGAAGGTACCAGAGATCAAATGCAGTACGGTTTGTCTGCTATGGGATTTAATTCATTTCTTTTTGATGGTTTATCCCTATGTTCATAGATAGCATGTCCAGATCATAATAAAGACATGAATCAAATGCCAAGCAGAGTTGGGGGAACATTTAGACCAAGGGTCCAGGTTGTGTCCACAGTAGGGTTTCATTCTCCGGGGCAGGGGAGAGATGACTAAGGGACTAAGTAGTACTGTGCCCACGTGGCAAGCAGTCAGATACCATACCATCAATGCCTGCCCACACCCAACTGATATGAAAGGAGAGGGAGAGGCCTGTGGGCACCTTTGTGGGGAGTGGGCTTCTTGCAGAGTATTAAGCCATCAGAGCTGCCCCCTAAAACAGCCACCCCGGTCTAGGGCCCTGGAGGCTGGTGAGCGTGTTATAGAAATATTAGCGCCAGGCAGATTGCCGGAGTCCTTGTGTGTTGTCTTTCCGTCGGTAGCAGCCATACAAAGACACCGGTGACAAAAACGAAGAGACAGCAATGGGTTTGCTTGCAGCATGCCAAGCCGTGCAGCGAGAGGTCCTGTCCCCGTCCCTGTTCGGGGCCCGCAGACCCAGGCCTGCACTGATAACGCGGCAATAGTCCCCTCCTTTGAGGACGCAGCTCCTGCAGCTGACTAGTCATTTATCACAGGTGGCAGCCCTGCTGAACTATAATTACTCTTCTCTTATCCAGCATCCCTGTCATGTCCGAGAGGAGAGGAGCGGTACAGGCTCTAGTTAATGACACATTACTCTCTTGATACACACTTAAAGGTTTTATTGTAAATATTCAAGATATAAAACATCCGAGATTCCCTTTTTAATTATAAAAAGCAATTTCAGAACCTCCTTTCCCCAGCCTCCTGCTCCCACCAACCCCTCTCGCCCCTACTCCCCACCACCACGCACACCCCCAAACAGTAAAGTTCCCCCGCTGTTATCCTGTGCTTACTGCAAACACTGATTTCCCTTTGTCACGTCAACTCATTGCTCCAAGTTAACTCAGTATCTCTCTGTAATTATCAGACATATTGCCTATGAAATTGGTAATTTAAACACACATCACATTTCCACAAAAGTTAAATTTCTGCCCCGAAAGAAGGGGAAAATGTGCATTTATATGAAAAATTATATATGAAAAAAAAAAAAGCCTAAAATGCAGCATAAATAGTTCGGTTTTCCTCATTGGGAAGAGAGGGAGGGAATCATTGATTTTTTTTTTTTTTTTTAAAGATGAGTCTCTGAGGCAAATATATATACATATTTTTTTTTTCTTCATAAGCTAAAAAATTGGAAATGTGTGGGTCGTTAAATCCTGATTGCCTACTTATAAGGTTTGTGGCGAACGCAATCAACGACTCCCACGATTATCTCAAAGACCACTGAGGGAATGGGGTTCTTAAGGGGCTCGGGAAGACCTGCTACTTCCAGCCCAGGTTTCTGAGGTGACCTTTCTGCTGAGTGTGCCCTGGTTGGTTAGGTTGGAGACTACCGGGGTCCCTCTTCAGAGCAATCATTAGGACAAAACAATGGGAACAGACACCGAGATGCCATTAATAACATCTCTCTTCCTGACAGGGAAGAGCCCCCACCTCCTGCCCCAGGTACAAGTCACACACAGACTCATGTTGAGCACATGTGAACCCAACTGCTTTTCACCATCCCCATCATGTGTGTAAGGTGTGTTCAGATCTATGAAAGCAGACAAGGACAGATATATTCAAATGTGATGGATTCTCTGTGTTCCAATTGGGTGAACGCAATGGTCAATGACAGATGTTGGAATGTGGGACTTTGGGTTGGGATCTAGAATATAACGATTGAGTGAATAGGAGAAGCCCCTCTAGGGTCATCCCTTCATTCCCCTGACCAACAGGGCTCATCTATGTGATCAGTATAGCTAAGTGAGCGTCTCCTCCTTCCTGCACATACTGCATGGGTTTCCGAATGACTTAATTTAAGAGGATTGAATTCCCAGAGAAAGGAACGCCTTTTGCTGGTCAAAGGTCCATGAAACATTCAAGCATGACCAAGAGTTAAGATAAGGTGCAGATGGCAGCGTTTGCAAACAGATGCAAGGAAGAACCAGGAAGGCACACGGCAGTCACACCAAAGAAGTGGCCAGTCACTACTGGGTATGGAGACGCCTCCCAAGATTCACTTCTGAAGAGGAGACTGGCGGTGTTTGCAGAGAAATGAGAATAACAAGGAGACATTCAGTGAGTCCGAAGAGCACAAAGGAAGGCACAGAGAAAGCTAAACACAGAAGGATCTTGTAGCACTTCTCCTGCAAAACTACGCAGGCTGATCAGGGAACCGGTGGTAGCAAGGAGGAAGGCTGAAAGCACACAAAGATGAGCACGAACATCTTGGGAGCTCCTATCTCAGATCCCAAGCAGGTTACCTTGACTTTGACCACCTCAAAGATAAGCCTGCCTTTCATTGAGTACCTAGGCATTAGCAGGCAGCACATCACAGGCCTGTGGCAAATGTTCCATGAGTGAATGACCAAAGACATCCGAAAGCACAGCCCTGGCAAAGAGGTATGAGAGAAGCATCGACGTGACCTGACTTTCATGCTCTCCCTTCATTCACTATAAATGTACATACACGGACAATTACTTTGGGGGTGGGTATTATGTTCCGTGGAACTAAAGGCACATGATCCAAATTTCTGGATCCACTTGGAGATGAGTCTCCAATGGGTGAGGATGCTAATGAAGACAGAGATGAGGATGCTAACGAAGACAGAGATGAGGATGCTAACGAAGACAGAGATGAGGATGCTAACGAAGACAGAGATGACAATGGTAATCAAGATAGAAATAACAGCTGTACATGTGACCAACCGAATGCTCACATGGGTGAAGCGATGGCTTACACTTTTCACTTTCTTGTGACATCGTCACATCGGCACACTAAGGGGTTGATCTTATGGTTTACATTCTACAGAAGAAGAAACTGAGGGTCCGAGTAGTGCCAGAACTTGCCCAGTGTTTATCACTGGTCAGTGGATTCAGCATGGACTCCACATATCTATGATTTCCACACAAGTCCTTGTCTCTTCATTAGTTATGAAACACTGGCCAATAAATATTTCAGGGTGACTCCCAAGAACAGTGGCCGGAGCTCCTCCCAACTTCTTTGTGACTTTGATTTCAAGGGCTGCGTCTGCCATCTCGGACCCATTTCAGTCCTTTCCTTTCCTTTTCAATCTCAACCATTCCTCTTGGGGGAGCTGAGTGTGGCTGTCATGTTTTGACTGGTACCCAGAGCATCTTGCTCTTTTCAAAGGCACTTTATCAATCAAATGAAATAAACCGTCTTTCCCAGGTTGCTGGTTGTGAGACAAAGTTCCCTTGGAGATGTGCTCCCCTTTCTCAGCATGACACCTCTTTAAAAAAAAAAAAATGCTAAGTGAACACATGGACCAAGAACCGGAGGCTCCAGTAAGCAGGTGGAGGGATCCTTTCAGGTTTGAAGCCAAATTATGCCCTTTCTGAGTTCTTTCCTTCCTTCCTCCCACATTCACTTCCTTTTTCTCACTTGTTTGTATTGCACCTCTGAGCGTTCACTAACCAGCTTGTAACCACTTGGGTGGTGACAGAATTACACTTGGGCTTTGGGGCTCCCTCCTGTTAACAAAAAGCTGTTGTCGGTATGGTGTGCATTTCTGGCGCTGATAAAATATAGCCCAGGATCTGCAATAACACAGCTGTTGGCCTTTTGGAGCTCATGATTCCCAAGATGCACTGAGGCTGAACAGTCACTCCTCACCCCCAGCCCCCCAGAACTAGCCTGTTCAGACTTCTGAGGCTCCTTACGCTGAGGACAGGACATGCTAGAGGCAGATGGAGGGATCTCACAGGACCCAGAACTCAGAACCAAAGTGCAGGCAGCCCTGAAGGGAAATAGAACCAGGGATTAGGAAGCTGGGGCACAGAAGCCTTTGGTCTGAGAGATGGGTCGATTGATTAGCCTCTTGTACGCACACCTACGCAAACACACACACACCCTCTGACTTTACTTCCTCTCGCCCTTTTTCTTGCTAGCTCTTCTTTCTCATCACCTCTACTGCCTCCTCTGCACTCCTCTTTCTTTCTCCTCTCCTGGCCCAATTGCTGTTTCTGCATCAGGTTCTTGCATGGGGTCCTAGCTGGATGGCCAGTCCCTCCATCCACAAGGATTCTCAATAGTAACTACAGGCGCCTCCGTGGTTTTCAGTTCAATCCAAAGAACCAAACAATCCACATCATTGGTGATAGCCAGGCCACACTGGCCTCATCAAACTTGACTGGTTAGTGAGACATTGAGGTGGTAGCCAGGGATCCTCAGTCAAATGGAGGTGTAGGCCACCTGGCTGGCTGAAGTATCTCTTGTCGTTAAATGTCGTTGAGTCAGTTCCAACCCAAAGCGGCCCTGTATAAGGTTTCTGAGGAGCGACTGGTGAGCTTGAACCACTGTCCTTGTGATTCAGATGACTTTGCAGTCTGATACTTTTACCTGCAGTGCCACACCAGGTCTCCTACAATACGATGTGTGTGAGACTTAGGCTGTCTCTATCTTTTTGCTATTGTAAATGTTGTTGTTGTGGTTAAGTGCTGTTGAGTCAATTTCGACCCGTAGCGACCCTGTATAGGGTTTCCAAGGAGTGACTGGTGAGCTTGAACCACCGACCTTGTGATTCAAACAACTTTGCAGTCTGGTACATTAACCCACAGCACCACACCAGGACCGCACACCCATTGTAGAGCTGTCTGATTTCATTTCCAACCAGCTGTTGAGATTAGATGATTCTGACTCCTGGCAACCCCATGTGTGTCAGAGTAGAACTGTACTCCAGAGCATTTCCAATCACCAACTTTTCAGAAGCAGATCGCCAGGCCTTTCCTCTGAGGCCATCAGGGTGGGCTTAAACTAAGAGGCAGTCGTTTGAACAGAAAAAGGGAACACTGAATGGTTTAAAATCAGGGACGGTATATGCCAGGGTTGTATTCTTTCATCATACTTATTTGACCTGTATGTGGAACAGATAAACAGAGCACTTGATTATCTGCTGAAGAGCATGGTGTCAGGATTGGAGGAAGGCTAATTAACAACCTACGATAATGCAGATAATATGACCTTGTTTTCTGAAAGTGAAGAAGATTTAAACTACTTACTGATGACAATTAAAGGCCACAGCCTTCAGGACGATTGCATCTCAATTTAAAGAAAAAAAAAAAAAATTCTCACCACTGGACCAATAAATAACATCATGATCAATGGAGAAAAAGATTGAAGTTGTTAAAGACTTCATTTTGCTTGGATCCACAATCAACACTCATGGAAGTAGTAGATAAGAAATCAAACAGTGTATATCATTAGGCAAATCTCATGCACAAGACCACTTTAAAGTGCTCAAGAACAGAGCTATTAGTTAGAGGACTAAGGTGCGTCTGACCCAAACCCTGGCATCTTCAATAACTTCATATGCAGATGCAAGTTCGACAATGAATACAGAAGACCATAGGAGAATTAATGCGTTTGAGTTATAGTGTTGGAGGAGAATATTTAAGGTACCTTGGACTGTCAGAGGAACAAGCAGGTCTGTGTTGGAAAAAGTACAGTCAGAATGCTCCTTGGAAGCCAGGATGGCGAGAATTTGTTTCTTATATTTTGGACATGCTCTCAGGAGGGGCAGGTCACTGAAGACGGACATCATGGTTGGTAAAGTGGAGGGTCAGTGAAGAGGAGGAAGACCCCCAACGAGATACCTTGGCATGGTGGTGACAACAGTGGATTCAAGCATGACAACCATGGTGTGGACGACACAGGACTGTACAGTGTGTTGTTCTCTGTTGTGCACAGAGTCCTTATGAGTCGGAACCCACCCGGTGGCACCCAAAACAACACTGACATAAGACACTAAAAGAAGAGATTACCAATTGATTTAGAACTCTTTTTGTTTTAAGTGCCTTCGAGTCGGTTCTGACCCACAGTGACCCTGAACAGGGTTTCCGAGGCTGTAAATCTTTACGGGAGCAGAAAGCCTCATCTTTCTCCCGCGGAGCAGCTGGTGGTTTCGAACTGCTGACCTTGTGGTTCGCAGCTCGATTCGTAACCACTGCGCTACCAGAGCTCCTTTTAGAATTCTTAGAGCTCCCCAAAGGAAAAAAAAAGATGGCCAATGGTCAGGGCTGGCTAACATGGAACAACATCCCCAATTTAGTTAGAAACTCACTAATTGAAGGGATGCAGATGAAGGGAGAGCCAGCACTGAACAAACTATCAATTGTTGTTGTTGTCAGGTGCCATCGAGTCGGAACCGACTCA
>NW_006408555.1:10867954-10870293 GCF_000296735.1 Chrysochloris asiatica
CTTAGTCCTCAAGCTGACATCTTTGCTCTTCAATACTTTAAAAAGTTCCTGTGCAGCAGATTTGCCTACTGTGATACGTTGTCTGATCGCTTGACTGCTGCTTCTGCAAGTGTTGAAACTATCAATAGACCGATCATTTTGTGAACGAAGGCCTCACAAAAGGAGGGTCACTGAGTTCTCAAGCTACTGGACTTTCATGGCTTATTTTGTGATTTGTCAGACTGAGCACTGATAACTTCCTGTTTGTTTTTACAGAGAGCGTAAGCGCTAGTCTCAGGCCACCTCCCTGTATGAAACACAGCCTTCAGACAGAACTGGAAAGCAGTGTATTCCCTTTACCTACCAGCGTATCAAGGGTGATGAAGAAGCTGTTCCCACCTATCAACAGGCTGGCCCCTGTGAGGGGCACAAGACACAGCTGAGAACAACAGGACTGGATTTAGGATACAGACAACAACAGCCATGCTCTGGGAAGAAGCTAACTTGAGCAGTGTGCTGGAATCGGCTGTTTCCCAGTCCAAACCCACTCTCCAAGTTTCTGCCCCAAGCCTGGAGAGATAGACCAATAGGAACCACATCAACATCTTCCTTTCAGCCACTGGGTTTGAAAAGTGGGGTCTTTGGTCGGAGAGCTGAAGGTGGGAATTGGATCCAACTCAATGGCACTTAACAACAACATCAACATTTGTTCACCTGCCACTGGGCCGGAAGTGCAGTTTGAACTGCAACGTCGGTGGTTCAACTTCACCAGCTACTCCTTGGAAAACCTATAGAGGGTTGCTATGAGTCAGAACTGATTTAAAGGCACTTAACAACAACAAACAATATTCTTTCCTGGTGTGGTACTGTAGGATAAACACTGGACTTCTAACCACAGCTGGCCATTCAAACCCAATAGTTGTTCCTTGGAAACCCTATACAGGGTAGCTATCAGTTGGACCCAACTCGATGGACTTAACAACAACAATATCTACCCCTATAAGGTGTCCTGGTAGTGCAGTGGATTACCAGCTGGACGACTAACTGAAAGGTCAGTAGTTCAAATCTACCAGTCGCTCTGCGGGACATAGATGAGGTTTTCTGCTCCTATAAAGGTTTACAGACTCAGAAACGCTATTCAGGGTCGCTATGAGTCAAAATTTGACTCCACAGCACACAGCCATGTGTCAAAAGGTAGCATTCCTTCCATCCTTTCCTGTGGGGTGGGAGGTATCACCACAAGCAGGCTGATCCCCCAACCAATAGTGGTTCTCCATTTAGCTATCTTCACCTGGTTCCAATCACTGCTGCCTCTCCTTGTTCCTTCATACCTAGAACATGCCTATCACCACACACGGGAAATCCTCTCTCATTTGGTAAAGCAGGGGTGGGAATTTTTTTTTTTTTTTCTGCCAAGGGCCATTTGGATATATATAACATCACTTGTGGGTCATACAAAATTATCAACTTAAAAGTTACCCTGCTTTATTTGGTCAAATATTTTATTAACTCACCCCTGACATGATGCCTTGGAGACCTGATGTGGCATTGCAGGGTAATGCGTTGGACTGCAAAGTTCACTTGAACTACAAGCTGGCCGGTTCAAGCTCACCAGACGCTCCTCGGATAATCCTAGACAGGGTCTCTGCGAGTCGGAACGACAGGATGGCACAAACAACAACAACAATGTGATAATGTGGTGACTCAACCTCAAAGGCAGTTTGAATGCAAGGCTGATGGTTCAAACTCACCAGCCGCTCCTCGGAAATCCTACACAGGGTCTCTGTGAGTTGGAACCAATTTGATGGCACTACAAAAGCAACAACGTGCTGGCCGGAACTGTGGTTGTCAGGCGGGCCAGACGTTCCCTTCCCCTGCCCTACATTCTAACCTCAAGGACCTCTGATAGCACAGTGTGCTACACATTGGGCTGCTAACCATGAGATCACCAGTTCAAATCCCCAAGCCACTCCACAGGAGAAAAATGAGGCTTTGTACTCCCGTAAAGATTTACGGCCTGGGAAACCCTATGGAGGGTCACATCCGACTCAATGGCACACCACCATCACCACACCATAGCCCCATCTTTCTAAATAGTCTGTTTCTCAAACTCTCCCCAAATTACAGAAGTTCGCAAGGAAAAGTCCTTGAAGACATCTTTTCCAATTTTTCTTGACCCACCCACTTGTTTCAGAGAAAGCTCTATGCTCTCACTAGAACCCTGGATTCAAAAATGAGACACACTCCCAGTTTTGCAATCTGCTTGTTTCATCCTTTTAAGAGTTGTTTGCAAGAAAGGGATACAATAAGTTGCAAAGGAGATGATGATGACGTGGAGTGATGAAGCAGCTGGGGACTTT
>NW_006408555.1:10870454-10886210 GCF_000296735.1 Chrysochloris asiatica
AAAAAAAAAAAAAAAAAAATTCAATTTTACATGCACTCTTAATCCCATCTACTCTGGTTAGGGGGGTGAAAAATATCAATTCTTAGTCGTGACACACTAGAAAACTACAACTCACTCAAGTGACAGAGATCATGGTGCCTAAAACAAGCAATAAAGCCACGAGTGGAATCAGACGCTCAGTTCACGTGAGAAGGTCATCATGTGATACAGGAGGCATGGAGTCTCAGAGGCCTGCTGTGACATTCAGGGAAATAGGAATGATAAACCTTAGTCCTGGGCTCTTATTGCATTGAAAGGTGGCTTTCTTTGGAAGCTGTACTTGAGTATGTATGATCAGTGTCTCCAGTTGTCTGTCCCCTCTCCACTCAGACTGGGGTGCATGTTCCCTGACTGTCCTCATTTTGTAGCATGACCTTGAAATTCTGTCTCCATGAGTCTCTGAGGTCAAAGGGAGTCTTGCTCATCCTGAAGCTCCCAAACCTACCTAACATGATGATGTTGTTGTTGTTGTTAAGTGCCATCGTGTCGGGTCCGACCCATAGCTACCCTGTACAGGGTTTCCGAGGGTGTAAATCTTTACGGGAGTAGAAAGCCTCATCTTTCTCCCGCGGAGCGGCTGGTAGTTTCGAACCGCTGACCCTAAGGTTCGCAGCCCGATTCGTAACCACTACGCTACCAGAGCTCATACTTGTTGTCAAAGAGATGCCCAATGAATCTCTGTGCAATTGGCCCTTGAAAAAGCACCACCTATGAAAACACAAGGATTTTGTAATCTCTTCTGAAGATATCAAGAGATGGCAACTGAGTTTCGACATGAGCATGGGCGCTGCTGATCCATTGATGACGACATTCTGGAGAATGTTGATGGCTTCCATAGATGTGGAACTGGGCCAAAGTGTCACAGAGGCTGTGGACGGACCGTCCCTGCTTCTATTTCTGCTCAATCTCTACCAGTCTTTTTGTGTGAAACCATCACAAGAAAATCCACTCAGATTCCAAGAATGTTACCATCAGCACAATCCCAACCTATTTAGGGTACTGTGGACCTTGAGTCTAAAAACAGAAACCAGTTCATGTCCAAACCCATTGTTCTGCGAGTGGCATGGAGAGCGTATTAGGAAGGTGCTTTCTTCAGCGTTAAGTGTCTTCTAGGTGACTTTCAGAACTCTGGATTGGGAAGCTACCCCACCTCTGACTTCTTTGCAAAATCGATGAGCTATTTTCAATTAGTTTTTTCTATCATCCCTAGTGGAAAATTGCAAATGTGTTACCTATGCAAAAATATAAATGCTTGCCTCGTCTCATCTGTTTGGGAGGATGATTCCTGAGCTCCAGTTAATCCTGACATGTCCCCTCTTGTTCCCATACCTCCTTGGACAAGTTTGCGTTGGCTATCCTCCTGACCCTGGGAGGCCCCTCTAATCCACTCCTCGAGGAGATTTCGAGGACAGCCTGATGCATTTTTGGCTCTGCGCCATGACCTTTTGACTTAGCATTCGCATTTCCTGGCCCCGGTCAGGGTTGCTGCGTCTGATGGATCTTAGCTGACTTGGCTGCAGAAGGCAGCTGGTTGGCAAGCGGACATCAGCTGCAACTTTGTACTCCTGCTGAAGAGGCCAGCACAAAGATGTGAGGATCTGGTTAAATCATTCCATCCTTCTCTGGCTCCCACTGAGCTATACTAGGCAGAGAAGTATAGCCAAGAGGGGTCCAGGCCCCCCAATACCACTGTTAGCCCGTTGGTGTTGACAAGTTACAATGAACACAACACAACGCCCTGCATGCTGTTGATAGAGATTTACAGGACTGAACTGTTTCCTCTTTCCTGACACAATGTGCTGTGACAGATGACAGAAGGGAACCGTTGTGTGAGGCAAAGCCCCTGATCAACAGGAAATGAACACTGTTTGGAGCTGAGTCCTGGAGTCCTCTGTGACTACAGCTGGATGTACCTGCAAGTCAGTGCCTTCAAAATGGTCACAGTGTCTAAAAACGGTCACTGGCTACTGGTCAAGTGGTGGGCAGAGGTACGCAGGGACTTGGAGACCTTTGGTGGACTTTCATGTGGCCCAAATATCAGCCCACATAATATTGTCCATTGTAGTGCTGGAGGAACAGGCCACTCCAAGTTCAAAGGTACGAAAATGAGGTACAACCTCAGTGAGATGGATTCATACAATAGCTACAGAGATGAGTTTTAAACATCCCACCAACCAGGAAGACGGTAGAGAACCAGGCTACACTTGTCATGGGATGGAGTTAGCTCACCCATCACTAACATCAACAAACAGCAACATCAGACCTCTTAACATGGCAGATAAGGCCAGAGTCCAGTGCTGACACCCTTGCCTTCCACTGTCCAAGTGACATCTTCCCTGTCTATCTCCTCTCTGTGACATCGCCAACACATTCTTTGGATCCCAAATGCCAGGAATTCAACAGCAGATGCCACAGTAGAAATCCTAAAAAGAGGACAATGAAAATCTGACCATTTCTCACTGAGAGCTATAGCAAACACACTGAGTAGAAGGAACGTTTCTTCTACTAAAGGTGTCAGTCCGTGTGTGGCTAAATAAACCCATTGTGCCTAAAATGTAGACACGCGCTTAAGTATGTCAGTCTCGCTTGGGAAAAAAAGTTGATGCCGGGACTCTGCCAGGACTCTGTGTAGGTCGCTACCCAGAGCAGGGGGTGAGCAAAGTGGCCAGGGGGAGGGCGGGGGGCCAACTCCAGTTTGTTTGATCGGCAGTTCAAACTTAACAGCCGCTCCTTCGAAACCCTATACAAGGCAGCTATGGGTCAAAACTGACTTGACTGCACTTAACAGTAACAAGAAGCTTGTATTTGAAAAGAGAGTTTGGCTGGAACATAACCTCATCTTCTCTATGGTGGCATTCATATTGTAATGGCAAAGAAGAGGAAATGCAACACAGAGCCTAATTAATATATGGACTATCACATAAAAAGTCTGTTGACTCCTGACAGAGAGAGTGCTGCTTATAGGGTGGGGGAAGGACTTTCAATTTACTTGGTAAAGCGCCTGCTGTGCCACAAAGGTGCCCCTACCAAGAACCAGCATAGAGCAGAGACACATGGAGGGTAATTCAGGAGTGGTGGAAAACGGGGGAAGGGTCAGCTCTAAATGCCTTCACAGTTACCATGTGAGTAAAGATCACTCAAGACTACAACAGAGAAATTCTAGTCTCTGGTCAGTTACACAACAGAAATGTAATTGACCAGAGGGATTTTGGATCCACCAGTCATTTAGGTATCCAGGTTAATTACATCCTGGGGCTCATTCCATTGTCTAGAACTCAGTTACATGGTTGAATATAACATAAAGGACTCTGGGAAATAAAATTTAGTGGTGTAGTCACACGATCCATCTGGAGAGCCTAATGTAACCTATTCTCCCTTCCTGCCCTTTGCCTCTTTTATAGCCATTATGGACTTGTTTTTCAGAAAAGAAGGCTTAGGTCCCATGGAGAGACACATAATGTATTATCATTTCAATGAGGACAGCCACGCTAACAGACAGAACTCAAGAACTGAGTAGGAGGAGACCCAGAGCAGCAATGACAAGCCTCTTGTTTCAGACCCGGATCTCCCAATAGCTTGCTGGGAAAACTGAAGCAACACATGTCTCTTCTTCAGCCTCAATGTTCCTGTTTATGTGTCAACAGTTTGGGTCTACCTCTCATGCTTCCCTGGGTGGTGCAAATGATTAATGCTCTAGGTTACTCACTGAAAGGTTAGAGGTTCAAGTCCACGCAGACATGCTTCAGAAGAAATGCCTGGCAACCGACTTCTGGAAAATCAGCCATTTGAAAATGGTATATACATCAGAATTCAGGGTTATACTATAGCACACATGGGGTCGACACGACTCAGAGCAACTGTGGTTTTTTATGTGTTTATTTAAATCTTTCAGCTCTTTCTGATTGTGTGATTCTGTGTAGAGTTCAGTGTCTCATTGGGAGATAAATTTTAGGGTGCCATTCCATGTGTCGTTCAAATCTTTCCACAAAAAAACAAGTCCACTTCCAAATAAGACTCGGGCTAATGAAAACCCACAAGAAATATTTCACAGAGGAAAACAAAGGAATATATTCCACAGTCCCAATTACTGCTTCTCAAATTGCACATGGTTTTATAAGCAATCTGCTCTGGATAATTCTGTGATATCAAGCGCTGCTCACAGCATCACCAGGAAGAAATCAAAAGCTGATGAAATTAATTTAGCCGTCATTGGAAGGATAAAGAGAAGTTCAGGGGGTATTCATTAGATAAATAAAATCTCTCCTGTTAGAAAATAGCCTGGTCATTGTGATTTATTAATGCATGCTGCTTGGGGGCTGCCTCGAATCAAATGCACAGTTCTTCCTAGCTAAATAAACATCCCTAAGCCTGGTCTAAAACATTAACAGTCCTCCTGCATCAGAAATATTAGCCCTTTTCTCCTGTTCTGCCTGCTTCTGTCAGAAAGCCAGAGAGCATACGACGGCAGCGTCTAGCTAAGCATGTAATTGATAACTCCCGACTGTATTCACTGTGGGAACCTGTCAGTTAAAGTCTAAAGATACATACACACCGCTAGGAAAATGAACTTACACAAGTCTGTCTGTGGCCCACGAAGGGCCTGAATGCAATTGACAGTTTGCTACTTAATTGGTTGGGGCCGGTTTACCCGTGCACACGTGTACTCTGGAAGCGCCACGCTGTACTATGACTCTTTTTGACAGACCTATTTAGTGAAGAAGAGGTATTTTCCCCCCTCCCAGATAATTGCTTAAAATCAGATGTTCAAAGTCAATGTGATTCAAGCTTGTCTCTCTGTATTTTGCAAACACACTTTCCTTAGGCAGATGGACAGAAGAGGCTGATTTGGAGGTTTCCCCTCTTCTCCAGAGGCAATGAAGGAGAAGGAATACAAATCCCAGGCCTAACTCCTGACGTGGAGTCCTGGTGTGGTGCTGTAGGATAAGCACTGGATAGCTAAACACAAGGTTGGTGGTTCAAACCCACCAGTTGATCCTTGGAAACCCTACATAGGGTTGCTATGAGTCAGAACCAACTAGATGGCAATTCACAACAACAACAGTAATATGTGACAGCTGTGGCTTGGATGTGGCCACATCTGGCAAAAAGCACAGTTCACCCAGTGAAGGCCCAGCATCCACAGGAGAGAGACACTGAGTCTGCCATCTTGCCAGTTGCTAGCTGGGGCCTTTAGTGCCCTTTGAACCTCTGACCTTCCGGTTCAAACTGACCTTGCAGTCCAGCGCATTGTCCTGCATGGAGAAGCCCTAAAAAGAGAGTAGCGTTGGAAGATGATGCTAAAGCCATTGTACATGGTCAACATAGCCAGGGACATTGTAGAAAAACTACCTGTGATGTTAGGTCAGTCTAGCGGCATAAAGATTCTCCCCACTAAGAGAGTGGCTCAAGGCCAAGATGAATGAATTCCCAGCCAAGGCTAAGGCAAGATTGTAAATGAGCTTTGTAGGGGTATTGAAAAGTACCAGGGTGTTACATACAAATTACTGATAATTACTGAGCAAAGATCTATACATGAATCAAGAACCAAAATGCAGGGCAGTCCTGGGACTTGATATAACTCCATCTCCACATTTCTGAAGGCAAGTCAAACCGAGTAAACATGACCATCAATATCACTCCGCGGACCCAATCCAACAGAATGGTACAGCGCACTGTCTTCAGAATGCAGAGGAGTTCAGGATGTTCCCTTCCTACCCTTCTTTCTCAGATCATGGAAATGCGTCCTTCTCCACATATCCGATAGCCAACCATGGTAGTGGTTAAACCAAGACTTCTGTCTCCTTGGGAGAACTGAGACAAACACATAGATCTGGTCACACCTTCAAGGTCAACATTCTGGTCCTGATTTGAAACGCTATGTGTGATTTCTGTCACTCCATCTAAGAAATAATTGGTCATGTTATTACTATTCCCACCTTTAGGATATGCGAATAGGATCCTTCAAGTTAGCAGCATGGAAAACGCATAGTGAGCCACTGAATAAATAAACCATTAGTATTTTAATTGAGGCCAGATTGCCAGGCAGTCAATTTAATTCATTGCAGCACAATTAATTGTGAAAATTGAGGTTCGACCTTGCCGTTCCCAATTCGAGTGAAATTGTTTAGATCTGTTGACAGCCAAGACAACGAAAATGATTCCAGGGACTTTGTTGGGGTAAGATTCCTAGTGAGAGTGTTTTTTACCCTGCCTAAAATAAAGGAGCTCTGGTAGCATAGTGGTTACGAATCGGGCTGTGAATCGCAAGGTCCGCAGTTCTAAACTACCAGCTGTTCCGTGGGAGAAAGATGAGGCTTTCTGCTCCCGTAAAGATTTGCAGCCTCGGAAACCCTGTGCAGGGTCACTATGAATCGGAACCAACTCCATGGTACACAACCACCAAAGTAAAGAAGGGGTCCTGGTGTGGTGTTGTGGGTTAACACGCTGGACTGCGAAGTTGGTTTGATACAGAAGGTTGGTGGTTCAAGCTTACCAGTCACTCCTTGGAAACCTTATACAGGGTTGCTATGAGTAGGAACCGACTCGATGACACTTACCAGCATCAACAACAAAATAAAGAAATGGAGTCCTGGTGTGGTGCTGTGGGTTAACATGCTGCTCTACAAAGTCGGTTTGAAACACGAGGCAGTTGTTCAAGCTCAGCAGCCACTCCTTGGAAACCATATACAGGGTCATTATGAGTCGATGGCACTTAACAACAACAACAACACACTAAAGAAATGGAAGCCCTGAAGGAAATGAGCTGTGTTTGGCCAACTCTGTCTATTTCCCCATCTGTAAAACGTTAATATGATCTACCTCACAGGATTATTGGGAAGACTGAACAACTAACTACATGTAAATGTAAACTAGAACTATGATCAAGCATGGATTTGGGGTTGGGTTTGGGGACATACTGATTTATCCCCCTGCCTGCAGGTATCACCTCCTTTGGGTGAGCATAAACTAACCAAAGCAGGGGTCCTGTTGAGACCCACGTCTAAAAAGAACTAGAAAACAAGAAGGGAAAGGACTTCCCCAGGTTCTTCAGGGTCGCACGCCTCACCTAAATGCACGTGAACTGAGACATCTGTTCAGAGTCTAGAGAATATCTGAGAAGCAAGATGACGCATCTCTCCTGGCCACGCTGATTGGTGCCTTTGTGAATCCCGGTAGGAGCTGTGGCCAGTGCTGGGTCCAGTTGTACCTGGAACCAGAACCTTTGATCTAATCAGGGTGGGAAGTCCATGCTCATTAAAGTAGCAAGAGTGTCCAAGCAACTTGATAAAGGCCCCACTGCCCACTTTTGAGACTTGGCTCTCCTCATACACAAAGACACTTGTATCGTGTTGCTATTTATGATATTATCATGGCCGTGGCGTTGGTGTCCGTAATAGTAGTTTTTACTCATAACCAAATCAGTTCCTCACCAGCTTAATTCTAGATTAGAGGTGGGGAAGGGGGACACTTGTTAAATACCATTGAGTCAGTTCTGACTCATAGCCACCCTGAATAGGGCTTCCAAGGACAGGCTGGTGACTTTGAACCACCGACCTTGTAGTTCAAACCGACCTCGCTGTCCAGTGTTTATCCTACAGCGCCCCACCAGGACTCCTAAGAGGAAGTTATCTCTGGCTGGTAGAATGATGGAAAGCCTATTTTCTGCTTTATATTTTTTCTCAAGTTTTGTGTGATGGCATGAATGCTTTCCATAATCCTGAAAACACACAACACACTCACATCACATGGGGCATAAAATAAAATGACTCCAGCAAGGTGTAGAGGAAAAGATACACGAAAGTGTTTGGATTAGAAAAAAGGAGATGGAGTTCTAAGCAGGTAGGACCAAAGGAGAGACTAGATGCTAATACAGATGGTCATAGTTCCTTACATTCTGATATTGTCCCACCCACTTGAGAATAGGGTGGGGCAGAGGAAATGAAAGATCTCCATGTCCTTTGATCTCTCTCTGTTAGTGATCCTTGTGTGTCTATATGTGCCTGCTATATGCCAGAGAGGAGCTTGTAGTGAGGGGAAGATGGTTCTGTGTGTTTTGGGGGGCATCCTCCAGTCTTTCAGGCATCCGGAGACTCAGTGATGTTTGCTGATGGTCCTTGTCCACTCGGAGAATTTCTTTCCCTCTGAGAACTGCCTTTCCTAACCCAGCCTTCTCCATTTTCCTTCTTCTGTTCTCTCACCCCTACACTTTTTGCTGATATAAAAAGTTGTCTATGAAGCCTCTCAGAGATGAGAAATAAGGAAATCCCCCTAAATGAGGACATATGTAGCAGTCGGTTTGTGGCGGGCTTTCAGAAGGAGGGATGGGCACTCATCTCATGGTTTCTGATGTTTGCTTGGTTTGTGGGACCAAGATGGAATGAGACCACCCCAGAGCTTCTGTGGTCTTAATCCTTTAGGCAAATAGATACAATCTGGAAGAATCCAGGGCCTCTGCGGTTCCCGAGTGGGTGGCACCTTTTCTGTGGATGCCACCCTTCTCCTCCCTCCTCTGAGAGCACTTGAGTCCCCTGAAACATGCCTGTTGAACTAAATCTTGCCAAAAGGGATGGTTCCAAACAAACTCTGGATTCAAAGATTCAGATGGTGCCGGGATATAACTTATTCGGGGAAACAAGAGGATAAAACAGCTCTTATGAAACTCCCCCAGGGCTGCATGAGTCTTGGTGGAAAGGTGATTCCCTCAGACCAGGGGATGGGGGGTGGGGAGCCCTGATAGCGCAGCAGATTCTGAGCTGGACTGCTAACCACAAAGTCAACAGTTGAAATCTACCAGTTGCTCCATGGGAGAATGATGAGGCTTTCTGCTCCCATAAAGATTTGCAGCCTTGGAAAACCTATACAGGGTCACTATGAGTCAGAAACAACCCTATGTCACATAACCACCACCACCAGCCAGACCAAGGGAAAGTTCTCTGATGAGCTGTCATGCCGGAGACACAAAAGAAAAAGAGAAGAGGTGATGAATCTCAACAAGGTCCTTCTTTTCTTGGTGGATGTAAGGAAGTGAAGTAAAGCAATGCTGGTACGGTGGTAGCACTTTCGCCTTCCATGAAAGAGATCAGGGTTTTGTACACCTCGGGCACAGTCAGGCAATGGAGGCTTGAGTGTTGCAATGATGCTTAGCAGGTTTCTGGACTCAAACAGACTAGGGAGAAAGGTCTGGCTATCTACTTAGGAAAATAAACCAATGAAAAGTCTAGGGACCACAACTGTTCAATCTGCAACCGATTAATGGGGAGGCGCAGGAAGGGATAGTATTTTGTTCCACTGTGCACGGGGTCACCAGTGAGTCCGTGGCCGACTTGACAGGATAGTACAATAGGCAACAGAGAAAGGGACTGAGAAGTGATCACACATCGGATGCATCAACGCTTCATTTTCACTTCCGGTTTTAAAGAGCTGTTAAGACTAAGATTTTAAATGGCGGCTGCAGTAAACAGACTCAGAGTCAGGAACAAGGAAGCTATTGCTGAAGTTGTTGTTGTTTGGTGCTCTTGAATTGGGTCCATCTCGTAGTGACCCTGCACTACACAGAAAACAAAACACTGCCCGTCCTGTGCCATCCTCACCACTCTTGCTGCCATTGTGCTGATCCATCTTTTGCATGGGGTTTTTCTCTTTGATGCTGGCCCTCCAATTTACCAAGCATAATGTCCTTCTCCAGGGCCTGGATCCTTGTGACAACATGTCCAAAGGACCAGAGATGAAGTCTCAGCATCCTGAGCCTTCTAAGGACCATTCTGGCTATACTTCTTCCAACACAGATTCAGGCAGTCCATGGGACTTTCAATATTCTTCGCCAACACCATAATTCAAATTCATCAATTCTTTGACAGTTTTTTTTGTTCAATGTCAAATTTCCTAAATGCATATGTTGTTGTTGTTAAGTGCTATTGAATCGGTTCCAACTCATAGCAACCCTGTATAGGGTTTCCAAGGAGCGACTGGAGAGCTACAATCGTCCAACTTGCCGTTGAGGTGACTGCAAATACCATGGCTTGGGTCTGGCGCACCTTAGTCCCCAAAGTGACATTCCAACTCAGTGACCCTGTGGACAGCACAACAAAACACTGTCCAGTCCTGCACCACTCTCACAGCCATGCTGCAAGGTTGGCAGCTCAAGCTTACCAGCTGCTCCTTGGAAACCCTATACAGGGTCGCTATGGGTCAGAATCAACTCAACAGCAATTGTAATATATATATATACACTGTGCACGTATGTACATAAATGTCTGTGTGTATACACACAGGTGCATATACATAACCATGCATGTGTACTGTGTATGCATACATGTATACATACACATACAAAATCATCTGTGCATATGTGCCTTGTGCGTGAACATGTGTGCGTGCACAAATATATTTAAACATGTGTGCGTTGTATATGCAGTACACTGTGTATATACACGTGTGCTTGTGATATGTATGTATATACATGCATATGTACAGGAATGTTACCCATGTATGTGTGCATACGTATGCACATGTGTGTATGCATGTGCGTGTGGTATATTTCTGTATATATGTACATAAATATGTGTATAAATAGTTTTTAAATGTCCTTGACTCAGTTCTGATTCATAGTGACCCTATATAGGGTTTCTGAGGCTGCAAATCTTTATGGGAGCAGAAAGCCTCATCTTTCCCTCCTCAGGGCAGCTGGTGGTCTCGAACCAACAACCTTGTGGTTCGTCATCCAGTACTTATCCTATAGAGCCATGGTGCTGAAAAGCCTCAATTGACTGCTTGTGGTCTATGGCTAAAGCCCTTGTCTGTCTTCAGCATTCTCACCAGGAGCAACAATGTCCGCTAGTGGGTGGCAGGGGTTCTTGATGGAGACGAAATGTATAAAACGCAGATGCACATACAGCACATCAACAGACATGTGGTAGGAACAGTGATATTAAGATGTCATGGATGAAGCAATTAGCACAAACACATGTACAAAGGCTCCTTGGGATCAAAAAAAACAAACCCCAAACCCAGTGTTTATGAGTTGATTCGAACTCACGGCGAGCCTACAAGGCACACTAGAACTGCCCATGGCCTTGCCAAGCTGTCGTCTCAATTCTCCGATGGAGCCACTGGTGGGTTTGAATCTCTCATTCAATGCTTAACCCACTGTGCCACCAGGATTCCTTGGAAATGGGGGATGTAAATGGAAAGGGAGGTGGTGGTTTGAGAAGCACTCTGTTCCATGGCTTGATCATCGCTTATTATGCCGACTGTCCTGTGAATTGTAGCATGCTTAACAACTTCCCTATTCCCACACACTAGATGCCAGGAGCACCACTTCCCCCATCCCTCCCATAGCGATGATCACCAAAATTCTCCCCAGACATAGCTAATGTCCCCAGGTGGCAGAATCAGCGAAATTGAGAATCCCGGCTTAGATGTAGTCATTTTTGTAAGTGCCCATGAAATGAGAACTGTATTGTAAGTTTAATGTCACTGTGGAATCGTCAGGGATGGGGGGAGGAGTAAAGGCTTTTATTAGTACCAAGAACTTCTGAGGCTCTGGAGTTGGTAGGCAGAATGGCAAAGCAAAAGTTGGAACCAGCCAGACCAATACCAGAGTTTTCCGTTTGGATGAAAGTGGAGGAGCTTTGGGAGCTGATCTGGCCAGTCCAGAAATGTCCATCTCTCTGCATCCAGAGAGGCCTCATTAAATTCTGTGACATGCTGGTGGAATCAGACTTCAAGACCTTCCTGGGCCTCATGTAGACTGGAAACTGGAGTCATAAATTGCCTTTGCTTCCCGCCTTGGGAAATTACGTCCTGAAAATCCCATTCCAAAGGGTGGAAAGCTGGGCAAATCAAACCGAGCCTGAGTGTGGGTCTCAGGAATTGGCCAAGCACTGACTGTCACCATGAAGACCTTCATTCATTATCCTCACTATTACTGGTCCATGTTTAGGTTAACTGAAGTTCATCGGGTAACATTTTCTGAACAGTTACTAGAAAACTGTGAAATAATTATTTGTGCATTGCATACTAATTTAGAAAAAGAATGCACAGCTTATTTGGATTGATGATCAGATCCACGATGGATTCATGATATTGTAACTGGGCTGAGGTCTGCATGTCACCATGGATGTTAGGCTGAAAGACTTCCTCCTTGACTAAGTAAGCCTCTTTGGAGAGCAACTGCAGGGTGAGGCATGTGTTAGGGAGAGCCCACCTGCTGTTGAATTAAGATGTTTATTGATGTGACACATAAAACTCTCCTCTTTTATTATCTGCACTGGAAGGTAGTTAGTCATTTAACTGCTTTGCTTCTGAGATGTGGGTTTATTAGAGGCAGGTTTTCCCTTTACCACAAAGCCCAATGAGTCGGTCCTCGGACAACTGTGTTTTCTTCAGAAAGCATTTGCTGGATAGAGCTTTCTGGCAGTTGTTCCATTTTGTGAAATCCACTGTGGTCGTGGGCTTGTTTCGCTTTGCATTTTATAAGTGCAAGAAAAGCGAATCATTCTGGCAGATCGCTGTAAGTGCTCGCCCTAAATATGTAAGTTCTGTTTTGCTTGGCAAAAGAAAGCAAACTCCCTATACAATTTATCCAGAAAGAATCCTAGGATTGATAATGCTAAATAGGATAAGTAAGCTGAATTAATAAACAAAATTCTTCATGCACAGATTTTCTTCTCGCTGGAGACAGAAAATTTCCCAGTTCTGTTTAAGAAGGGAAATTGGGGGGGCAGTTTGGACTCACAAGCCCCATAGGCCTTGCTCCCCACTTCCCTCCTCTGCTCCCGTGTCTACATGGAGAATTACTTTCATTTGCTTTTTTTTAGGGACAGATTTCATGAATGAATTTCAAGTTCAAACTTTCATTTCATTCAAGACAGGGCTTTAGAAATCAAAATAAAACAAAACAATAGCCCAACCCTAAATTTTGCTTTGAACTGATTTGGAAGACCCAGATGAAAGAAACCTGCACACACACACACACACACACACACACACACACAACCTAAAACAAAACAAAACAACAACAGCAAAGAAGGAGAGGGGGAAGGGTTCTGTTCCCCATTGATACGACATATTGTTAGATGTGTTTTACCAAGTTGGCAGATCTTTTCAGAGCATACAAGAGTTCATTTTGGGTTTGTTGATTAGTTAGTAGTTCTGGTATGTGTTGTTAAAATAAAAGTGGGGACGTTTCTAGTCGATTTCTATTTTTCTTCCCTTTATCACCTTCCCAGTCTATCCAGCTGCTTCTACCAGGGAACGTAAGTACCTAAATGCCAACATGTCAGCCCGACTTTTGCAAAGCGGCTTAATTACTCATTACGAGATTCCATCAACACAAGCTTCGGTCTGTGGTTTTGTAATAAGGGTTGTTAGCTTTCCTTGGATTTTCATTCCTTCATAAAGGGGGAGGTGGCAGCGATTTCCGCAACCCCACTTTGTGCAGGAGGGGAATGAGAGGATTTTAAATGCATGAATTTGATGTCATTAACAATGCTGACAGCTGTTTAATCCCAGGGGAAAAAACAGCTGAGTTCCAACTGCAGGGAAAAAATAATTAACTCTTCAGTGTGTTCCTGGGGAGGGGATCAGATGAATCAATTACATGTCTCAGACCTTACCTGAGGTTTTTGTCAATTACTCAGCCGTTGGTTCTGGAGACTCGGGTGCTAATAAAAAGACAGGGGTTGACGGGGCTTCAGGAGGGAAGACTTGTGAAGTTCAGAGAACACATTTATTAAACGGGCCTGTTCTGAGTTTGCCATTAATTAGAATTAAGAGCCATTTTTTTTGTGCCCGCAGACTCACAGAACGTAATGAAGTAACATGTAAAGAAAGATAAAGTGGGGGTCTTGGGTGACCCCATGTCGGGGACAGAAAGGTAAATTGGAAGGGGAAGAAAAATCGGCTCTGATGCCAAAACAGTCACAGGGTAGGGTATGTAACACCAGGTTACTTTATGGTGTTTGCTACTTAAATGAAACACAGCATTTAGACACCTGCCAGTGGTGGTAAATTTGGTACTTTTTCATCCTCTTCTTTCCCCAGAGACTATCAGCCAACCTTTCTCCTGAGCTCCGAGTTCTTTATTTTCTCAATCCCTGCTGCCTGACATCTTGCCAGTGACAGTTTCCTCTGCTCTTAATTTGTAAAATATTATGGGTATAAATAATGTCGGATTACAATTCTGCTTTGAAATATGTGGTGCGCTCACTGAGCAGCTTCCATCAAGGCAAGCAGTACTGCATCCTTTCCACTCATTTATAAAGGGAGACTTTGAGCACATGTCTTAAGTATTCCACACTACAAACAGCAACATAACATGAATTTAAATCTGCCACTTTGTCTCAACGCCCCTCTGAGCACAGCAGCTGATGTCCAGTGTGCCCTGGCTTCATCACGCAGCTCCACCACCTGCCCCCATCCTTCTCCTCCTCTCTGGGGCACAGAGGATGACCCTGCTGTCTCCTGTGAGACCCCGGCTGTGGATGTCAGGGGGAACCTCCCGTGTGTTCAGACTTTGCTCGAGAGCCAGGTAGAGGCAAATGGCTCTGCATACAGAACAGGTTGACAAATGCCAGCCCTGGCCTGGGAGGGACTACGGGGAAGCTCTCTGAGTACGTTTTGATGGTCCTGAGGGATCTTCATAAAGATGCCCACGGTGTCCGTGGTGGTGGTGAAGTGCCATGGAGTCAGTTCTGACTCGTAGCAATCCTATATAACCTTGCGGTTAGCAGCCCAACTCATAATCCACTACGCTGCCAGGGCTCTTTAAAGATGTTCACAGTATCCCCATTTGACAGATGAAGAAAACTGAGGTCCAGAGAAGAGAAATGACATATTTTCTCCATTGTTTGTGCTGTTTCTCAAAAGACTTTAACAGATATTTGTGCAAAACCTTCAGCTAAGGTTGTAAATGGAACATCTCAAGTACAGGTTATTGGAGACATGGCTTAATGCCTGAACTTGAAGAGGAGAGAAGGTTCCTAAGAGAACACAGAATCTGTGTTAACTCAAGTTTTTGTCCAACCAGGAAACTTTCATTTCCTCTTTTTCTGTTCTTCTGGGAAATACTCTATACACATTTGAGCCTGCACATCAGGTACAGTGCTCGATTCCTTTTCCATGTTGGTAGACACATGGCCTATTCTGGGAGAAAAAGATGAGGCCGTTTCTTTCTGCCACTACCAAATATGGTGAGAGAATGGGAGTCTGTTTCTTCTGTCAAATATCTTTCCCCCTGGGTAGAGAAAATCCACCAGAGAATTTAACCAGAGACCACCAAAGGTAAAAGCGACCACCAAAGGTAAAAGCTAAAAACGTTTTTCAGCCACTGGATCTAACCCTACCTGAAGCTATCTCTCCAAGACATCCAAGAACATAAATCTCAATTTGTTAAAAGGTAGGCTTAGATGTAACCCAGAATTATTACAAAGGTGAGAAGAGTAGTAGCTTCTGGCCCATGAAGGTTCTAGACATGGCATGTACTCATACCATCCTTCTAAACTGGGGCCTCAAATGACTTTTCAGCACGTCTCCCGTGATTCTGGTATTGCATCATGTGCTGGTCCTCCTAGCTGAACCGTCCTCCTCTTCTGCTTCTCTGCTGTTGTTGTTGTTAAGTGCTGTCGAGTCAGTTCCGACCCATAGCGACCCTGTACAGGGTTTCCGAGGGTGTAAATCTTTACGGGAGTAGAAAGCCTCATCTTTCTCCCGCGGAGC
>NW_006408555.1:10886398-10895132 GCF_000296735.1 Chrysochloris asiatica
TCATTGTTACGTTCTCATAAACAATCTCCGGGGTGGGCATGAGGCCATCAAAAACATTCAGACATAACTTATGGTGAACTAGAGACCTCGCACCTAGAGAGTACACTGCTGTGGGGAAGGCTGAGAGTGAAAAAAATCTGTCACTGCGTGGGGGCCAATCGGATTAGGTAAGGGAGACGCAGCGTACTGATGTGGCTATCCAAACAGCCAATGGCTTCTTAGGTGGCCTTAACAGAAGTGGGGTGCTGGGTGGGAGGGGTGGGGTAACAGGTCTGCCCAATGTGTGCTGCTTAGCCAAAATACATCCAGGTTTCCTTATCGGTCTACTCTTCAGTGGTGAACACTGGGGAGACTTGAGCATACGTCCAGCTGGGTTACATTATGGTTTTTTACATTGTTGGATTTTTTTTTTTTTTAATAGCTTTATTGACATATCAAGGAGTTCTGGTAGCATAATGGTTACGAATAGGACTGCTAACCTCAGGGTCAGCAGTTCGAAACTACCAGCTGTTCTGTAGGAGATATATGAGATTTCCTGCTCCCGTAAAGATTTACAGCCTTGGAAACCCTGTCCAGGGTCGCTATGAGTCAGAACTGACTCCACGGCACTTAACAATAACAATTGACATATCATTCACCCATTGAAAAGACACAATCTAATGGTTCAAGGCAGATTGAAAATTGTGCAACCAACATCAAGATGAATTTTAGATTTTTTTTTTTTTTTCACTTTTTAATGGGAATGTTCTCCTTATAAACCTAGCTATTGTTCAGCTGAAAACTGAGCCACTGGTCCAGACCCAAAGGATGACCAAGGACCATACTCTCAGGCATTCTATCAGCCTCTCTCTGACCTCTACATCTGGTCTTTATGCTTTTGAATTTTAGAACATAGTCATCACCCCCAAAGAAACTTTCCTTTCCTTAACCACCATCCCCAAGTCCTCCTGCTTACCCCCGCCCCCCGCCCCCCATCACCACACACACACCCAGCTCCTGGCAAATACTCATCCACTTCCTATCTCTATTGTCTATTCTGGGCAGTTGCTACAAATGGACTGAGACAATACATGGTCCTCGTAACTGGCTTCTCTTAATTAGCTAAATGTTTACCACAGAGGAAAGCTGAAAACAATATCTTAGGTGGAATACAAACATGTAAGGTTCAGAAGCAGGGAACTGTGGTCACAGTGGTAGGTAAGGGATCTCAGGGTTTATGCTATTACCTTGAAATCGTACCTACAAAGCACTCTTGAATTTCACACTGGATCCCAGGACCAAGGTCCTAATACCACAGGGAACAATCTATACTGACTCCTTGTTCTACCACGGGCTCCTTCTCTCCCTGATGTGCCAGGTCTCCAGTGAACAAAATCAGAAGAGGAGGACCACGGAGCTGGACAACTGGACCATTTACTGGGTTCCAAGCCACCTATCTGGACACATGGGGTCCTATTTTGCTGCACTTTTGAAAGCAAAAGACAGTCGTGTGTTCTTTCAAGTTGATCTTTTTATTTTTTGGATTTTTGTTTTGTTTTGTTTTAAGAAACTGCCTTCTCCATGAAGGGGTATTATGTGACAAACATTTCAAGTCCCTTCTTATGGTAATACTGCACTTTGCAAATGGCTCGGATCCAATCCAATTGAATGTAATAAAACGAAACAATCTGTTCTATCTCCAATAGCTTTAATCTTTACCATGCTAATGATTTCTAAAACCAATGAGCAGGGTTTTTTTTTAAAAAAAAAAAACGAAGAAGAAAGAAAGAAAAGATGCGCTCTGCCTCCCCAGCAATCAGCCTCCAAGGCAGCTGGGGCTCCTGATTACTGTCAACATCCTGAACCTCTTCACAGGGTCCTGGGTAAAATCCTGCCTATTGCTTTGAGATATGAACTTGTAACCGTCATGGTATGGTTCCTCTGCTTGTGATGGTTACCCATAAGACATCACTGCTTCCTGCTTCAGAATGCCACCCCCATGTTAGTGTTGGTGAGAAACTCCCACCCCACCCCCGGGGGGGGGGGGGGGGGGTTGCAGGACACCAGATCAGTTTCTCTGGATCCTGGCTCTTAGAAGGTGTCATAGTCCTTATATGGGGTCTGTCTGGGTATGACAAAGGGTACCATCTCAGTCTGGTCTAGAAATTATGTATTCATTCATATTCATGGATCATCTTCCTAAGGGACTTACAATATCCTGGGAGTTGAAGCAAAGAGTTTAGGACACAGCAGCTGTAACAATGTAACAATGAACTCAAACATAGGCATAATTGGGAGGCTGGTGCAGGATTGGTTAGTGGCTCATCCTGCTATCCACAGAATCACTATGCATTAACTTGGTGGCGCCTAAGGCAACACAACGTCCCTTGCTCTTCGGGAACTCAGAGGCATCTACACAGGAGACACTGAATAAGAAGTCAGAACGTGGGACTGTGTGCAGACGAAAAACTCCCTATTTTTGCCTCTGCTGTTCTTGGTTCCTGGGTGTCTCAATGAGGCCAGTCTGTCTCGTCCCACCCCTGCTGCTCCTACGGATCCCTCTGACTTGGAACTCCTTGCCACTGTGGGCAGCAGCCAGCTTCTAGTCCTTTGGAGTCAGCTCCTGACCCTCACGGTCAATACTATGTTAGTAAGGAGCTCTGGTAGTGTATCAGGCTGTGTTACCAATTGGGCTGTGAACTGCAAGGTCAGCAGTTCGAAACTACAAGCTGTTCCACAGGAGAAAGATGAGGCTTTCTGCTCCCATTAAGATTAACAGCCTAAGAAACCCTGTACTGGGTCGCTTTGGGTCGACACTGATTCCACAGCACATAAATACCAATGATAATAAGCAGATCATGTTTACTAAGTCCTTACTACTACTGCCAGGCCCATTCCAGTCCTCAGAGTAGCAACTCTGTGGTGTATATGTAACTGTTGTTCCCATTTTGCATGTCTGGAAACTGACATATAAGGCCTTTCAGCACTTTTCCCAAAGTGGGACAGGTAGTAAGTGGGATTTGAACCTGTACTTCTGTTATCAGTGATATCTGCAGGTGGGGAGAACAGATGTGCAACAGAGCTGCTGTTGCCGCTATGAAGTCAGTTCGGAGGCTGTAAATCTTTACAGGAGCAGAAAGCCTCATCTTTCTCCCAAGGAGAGGCTGGTGGATTCAAACCGCTGACTCTGTGATTAGAAACCCAATGCATAACCTACTAAGCCACCAGAACTCCTTGTGCATTATAATTACACTTCTTAAAAACAGCTCACACTCTGGTCAGTGAGTACACCCTAAGGAAATAATGTATGGATTACATTTATTTTCTACAACACACACGTGTTCCTTGTCAGTTTCTTTCTTTCTTTCTTTTTTATCATAATGAAAATCTGGAAGCCATCTACATTTCCAATATTAGGGGAATGTTTAAGTAAACTGTAGCGACAACCACTAAATGTAATTTACAGCCATCATTACAAATGATATTCATCAAGAGTCAAAAATATCATGGAACTATGTTACAATGTTAAAAAAAAAAAAACACAACAAAAACAGAACTACAACTTCTATACAGTATGATCACAAATATATTTAGATGCCAGCGAGACAAGAGGGTATATGAAAGAAAAAAACACGAAGCAATATTCTCTAGGCGGTTCCATTGGAAACTGCTCTCAGCAAAGGATTTGTTTCTGGGCATGTCTGTGCTTAGCTCTTAACCCCTCATACTTGTCTTCCTCAGCACCTCAAGAAAACTCAACCTGGTACTTTCTCTCTTTTTTTCCCCCCTGAGATACGTCACGTGGAAAAATAAATTATACCAGTGGGTTTAATATCTCAGTTGACTAGGTAAAGCTAGGTTCTTTAGCTCATAGAAAATAAAGGAAACCAAGCAAGAAAAGCTATGGATTCTGAGAGCTGCTCATGCAGTGTATCTGGAATTGATGAGGCACACAAATATCACCTGGAGGTAAGTTTTCCAGACTTGTTCTCGGGCTCAGAACCAAATCGCAGTACCTCCCTCCTCCCGCTCTGCGTTAGAGCAAATTGAGTCCAAATTAGATCACCCGTTTCGTCCAATTGTATAAACCACGGCAATACAGTTTGGAGAAATCTAATAATCTTAATCTGAGAACTACTTCTGTGCCTACAATGAAATCAAACAAATAATCAATAAGCCTCTAGATATTATAGCATCGCTGAGTGGATAGAGAGAGAGGAGCGGAGTTTGTGTTGTAGAGGGAGCTTCTAAAATGGGATCAAATCACAACTCAGCAAGGACAAAGCCAAAAGATCCAACAACAACAAAAAAGTAGGCTGAGTAACATCGTGTGAGCTACACATTTTTTTTTAGCTTTAAAAGGGCAAGGTGAAATAGGGAAGAGGTTTGGGGAGACAGTTAAAATTCTTCACTCTGCGGCACCTGTAATGTTATCTCTATTTTACTGATGGGCAAATTTAAGGCTCAGAGAGATTCATTCATTTGCTCAAAGTCACACTGCTATGAAGTGGCAAATAATGGAAATGGAGATCAAGTCTTTTAATTCAAATTCAAGTGAATTACACATATGGGCAACTGGCTTTGGAGGTAGCTGACACTTAGGGCTGATCCATTTTCTTTTCAAACTTAGGTAAACCGGTAGCATCTTTAAGACTGTTTCTATATCTTACAATGCAAGTTAACAATACGTGCATATGTGTCCGACATTTAGTGCACTGTCTAGCACAAAGTCCATACTCAGTATTTGCTGAGATCATTATCATGGCTTCCCCTAATTGTTTTATTTAAAAAAAAATCATAATCCCAACAGAGAAACATAAGTAACTATTGAACACTAGTTCCATAATGCAGCAATTACATGCTCACTGAAATGAGCAGACCCGAAATGACCGAGACCTACCTGCAGTTTACTTTGAACTGAACTCTAAGGTGGCCTGGGAGAGAGGGATGGGGAAGGGGTTCGAGTTGCACATAGAGCGGCTTGTGAATTGTGGAGTCGAGGGTGTAAGCGCATGGGTGTTTACCGTGTAGTTCTTCCAACTTTGATATCTGTTTAGATGTTCTCCTAAGAAATGGTTGGGGTAAACGGCATACTATGCAATCTACAAGAATGAACCACTATAGACGAATACCACAGACATACTGAGTAAAGACAGCCAGATACACAGATACGGCACACTTCATGAAACCATTCATATGAATTTCCAGAAAAGAAAACTCTGGTCATAGAAATATAATAGCGGTTACCTGGGGGTTACAGGAACCCTCATAGCATAGTGGGTAACACATTGAGCATCTAACTGCAAGGTCAGCAGTTCAAATTCACCAGTTTCTCCTCAGGAGAAAGATGAGGCTTTCTGCTACAGTAAAGGCTTACAGCCTCAGAAACCCTATCCAGGGTTGTTATGAGTCACAAGTGACTCAAAAGCACACAACCACCACCGCCTGCACCTGGGGTTATTCACTAGAAAGGGGTACAGGTGAGTCTCCTAGATTTCCCGGAATTGCTGCATATCTTGTACTGGGTGGTGTTTCCACAAGTATATAAATAAGCAAGGATTCGTTGAACTGTACATCTGATATTTAGGCACGTTGCTGTACGCATGATCTACCTTAAGCTAGACTGTGACGGCACTAGTTCTCATTTTCTGAATGCCCTCCTGCGCCAAGCATTCTTTTTAGGTATTTCTTGATGCATTCACTTGGAAAACCACTCCAGAGAACTGTCTGACGGGATACATTCTTTAAACCTTTAAATGTGATGTGAAATGATTCCACTTTCTTAAAAAATCGCATTCATTTCTGCAAGTGAACGTGGCCAACCAGAGATATGAGGGTGTGGATCTCACCGGTCATCCATGAGCTGTGACATTCAGCGTTTCCTTCTCTCCTTCATAACCAAATTCCTCCCAAGTCTCTGTCAAAGGGGGGAGATTTTGCCACCTTCACTCAGACCCTATCATTCTGGGTGGATGTCCTTATCAAAGACTTGGTTGGCCCTATCTCCTGTGAGAGACATTTGAATTCAGAAGACGATTCTCTTTCCACTTGTTAACCCCAAGATCGCCGTTTTCCTTAGCTTCCTTCCAACCTGACTCACCCACCGGACCACGGGTCTTGTTCATCCCGTTAAGACAGAAAATGAGACAGCTGCTGGAAAAAGAAAACTGGAGTGGAGACAGACAGACGGAAGATCTGGCTCATAGGCCTTCCCACACTCTCTGCCCAATTGGATGGATGGTGTAAATCTGAGAGCAGTACTTGCGAGATGCAGACAACCTGGCACCTCAGGGCGATTTCTGCATCACTGATAACATAGAAACTGTAGACACAGAGATGAATTTGGTTACACGATGGCAGCACCGACCACCCCATGATTGCCTTGGGACTTGCTTTTAAAAATGAAGACCCCCAAACTGACCATAGCACCTCAAAGGATTAGATAGAAAACTTGGGGGTGGGGGTGGGGATGGGGGCAGTGAGTTGATGGGAAGGAGGGAGGGACAACTCAGAAAAGGAGGTGGGAATGGTTGCCCAACCAGAGAATGTCATGCATGTCACTGGATTGTATATGTAGAAACGCACGAGTTGATATCTGTTTGTCACATATATTCTCAATAGCAACAACAAAAATTAAAAATTGTGTTAAAAAATGTAGCTACCTAATTTCATATCACTGTACCTATAGAATCTCTGGAAGGAATAACACAGAGTAAGTTTTCATTGGGGCTTCTTTTGCATATGGAAGTTAAAGATGATGACCTCACTGTAAAAGGTCCTTAAGGGGAACAAGTCCTTGACCTGCCCATCCATCCACCCACGCATGCAAGTATGCATGCATCCATCCATCCATCCATGCAACACCATCCGTTCATCTATACCATCCATCTATCTACCCATCCATACACCCATCCATACACCCATTCAAGACCATCCATCCATTTATCCCATCCATCCACCCATGCAACACTATCCATTCATCTATCCCATCCATCTACCCATCCATACACCCATGCAACACCATCCAATCATCCATCCACCTACCCATGCAACACCATCTATTCATCCATCAATCCACCCATCTAACACCATCCATTCATCCATCCATTCACCCATATAACACATAATTATATATGTGATGAGTGTCTTCTGTGTGCCAGACTATAGACTACTAGGCACTATACCATCTTGAATGATCAAAGACAAGATTTCCTCATGCAAACTAGTTTCACAGAGACCCACCTTGGCATAGCCACATCAACTACACAACCATCAGCCAAATCCATTACCATTCTTTCTTTAAAACAAAACAAAAAATTACTTAGAATGGTAATTTCCCCCATTTTTCTCACTAATCTATATAATCCTTTCATTTATGATGTCACAATTTCCACATGTGGGACCACCTATATTTAGGAAAATATGATCGATCAGAAGCATAAACACTGAATGACTGAAGTCTTTTTCAAGGAAATGTGTATCTTCAGCTAAGAACACCAACTCTCAAGAGACTCTTACTAACTGATGTACTAGAGGAATAGACACCACTGATATAATTCTATTATTCTTGAGAAATATCTCTCTTTACACAGCCCCTTAACCCCAATGATGGCTGCAAATTAGAATTCTTGGAGCTTTTAAAGATCCAGATACCCAGGTTGTACCTTATTTATTGAAAGCAGACTCACCATGGAGGAACCTAAGTCTCATGAGTTTCGGTTTTTATCATTCCCTTGGTGATTTTAGTACAGTGGAGGACCCCTGATAGAGCATATCTTTTCCCAATTTGTCTTGGATTCATCAACCTGGGCATTTGGCCTTAGTATTTCTTCGGACCCTATTGACTTCATAGTTGTATGAGATTTAGTTAGCATCTAGACTCTATTTCTACTGAAGACTCTGACAAGCTTTTTGAGCTTCAACTAAGACACATGCTTTCATATCACATTTAGAATCAACACTAATGATGCTGACATTCTAAAGGTGAATGCATGAATGGGTGAATGGATGGATGGATGGATGTGTGGATAGATGAATGGATGGATAGATGAATGGTTGTATGCATGATAGATGAGTGTGTGGGTGGATGGATGGATGTGTGGATAGATGAGTGGATGGATGGATGGTTGTATGCATGATAGATGACTGTGTGGGTATATGGTTGATGGATGGATAGATGGATGGATGGATGGTTGTGTGGGTAGATGGAATGGATGGATAGATGAATGGCTGTATGCACGATAGATGAGTGTGTGGGTAGATGGATGGATGGATGGATGGATGTGTGGATAGATGAGTGGATGGATGGATGGATGGATGGATGGATGGATGGATGGATGGATGGTTGTATGTATGATAGATGAGTGTGTGGGTAGATGGTTGGATGCATGAATGGATGGATGGATGGATGGATGTGTGGATAGATAAATGGATGGATAGATGAATGGTTGTATGCATGATAGATGAGTGTGTGGGTAGATGGATGGATGGATGGATGGGTAAATGGGTAGGTGAATAGATAGATGGGTGGATGGGTGAATGACAAATGGATGGATGGGCAGATGGACAAACTGGTGGATGGCTCACCCTGTGAAGATTTGTATTGTAACACCTAAATTATTTCACTCTTCACATGTATTTAAGTGTTAGTGTCTCCTACTTGACCTTCATTTCAAGAGGTACCATATGAACAAGAGCCAATGATACTCAGGGAGGAAGTCCAAAGTGCATTGAAAGAAGTGGCAAAGAACAAGGC
>NW_006408555.1:10896182-10916264 GCF_000296735.1 Chrysochloris asiatica
GTGCAGCCAGAGTGCTCCTTGGAGGCCAGGATGGCTAAGCTTCGTCTCTCATACTTTGGACATACTGTCCGGAGAGAACAGTCACTGGAGAAGGATGTCAAGCTGGGTAAGGTGGAGGGTCAAAGAAAAAGAGGAAAACCCCTAACGAGATGGATTGGCCAGGTGGCATCATTGATGGACTCAAGTGTGGCAGTGGTAGTGAGGTTGGCCCATGATCGGACATTGTTTTGTTCTGCTGTGCATGGGGTCGCTATGAGTCAGTTCCGAATCGATGGCACCTGACAACAACAACAACAACTTGACCTTACACTCTACAAAGGCAGAGACCATCTCCTTATTTACCTTTGCTTTCTAAGGACCAGCACAGCGCTTGGCCAATGAAAGATATGGCAAGAGGTGAAAAAAAAATGCCTTTTGAAAACACATGGCTTCAGTTCAATACCTTTATTTCTAAATCTGTCCAATATTCTTCTGGAACCAGAGTTCCTCAGTAGACTGAAGGATAAAACTATCTTAAAATAGAGATATTCCAATTTTTTTCACGCACTGTATAAAGTAGTAGTAGCTATTGTTGATATAAATTCTAATTGGAAGATGATATTATTGATCTCTCAAGACAAGCATTTAAAAAATACTGTATTATTTTGTCAGTAAATGTCTTGCTATGACAGAATTGTGTTTTTTCACAGTTGGGGAAACTGAGGCTCAGCCAATAACTTAGCTCAAGAGCTTGAACCTAGAATCTTTCTCTTTCCACTACGCTACACTGATTCTGGAGTGGTGCTGTAGGATGAGCACTGGACTGCTTACTGAAAGGTCGGAAGTTCAAAACCAGCAGCCACTCCTTGGAAACCCTACACAGGGTCACTATGAGTCAGAACTGACTTGATGGCATTTAACAATAACAACACTGACCCTGCAGAGGTCAACATAAAAAATAGCTTTTTCTTTCGAACCAAAGTTAAAATCTTTAGATGACATAGCCTTGTCTTTCTTCCAAACTAGGACCCATTTTCTAATCCAATTATGCAAGTGGCATTAATGGGTTGGTATCTTTGGGGCGCTGTGGGCTAATGCGTCAGACTTCAAAGTCCTTTGAACTGCAAGGTCAGTGGTTCAAGCTCACCAGCTGCTCCTTGGAAACCCTATACAGGGTCGCTATGGGTCAGAATTGACTCGACGGCACTTCACAACAACAACAACAACATCTTTTCACCGAAATAAGTAACAAAATAAACACCTAGATTTCTGTAATATCTGAAAACATATTCTTGCTCTTTGTGTCGCTTCAGTGTCCCAAAGGAAAGTGAGGGAACCTTTGGCTGTATCACCCAGTGTGGGGTGGCCTCCCATTTCGAGGAGTCTAACTAATAGAAGTGGTAAATCACTATCCCCCCACACACAAAATACTATTCTGATTACTATGGAAAGTACAAGGCACCATAACTTTCCCAATTGGCAAAAACTACCTGCTATGGATTGTAGTAAAGTGTGTTTTTAAATTATTTCAGAACCATAAAATCATTCCATAGAGAGTGCTTTGAAACTGCAAATTAAATCTAGAACATCTATGAACTGTATCCATTTTTACAGTAAGTATATATTTCCATGGGGGTTTCTACCATCTTTTTTGTCTAGTTACACTAGTTAATAATGCAGTGAATTTGCAGTAATAGAGTAAATGTTATTTTGATGACACGATTTGATTAAATTAAAGATGACATTAAAAGGAACATTTCAATAAAGAACCGAAATATCCAGAAGTGATTGGGGCTGGGTGTGTTAGTCAGACAGTCTGGCGGTCTTAAAGGGCCAAATGGAATTTTCTTCACCATGTGAATGATGAGTGAGTTAAGGAACAATAGGCCCAAATAATATATGGGAAGAATATGAAGTCACCGATTGCAAGGCCCAGCCAATTTCAGTTATTTGAGGCAGGCATGCCCCGCGGAAGAAAACAGTTCAGGTGGTCCTGGGAAATGTGGAAACGCATTTAAGTAAAACGAAAGCGAGAGGGTCCTGAGATTTGCAGTAAAATCTGCTGATGTGGTGGCAGGGAATTGAGTTGTTGCACAAATAAAAGAAATCCAGGACACAGGATTAGCCATGTCCCCCTGCACACTGTCCCCTTCCTCTTTGCAAGTTCATAAAGGTAGGGATGGGCCACCCACTTCCGGTGCAGGGGACATCTTTGTGATTCAAATGAGAAGGAGAAGAGAGTCCTAAATATTTATTCTTCTTTCTTCAGGCCTCTGTTCCTATGGCATTTGCCAAATAAAAGTTCTTTCCTGAGTCAAAGGCTCACGTACATAAATCAAGAGACTGTTTGAAAATCCCTTGACTTAAGTTCTTAGAATCTATCTGAAGAGACACTCTTCAGTAACGTGACTGAATTATGAATCACGGGCAGTTCATCAGAAAAAAAAAAAAAAAAAGTAAAGAAAGAAAAGATCCAAGATTAAAGGTGTGGAGCAGTTGAGTCTCTGGTTCCCACAGAAACAACTGTTCAAGCATCTCAGTCCCAAGACAGGTGATATCTCTATCTCCTCAGCCCGGGTTGGGGGGCACTCACATTTGTGATTGTTTTTACAACTACAGGAAAACAAAACAAAATAAAGAAACCAACAACCACACAGCTTAAGCTAATTCTTACTTGTGATCTCAAAGGAGCATCATTAAATACCATTCCCCACCCCAGATAATTCATGTAGCCATCAGACAGCACAAAAAGGAACAGCAGTTTGGTTGTTGGAAGATTCATGTGTCCCTGTGTGGTTACCTCTTAAGGTGCAAAGGGAGTCCTGGTGTGACACTGTAGGACAAACACTGGTTGTCAGTTCAAACCTACAAGTCGCTCCTATTGTTAAGTACCATCGAGTCAATTCTGACCAATAGCAACCCTGTATAGGGTTTCTGAGGAGCAGCTGGTGAGCTTGAACCACCGACCTTGCAGTTTAAATGACTTTACACTCTGATGCATTAACCCACAGCGCCACACCAGGACTCCAAGAAACCCTATACAGGGCCACTCTGAGTCAGAATGGAGCCCTTGTAATAGTGGGTTACACATGGGTTGTAAACCACAAGGTCAGCAGTTTGAATCTGCCAGCTGATCCACTGGAGAAAGATTAGGAATTATGCTCCTGTAAAGACTAACAGTCTCAGAACCCTAGAAGGGTCACTAACTACAGGGCGCAGAACCACCTCCAAGAGTCGGATCTGGCCTGAAGGTACTTAACAACCAAGTACAAAGACCTCAGAATGCAATATTTGACTTTCTGAATGTAAACCTGGTGTGTGTATCCTTCCCAGAAGTAAATCACACATGGACAAACAACATGCGTGGATAGGAAGCCTGATGGTGCTGGATTCCTTAAAGTTGGACAACTTCCTCAAGCTTCCAGATTGCTGTCACCCATGAGACACACATTCAGGGAAGCATGGTAATTCTTCTTTAGGGAACATCCTGTGACCCAGAATTTGGAGTGGCAATCTCTAAAAGTGACTTCAGTCCACCTGCCTGGACTCCTGGTCTTCTGTCTTTGTCTTCCTACACATTTGAGGCCAAGCTTTGCAGATATCAAGCTTTTTTTGGTGGTACGCTTTAAAAAATTCAACCATTTGAAACGTGCACTTGGAGAGACACAAAAGTAAAAGTAGCCATCTGTTGTTTTTCTTGTTGTGTGCCTTCGACTTTGTTCCATCGACTCATAGTGACCCAGTCTAGGGTTTTCAAAGCAGTTGATCTTTGTGGGAGCACAAAGCCTCATCTTTCTCACATGGAGTGGCTGGTGGGCTTGAGCCACCCACCTTGTGGTCCACTGCTTATCTTACAGGGCCACCAAGCTCCACAAAACAGGTTTAATAAAAAGAAAATTTGAAAAACATCTAAGGGGTCAGACGTTCAGCATTGTATCATTGTGTGAGAACTCTTCATGCTTTAGAATCTCTTTCTTCACAAGCTCCTTGTTGTTGTGGTTGGGTGCTATCCATTCGTTTGTGCTCCAAGACGACTCCATGCAGAACTGCCTCGTAGGGCTTTTTGGCTTCATCTTTATGGAAGAAGATCACTGGGTCTTCTTTCTGTGAAGTGGTTAGGTGAGCTTGAACCACAACTTCCGGCTAGTGGCCGAGCGCTTAAGTGTTGTATCACCAGGGTTCCTTACAAACTCATTGGGACCCTACTTCTTCTTTTTTATTCTCTGCTTTCAGCTAAGATCCATCTGATGTCAGAAACAATACTTTTTTTTTTTTTTAATGTTTTATTGTGAATTATATGATAGTTTACATGGGAGAACATTAGCTTGACATTCATCCTAATGTATATCATTTCATTGCCATGGTTATAATCCCCTCCATGCATCATCAAACAAATAAAGGGTATACCCTGCCCCCCGACTGTCAGCACACAGCCCCTCTCCCTCTCTGGGTCTAGAGTTCCCAGCCACTCCATCTCTCCACGTCATCGTCTCTGCCTCCATCTCTGGTGTCACTGTTTCTCTGGGTAGGGGGACCATACTTCTTCCCCCTTTACCTGCGTCAACTATGATCTGAGTGTAGCCAGTCACTCGAACCCACTTCCGTGCTCTTCCGGGCTGTTTACTGCAGAATAGAGGCAACTGTGAGAAACACCTGTCCAGGATGTGAGGAACATTTGGTGGCTTACCCATGGACATCCTCTGAGGGTTATTTGATCCAGCCTTCAAGCTTTATATGAATTAACCCTGGCTCGGTCACCTGCGGAGTCCTGGTGTGGCGCTGTGGGTTAATGCACTGGACTGCAAGGTTGGTTTGAACAGCAAGGTCAGCAGTTTGAGCTCACCAGCCACTCCTTGGAAACCCTATACAGAGTCACTATGAGTTGGAACCGACTTGAAGGCACTTTAACAACAACTGATGCCTACACTCTCCTACCTACCTGATGCTCAGTTGCAAAGTCTTTCTTTACTGTGATCAAAATCCTGTGCAACCCTTCAACTGTGAGTTCAGAATCGATGGACTTAACTTGCATCTGGGCTCCCCACAGCACTTTATGTATGTCCTGCTCTAGCATCCACCACTCTAGACTTCTGTGCTACAGAAAAGTTTGGATGTGTCCCCTTCCCTTACCAAAGAGAGTGATGGCTCTGTAGGATAATCACTGGACTGCGAACTACAAGGTAAGTGGTTCGAGACCATGGCAGCCTAGCCCCTCCGTGGGAGAAAGATGAAGCTTTCTGCTCCCATGAAGATCAACTGCCTTGGAAACCCTATACAGGATCACTGAGATAGAACCTAACACGATGGCACTTAACAGAAACAACATTCCTTTACCAAAAGGCCCTGAGGCTACGGTCTGTGTCTTATTCATTCTTATTCATGTATCTATTTCCAACCCTAGATGTGGGCTGGGTACATCTGCAATGCTTCACAAGTACATAAGGAAAATGGGACATTTTAGCAGCTACATTACTTCTAGCTAGCCAGTACGATATCCTGGTAAGCATTCAATAAAATCTAAAGTTACCACCATTCATTCTTTTATGCACCATTTATCGATCCATCCAACCACCCATCCATCCATGTATGCAGCCACGCGCCCATCCATCCTTCCAAAAACTGGGCACCATCTTCCAAAAACTGTGTAATACCAACTCGGCCAGGCCTTGTTATGGGAAGTTAAGGAAAAAACAAACAAACAACAACCAATCTAAAAAGAAGAAAACAGGATTAAAAAAGAAATACGTTATCTCTTCATAGAAGAAATAATATATAGGAGCCATGTCTTTTCCATCTTTTTGTCCCCGGCTGCACCTTGCAAAGAGATTTGTATTCAATAGCAATCAATGAATGATTGTTGGATTAATGAATAAGAACAAGTACAATATAATGCAGGCAGTAGAAAGCACCCCATAAAAGCAGAAAGACATGAAACTCCAGGAGAGGAGGAGGATGGACAGACTACAGTCAGCTGAGTGAGGTCAGGAAGAGGGGATGAGAGATCAGGCTGAAGTACTGGCTGGAATCTGAAAGGGTTGTTAAGATCAGGGCATTCCTGGAAGAATGTGTCCATTCATAGATGCAGTCTTTATATTCATAGAGATGGCACTGCCCCCATGCAGGGCACAGAGCAGGATCCCAGAGGGTGTTTGGGGTTTGCTGTAAATGTCCAGCTGGGCTGAAGCAAGCCTAGAAGAAAACCTGAAGGGGACAGTCCCTGCCCTCAAGGGGTTTTCCGTTTCCTGGAGCAATAAACTAGGAAGGAAGCTAGAAGGGGATGCCTGTAGTCTAGTTATAAAGCAGCAATTCAAAGTGCACAGAGAGAAATAGACATCCTAAAGGGACTGGTGATGAATAGCTTTCTAATTTGACTAGGTTTAAATCTTGTTTTTGCAATTAGCAGCATCCATTTGCATACAATTAATGTGCAAAAGCCCTTACAAAGAGTTTGTTCTCTAAAGTAGGTTAAGATATGCCCCCTCCAACTGTGTCTGCACTATTGATTTGTTTCACAAATACATTGTCCTATATAGACAAAGGAGTCCTAGTATGGTGCTGTAGGATAAGCACTGGGCATCAAAACACAAGGTCAGCAATTCAAACCACTAGCTGCTCCTAGGAAATTCTGTACAGGGTCATGTTGAGTTGGAATCAACTCAACAGAATTTGACAACAATAACAAAAACATATAGACAAAGGAGTCCTGATGTGGTGCTGTAGGATAAGCACTGGACTGAAAAGATGATTTGAACCACAAGGTCAGTGGGTCAAACTCACCAATTGCTCCTCAGAAACCCTATACATGGTTGCTATGAGTCGGAACTGACTCAATGGCACTTAAAACAATACCACAGGTTATTCTTGGTACTGGTATGATACTGTAGGATCAGCAATGGACTGCAAACCACCCAATCAGAATTCAAACCCACCAGCTGCTTCCCTGGAAGCCCTATATAGGGTGGCTAAGAGTTGGAACTGACTAGATGGCACTTAACAACAACAACAACAACAACAACGTAGCCTACTGAGGTCCCGGTATGGTACTGTAGGATAAGCACTGGACTGCTAACTGCAAGGTTGGCGATTCAAACCTACCAGTCACTCCTCAGAAAACCTATAGAGTTGAAACAGTCTCAATGGTACTTAACAACAACACAGAGACAGAAAGAGTCCCAAGGTGGCTTAAGGGACTAACATGCTCACCTGCATAAAGGTTGGAGGTTCTAATGCACCAAAAGACACTGCAGATGAAAGATCTGACAAGCTACTTCCAAAAAAGAGCCTCTGATAACTCTACGGAGCCTGTAAAATAGTACAACCACCATGCAAAATTTAAGACTGGAAATAGAAATACCAGATTACCCAGCAATCCCACTACTAGGTATAAATCCTAGAGAAATAAGTGCAAATAAATACATGCACACCTGTGCTTGCTGCAGTATTATGCTTAACATCAAAGAGATGGAAACAACCTAAGTAGCCATCAATGTCATCGTTAGGTGCCATCAAGTCAGCTCTGATCCACAACAGAAGGAAACACTCTGCCCAGCCGTGCGCCAACCTCACCATCGCTGCTACACTTGAGCCCATTGCTGCTGCTACTATGCCAATCCATCTCATTGTGGGGGCCTTCCTTTATTTCACTGACTTTACCGAGCATGATATCCTTCTCCAGGGACTGGCTCCTTCTGAAAACATGTCCCACGTATGAGAGACAAAGTCTGGCTATTCTGGCTTCTAAGGAGCATTCTGGCTATGATTTGTTTGTTGGAAGAATGGATAAAGAAATGATGGTACCTACACACAATGGAAAGGAGCTCTGGTAGGATAGTGGTTACGAAGCAGGCTGCTAATCTTAAAGTCAGCAGTTTGAGCCTACCAGCTGTTTCGCGGGAGAAAGATGAGGCTTTCTGTTCCTGTAAAGATTTACAGCCTCGGAACCGACTCCAAAGCACACCACCACCACATGCAATGGAATATCAAGAAAAGGTAAAGAATAATGACATGAAATGTCATGAAACGAAATACCTTAAGCATGCATGTACTTGGAGGTTGCTATGCAGACAAGTGAGTTGATCACAAAAGGGCAAATACTACATAAGCTCACTATTCTAGAAAGTCATGGAATAGCTTCAACACAGAAAGAAGCAATCTTTGATGGTTACCAAGGTGGGAGAAGAAGGGAGGTAAAAACATCCCCAGAATTAAAATGGTAAAATGACACTGGGCTTACTGGGCTGTTAGAAACCAATGGAGCCCTGGAGACTGTGGCCCCTAGACACCCTTCAAACCTGGAACTCAACCCTCCCCTGGGATCGCCGTTCAGCCACACAACAGACACGTACTCCTTAGAACAAACCACCACATGAGACCAAAAGGACAGCATTTGCCCCCAAACAGAGCTCAGAAGGCAGGAAAGAGGGAGGAACAAGGATGACAGAAAGATGTGGGGAACTCAGGGAGGAAGCAGAAAGACTGCTGTTTCATTGAGGGAAACATGTCTCGAAACAAAATCTGTATAAACTGGTGAATGGGAAACTCATTTGCTCTGTCAACTTTCACCCAAACCGCAATAAACAGAGGGAAGAAAACAAAACCCCTCTGGAGCATAGTTCTATCCTCACATACAGGGGTGGTGGGGTGGGGGTGGAGGGTCCCATGAGTTGGAACCAACTTCATGGTAGCTGATTTATACAGACCAAAGATAAATCTTAGCTTAATCTAGGTCCAAAGGGCAACAATTCATGGTTACCCTATTCGGTCAATGAAAGGACTGAACTCTTCAGGTCTCTAACTTATGACCATTGTACAGGTGGAGTGGTCATGGATCATTGGGTTGGATAATCAACCACCCCCAACTCCCACAAACCACCCCCATCATCACTTAATCACCTGGATCAAACCACACCAGATCCAACCACGCAGCTTCTTCTACGAACACATCACTTTCTTCTTCTTTCTCGTCCAAAGTTAAGAATGGGCCGGTGGTCACAGTTCACAGTGAAAACAGAAATTTGGGAGTGACCTGGTCTTTGCTTCCTTTCTGTCTCCCCTACTTGCTGCCACTTAACTCCCTTTTTGCAGGTGAAGGGGAGGGAGGTGTCTAAGTTGTTTTGGGAAGGAATGGCTGTCGAAGGCACCCGAAACTGAAACTCTCTCCAGAGCTGCCCCTGGGTCAACCCACGACAAACACCTGGCACTGTGATTAAAGCAGACAATCAGAGCTGGAACTGAAAAAGTCTGGTTTTCCACAAAAGTGTCAACCTCCTTCAAGTTTCCCACAGTCCTGGGCATCTTGCCAGTAGATCATTTTAGATTTCTTTTGACAATTCCCAATTTCATCACTGCGGATAGGAACCATCATTAACATGCTTGCAGAAAGCACTGACCCAGGGATGAATGGGTCCCGCTCACAAACCGTATCCCACATCATGCTGAAGCCTAACCTTTTATGGGTTTAGAGATCTGCAAATTCTAATGCTAAAAGCCCCGTGTGTGTGTGTGTGTGTGTGTGTGTGTGTGTGTGTGTAGGGGGGGGATGTGTAGGCACAGGCACGCGTATGCATGTTTGTGTGTCAAGTGTCTCAAATAGGAAGACAAGGCTTGGATGGCCAGGGTTCTGCTTCGTCTCTCCTTCTCAAATTCAAGTTTACCTGCTATAATTTAGCTTCCCGATCCAATATCCTATTTCATCAGGAGCCAATATGGCCAACCAGACTGTTCCTCTCCAAACAATGGCGCACCAATACACACTGAAAAGTGGTCAGTCTTTCATTTCCTTTTTCCTCCAGAAAATCATCATTGGCCCGTCCTTTACTGACCCCTCCTTCACTATGCCACACATTCACCTGAAAGGCTGGAAAGGAGTACTAGGAAAGTACCATGGATGAGACAGGCAATCTGCAATCGATCCAGATGCATCATTCTCCACTTTTAGTTTAGTTTTTAACCAATAAACAAAGAGAAAGGAAACAAGTACACCTGTGGTATTCACTGGTTAAAAATGGGACCTCTTGAGTCATTGCCCAGCTTCCCATGTCGACCTATACTTATTGCCTTGCAACCTTGGAAAGTGTATAAGCCTCGGTCCTCTCATCTGTAAAATGGGAACATTATACGTAATAATACATCAAACATCTTTATCACAGTGCTGGGCATAGGATAATTACTAAATGTTGTTGTTGTTGTTTTTGTTAAGTGCTATCAAGTTGGTTCTGACCCATAGCAACCCTGTCCAGGGTTTCTGAGGAGCAGTTGGCAAGCTTGAACTGCCAACCTTGCAGTTCAAACCAACTTTGCAGCCCAGGGCATTAATTGCAGTACCACACATGCCTTAATAGTATCACTATGAAGAAGATAAGACAGAACTCTCAGGCTACAGTTGTGGGGTGCCATTTCAGAGTGGAGATTTCTGGGGACAGCCCAATGGAGGGTGAACACAACTAGGCTTTCATCACCCAGGAGGGAAACCTTGTACTTGCTGATCTTTCTCTGCAGACAGAACCCGGGACAGCCATGACACGCAGCTTGGAAGAAGCCACAGATATATACACCTCAACGCTTTGTCCAGATGGAGTTACCATGAGACTTGGAAAGGGGGATTAAAAGAATAGAAATGTGTTCATCTGTGAAATTAAAAGTAGTATAGCATGACATACAACATTATGTGTTGGGGTTAGTCAGAAGCAATAATTAGGCTGAGGATGGCTCTGAGCACACTCATAATCAAACGGAAGAAGTTCTATTGAGTGTGGGGAACACAGCAAACAGGCTGAGATGTCCTAGGAAGCATGAGACAGGGTCAGGGCTGGCTGAGACCCAGCCTGTGGAAGACCCATGCATGGCACAGCATGGATTTTCTGTGGCTGCTGTAACAAAGCATCCTATTAACCACAATATCCATTTACTGTCGAGACTCACTGTGGGCCACAAAGTCCAGCAACAGTGCAGCTCAGAAGGGCTTTCTGTGGAGGGTCTCAGAAGCTGTCTGCTGGCCTGGGCTTTTATCTGGAGACCTACAGCAGGTGTGGGGAACATCTCATCCACGGGTCTTATGGTGGTGGTGGTGATGTGCCGTGCAGTCGGTTCTGACTCTCAGTGATTCTGTATAGGGTTTCCGAGGCTGTAAGTCTTTACGGGAGTGGAAATTCTCATCTTTCTCTGGCAGAACGGCTGGTAGTTTCGAACTGCTGACCTTGAGGTTTTCAGCCCGACTCATAACCACTACGCTACCAGACAGAGCTCCTTACAGAGTTACAAGGTCCTTAAAATCATTTCATTAGAACAACTGTAGTTCCAGTCATCACATTAGGGGTGAGTTCATTTATTGTTTGACCAAATACAGCAGGCTAATTTTTAAATTGATAATTTTGTATGACCCACGAATGATGTTACACATTTTGGCAGTAAAAAAGACTCCCCCACCTCTATGCTCTAGGGAGAGATCCTGCTTCCAGCTTCAATCAAGTGTTGGCAGAATTCATGTCCACGTGGTTGGAAGATTGCAGGTCCCAATTCCTTCATGCTGTGGGTCATGGCTCCTCACTCCTAGTGGCCTCCCGCATTTCCTACCATGCTGCTGTCTGTATCTGCAGAATCAGCAAAAGGGCCGGGCAACACATCCTGTAGCCTCCGTTTTTGCCCACATCTCTGACTTCCTTGTGCCAGGCCCTCTTCTGCTTGGAATGGTTCATTACAATACACCCTGAGGATCCCGGAGAAAATTCCTGTTTCAAGGCCAGCTGATCAGTTACTTTAATTACATTACATCTGCAAAGCCCCTTTTGTAATGCCCTCAGCTGCTAATGGAAAGGTTGGAAGTTTTAGATCATCCAGAAGTGTCATCCAGGTGCTCTGCTTTGAAAACACCAGCCATTGAAAACTCCACGGAGCACTCTAATATAGCAGGGCTTGTCATAAATCGAGATAGACTCGACCATAGGTTTTTTTTTGTTTGTTTGTTTGTTTTTTAATGTAGGAGTAATAATGGTGGTGGTGGATGTGCGGTGGAGTTGGTTCTGACCCATAGCGACCCTGTACAGGGTTTCCGAGGCTGTAAATCTTTACGGGAGCAGAACGCCTCATCTTTCTCCCACGGAATGGCTGGTAGTTTCGAACTGCTGACCTGGAGATTATGGGGCCAAAATTCTGCCTGGCAAAGATCTCCCAGGCAGCTCCCCTGACATAAATGTAACAGCACCTCACCCTGAAGTGGAGGTACTCTGGTTTCTGTTGCTTGGATGGACAGAACCACAAGGCATCGAGAGAGATGAGAAGTCAGACAAAGCTCTCTCAGGCAATGAAGAAGTAGGTAGCAGCGATATCAAGGGGACTGGGCCTTTCAAAAGAGACATGTCATCAGGTACTGCCCGCTTGTCTGTTCACAAGGTGGTACATGTTTCAGTCTAACCACCCAGGACCTCAGAACTCCTCGGTAGCATCAGGAAGCTACTCAGGAAGCTTCAAGCTAGGAGACAGATGGTGACAAATTTTCTAAACAATACCAAATCCATTACAACCAGGTAGATTCTGACTCACAACAACCCTTTACACGGTTTCCTAGACCGTAATAAAAGCTCAGAGCAAACAGCCTCATTTTTCTCCTGCAGTGTAGCTGGTGGAAGGTTGAACCAACCACCATGTGGTTAGCAACTCAGCACTTACCCCACAGTGCCACCAGGGTTCCTTCCTGAAACAATAACAATACATGAGTAACAGCTATCACTCAAACCACTTGTTGACAGAGCTACTTACTACATGCCAGGCACTGAGCAAAGTCCTGCGTTCCTAAAGTTCTCAACTAGCCAGTGAAGAAGAGCAAACTGAAGTTCAGAGAGGCTGAGGAACACATGTGAGATGGTAGCAATGCCCAGGCGGGAATAAAGGATACTCTAATTCCACTCACCACCCATCTGTCAGTGTGGCAGCCTCCGTAACGCTAGAAGTTACGCCATTGGCATTTAGAATACCAGTAAAGTGAGTCATGTTGGACAGGTTCCAGACTACAGACTAGAAAGAAACGTCTGACTTCGCCACGTGAAGACATGTGAGGTACCGTGTTGGAAGATGAACTCTGAGGGTGAGAGGCACTTAGCAGGGATGGTGGCTGCAGTCATACGCCCCCACACAGGGCTTGCTAGGGGTCTGAGCTGGCTCCACGGCAGGCAGCTAACTGCATCAGATCCCACAGCTGGGCCTGGGCTTCCGGTGACCCTTGGTGCACTTGTTCAGTTCCTTCCTCCTCTTGCTTTTACCATCCCTCTAGAATGTCCTTGGACGTAACCCAGAACCCTAAGAAATAATGATTTAATTACCGGTCTTTTCTCAATGCCATAATGAAATCTCCACCAGGAGGGAAACCAACCCGAACTTGTGCAGAGGGCTCTTCGGAGCCAGCAGGGGATTTATTATTATTATTATTATTTTTAATTATTCTGGGACTTCTTATACGTATATTTTGACTTTTATGGGTCCAAAATTAGGTTTCCAATTTATGCCCTGGAGGCAAGAGGTAAAACTTGTTATAAATAGCACCCGGGTGGTACATTTTCTTGGGCTTTTCTGAAAGGGGATAAGTGAGGAGAGAGCAATCATTTCACTGAACAGTGCAAGGGATTATCCCAAGGCTTAGCAGGATGCAGGAACCCTGGTGGCACAATCATTAAGCACTCAGCTACCAACCCAAAAGTTGGCAGTTCAAACCCAACAGCCACACTGAAGAGACAGATGTGGCAGTCTGCTTCTGTAAACTGTTGATGATGGTTGCTGTATTCTGCTGTGTAGGTTCCAACTCAGAACAACCTAGTATGGGGTTTCCAAGGCTGAAAATCTTTATGGGAGCAGAAACTTTCACCCTATGTTGTTGTTGTTAAGTACCCTGGAGTCGGTTCTGACTCATAGTGACCCGGCACAGGGTTTCCAAGGCTGTAAATCTTTATGGGAGCAGAATGCCTCATCTTTCTCCTGTAGAACCGCTGGTAGTTTTGAACTGCTGATCTTGAGGTTAGCAGCCCTAAAGAACAGCTGTAATCTGTCTCATACAGTCTCTAGGAGCTGGAATTCACTCCAAATGGTTTTGGGGTTTGATTAGGATAAAGGGTTAGCTGATCACAGTGTGGGGACAGCAGAGACCTTCCAGTGTTCTTCGGGAGATGTCATGCCAAGTAGTAGAAGACAGCCAAACCCAATGGGGGACACAGCTTTCCTGCTGAAAGGTACGCCCCTACCTCTGCCCTCCCCATTCCTCTGAGTTCAGTGGGTTTGCCAGGGAGCTTCTGCGAAGAGGAATTCAGAGAGCTTTTCATCTCAGTTAACATTCAGTAAGCGAGATGCACCTGTGCCTACTAAATGCAAGTGTACAGTTGAGGGGGAAAGAAAAAAAAAAACAACAAATGCAGCTAGGGGCAAAAAAAAAAAAAAAAGGTTTTTGAAGCTAATGACAGTGTTTCTACCTTTATTGCTTCGGGCAGAAGAAGGAAGTTAAAAATCTAAGTGGCTTGAGAAAATATAGCATTTAGCAAACTCATTTGCAGGCCTCCAGTTGTATTATCCTAATTTATTTCATTGTTGTGGGGTCTTGTTCTTTTGGGTGATTTTTTAATCTATTTTTAATAGAAGACTAATGTGCCTTCTCCCCCGAACCCTCGACTCCCTTCTCTCTTCCTCCCCAGAGATTTATTGAGCTGTGGAATCTTTTTTAAAGAAGCTAACTTAACTCCTTTATGGAGGCAATGATAGACCTACGAGAGGATGACTCTCTCTCATTCACATTTAATATCTGTGGCAAGGATCCCCAAAACTGTGTTTCCGTTGGATCTTCCAGGAAGACAGACACCCTACAGACTTAGAGGAGAGCGCTATCTGGATGAAGCGCTATCTGGATACAGCTCTTCCCCGCACTGTGCACCCACCTCACCCACAAGGCTACCTGCCTGCAGTGACAATCTGATATATAAATGCACCAGCCAGTTCATTCTCAGGAGTCCCTGGTGGGCACAAACTGGAAGGTGGGCGGTTTGGATCCCCCCAGAGATGCCTTTGCAGATGGACCTTGTGTTCTGCTCCCAAAAGGTCACACCTTTGAAAACCCAGTGGAGCAACACTCTGTCAACAGGGTCGCTGGGAGTTGGCACCGACTTGATGGCAACTCCTAACACCACCTAGTCTAGGGGGTGGAGAGAGGAATACATTCTCTTCCAGGTGGAATCCCTCCATCGCAAGGGGGGTGGGTTCTGGCCATTTTCCACCATTCTAGGACCTCCCCGAGTCTTCTTTCAAATTCAGAAAGAGAAAATCTGTCTTGTGTTCTTGAGAGGAGAGAGGGTGGGGGAAGAAAAAGTAAAATTAATCTGAAGAACTTCTTGAATAATCACCTCATTTAAGAGAGTCAATTAGATTGCCTTATGTTCTGGGGCACAGCTTGCTTTAAACCTGCTCTGCGCAGTCCAAGAACGCTCCATCCACAATGCCTGTGAGGAAGGCAGGAGAGATATTCATTAGCTTGGAAAGACAGGTGAGAAAATGAATCTAAAGTAAGATGAAGTGACCAGCCGAAGGTCACGAAGGAAGTTAAGGTCGAAGTCAGGACTGGACCCCCAACCCCAGGTCTCGTGACTGAGATAAAGTCCCACCCCAAAATCATACTGATTAAGGCAGAGTTCTATCTACCAACGGGATTCCTGGTCTGGCGCAGAACGAGAAACACTGGACCTCAAGGTTGTTTGAACCACAAGGTCGGTGATTCAAACTCACCAGCCGTTCCTTGGAAAGACTCTACAGGCTCAATAAGATTCAGAACCGATTCAATGGCACGTACCAACAAGGAGTCCTGGTGTAGTGCCATAGGATAAGCTCTGGGCTGTTAACCACAAAGTTGGTAGTTCAAACCCACCAACTGCTCCTCAGAAACTTTATACAGAGTCGCTATGAGTCGGAACTGACTTGACGGCACTTCAGAAGAGTAACAGCATCTACCCAGCACATAACATACATAAAAAAATCCCTAAGGAAAGAGAAATTTTCAGCATTTTGGAAATCCATGAAAGAACCAACCCAAAGATATTGTTAAGATTCTGCAAGTGTATCAGGAAGGTCAAAAAATAGGTGCCAATTAGAAAAGAAAAAAAAATCCACCTGTTAGAAAGAACACTCGTGTTCAGACCAAGCAGGAAAAAACAAGAAAGGGGTGAAACTATAAATCTAAAAGACCAGGAAATTTGGGGAGCAGTGGGAAGGTACAGAAAGAGTTACAACATCACCAAAAGTGGAAAAAAGAAACCCAAACACCATTGTCATCAAGTTGATTGTGACTCATAGGGACCCTCTATAGGGATTCTGAGGCCGTAAATCTTTATAGGCGAAGATAGCCGTATATTTCCCCTGCAGAGTGGCTGGTGGGTTTGAACTGCTAACCTCGTAGCTCGCAATTCAGTTCTTACCCCACAGCACTACCAGTTTGGGTGAGGGTAGAGAGTATAAAAACCTTAACTGGACCAGATGCAGTAAGAGTAATTCAAAGGTGAATTTCACCACGTAAGGACTAAAAACCTCCCCATTTAACAACATCAACAGAATGACCCCGATTCCCATCACCCAAATCAAAAAGATGCCCATTTTCAACATCCCCCCTTTAAAGTCTGGAACTACTTCAGAATACCATGCTATTCCATGGAACCAGGAAGAGGGATCGGTGCACAGACTATTTGCTTTGTTCTTATTTTCGACATACAGGCAAAGCTTTTTGATCAGAATCTCCTAGCTGTTTTCTGGGAAGACGACTACCTGTGAATGTCACATACTTTCACTGGTATACCCTTGTAGTGTCTCTTCAGTCATTTATCAGAGTCAAGGGCCTGTTTCCGAAGTATCAGTACAACCACAGATATTGTGACCTGTGGTCCCTGCTTGTGACTGACTCTCCACAAGACCGTCAAATGATGACTGAGCTGCCGCTGATCCCAAATTAGGAAAAAGACTCTGAATGCACAGCAAGTACTTGGATATTTACAAGACTCAGGACTCCAACTTGGTCTGGATGTACTGATAAGTGAATTCTCCTAATGATGCTCTAGCTATACTATTACTGTACCTGTTGTTCCTATCATCTGTATGTCATCTGCTCTTACTACTACATTTTTATTACTGTCAACAACAGTTAACACAGCATCTGACACTTGTTGTTAAGTGCTGTCGAGTTGGTTCCGACTCACAGCGACCTTAGGTAGGATTTCTGAGGAATGGCTGTTGCGTTTGAACCGCCAACCCTGCGGTTTGAACTGACCTTAAGACCCAGTGATTATCCTACAGCACCACACCAGGACTCCAAACAGTAATGTCAAAAAGTGGGATTCGAACCCATGCCTCTAGGAGAAACTGTAACCTAAACGAAGAACCTGAGACCACTTGGCCATCCTGACTTAAAGCATTTGTCAATAATGATTTATAATCTGATTCAATTCGTTGATGCATTGAATGTTTCTTGAACACCTTGAAGACAAGACAGATCCTATCTCTGTGGGTTCATAATCCAGTAGGTGAAACAGACAAGGTGTAATTGTATTCCAGGGGATTTTGTTGCTATTGTTGTTAAGAACCATCAAGTTGGCTCTGACTTAAAGTGTCCCTGTATAGGGTTTCTTAGGAGCAGCTGGTGGGTTTGAAATGACAACTCTGTGGTTAACAGTCCAGTGCTTATCATACGGAGCCAAATCACGACTCCAAGAGAAAAGAAACTATAAAACGTAGAAGCTGATAAAGCAGAGAAGAATCCCAATTATGAGGGTCAACTCTGGGGGGCGGGGGAAGATTGCCCAGAGGTAGGGAGGCTTTGTGCTGAGTCTTGAAAGACCCAAATCAATCTAACCTCAACAACAATTTCATCACGGTGTGACGGTGCCACCATGAACAGAACTCAGGAAGAATTCTCAGAAATCGGTATGTCCCTGGTTACAGTTGCTATTCTTACCTCAAACTTCCTTCTAGTGATGAACTTGCGAAGTGTCTAGCCAAGGAGCTAGAAACAGAACCCTTCACAATAGAAAACCAGTCTTTGAACGAATGGCAGAGATCCCCAGCAGGTAGCTGGGATGCGGGTCTTCCCCATGCTTGGTACCAGCTCAGGAACCACACCCCACGTTTCGAAAGCTAGGTTCACTCTTTCAGGCCATTAGAAAGAGATTTAGTATCATGACTAATTGCAGTTGTCCACACAGTAAAGGTAGAAGTTGTGTGACAAAAAGCGGGGAGCTGATCTTTCATTCCAGGAACAGTGGACCCGGGACCATAAAGAGGGAAGAGCGTGGGCAGAATGTGGGATCCTAACCAAAGAAGCAGGGACACCAGAGTTGGAAGCAGGGGTGATAACATGCAGGGCGAGAGCAGATGAAGACTCTAGACTCTTAGAAAGAGAAAGGTTGTATGCCGGAGGGCAGGAAGATGCTTTACAAAATGTGTCCTTTTGTTGTTTAAACAAATATAATTTTCTGTGTGTTTTGTATTAAAAAAAAAAAAAAAAAAAAAAAGAGGGAGTAGAAGCAAATACTGTTAACCAATGGTGTACGGAGGGGATTGTAAAGGAAAAAAAAATAGAATTGGATGAATTGATGTTCTGCCCTGTAAACTATCACTCAATTTATAATAAAAGCTTTTTGAAGGAAGGAAGGAAGACAAGGAAGGAAGGGAGGGAGAAAGGAAGGAAGGATGGATGGATGGAAGGAAGGAGATTTAGTCCAAGTAGTGATTTGTGGTGGGAGTCAGTTTCCTATTAAGTGTGGGAATCTAATCTGGAATGGGCTACAGGAAGCTGAACAGTGTTTACAACAGCTGCCTTGAACTGTTGGCTCCATTCATAGGCTATCACACCCTGGTCTAGTAGCCAGGGGGCCCACGCGCATTCCTGATTTTTCCAGCTTAGTCTAAGGCATGGGAGGAGTAACTCAGAGTGAAGCCATTCTGCTGCCTCTCCAGAATTAATCCAACAGTAATGTTCCAGAAAAAGCTAGACTGCTCTGAGGATCCCCTGGTGGTATGAACAGTTTATGTGCTCGGCTAGTAACAGAATGCTCAAAGGTTTAAGTCCATTCAGAGGCTCCTTTGGAAGGAAGTCTTGGCAATCTACTTCTCAAAAGTTGGCCCTTCCTACTCTGACATCAATGGGTACACTTGGCACACCGGTTACTGTTGATGGATAGTTCTAGAAGGGTTGTTGGAAGGAGAAAGACTTATCTAAGAAGCCTAAGAACATTTTATCCTAAACTGTCATTGTTGTTGTTAAGTGCGGTTCCGACTCATAACAATTCCATACAGGGTTTCTACGGAGCTGCTGGTGGGTTTGAACCGCCAACCTTGTGATTTGCAGTCTAGTGCTTATCCTACAGTGGCACACACAAAATTCAAATGAACTGTTTGCAAGTTGTTTAAATGTCGAGGACACACATGAAAGAATCTACCTTGCTTCTCTTTGCAAATGATATCCAACCTACTGGAAAAGTTGACGGTCTCCCTGTTAGAGACATAACCAGAAGACGGAGTGAACAATAAATATCATCAGCTTCTGAATGGAGGAAAGACAGAGAGAGAAAGAAAAGCCCGGTCAAGGACCCACCCATTCGTCTTCCCGGCTGTGTTAACATTCATGTGTGGTGTCCTACCAAGCACTGCACAATGTTTCCAGGGAAAATTAAACTGAAGACTAGAGCATAATTCAATTATGCCATGAATAAGTAGATCCCCCACCAAAAACTGTATATGTATATTTTGGTGGGGAGTCCTGGTGTGGCGCTGTGGGTTAATGCGCTAGACTGCAAAGTCAGTTTGAACTACAAGGTCGGTGGTTCAAGCTCACCAGCTGCTCCTAGGAAACCCTCTAGAGGGTCACTATGGGTCAGAACTGATTCAACGTCATTTAACAACAACAAACTTATATATTTGTTGTTGTTGTTGTTAAGTGCCGTTGAGTCAGTTCCAACCCATAGCAGCCCTGTATAAGGTTTCCAAGCAGTAGCTGGTGAGCTTGAACCACTGACTTTGCAGTTCAAATGGCTTTGCAGTCTAGCGGATTAAACCCACAGAGCTACATCAGGACTCTGATTCTCTCTCTCTCTCTCT